>NW_020837946.1:26535404-26881007 GCF_003676395.1 Aethalodelphis obliquidens | reverse complement strand
TTTTTAACATCTTTATTGGAGTATAATTGCTTTACAATGGTGTGTTAGTTTCTGCTTTATAACAAAGTGAATCAGTTATACATATGCATATATCCCCATATCTCCACCCTCTTGCATTTCCCTCCCACCTTCCCTATCCCACCCCTCTAGGTGGTCACAAAGCAGGAAGCTGATCTCCCTGAGCTATGCAGCTGCTTCCCACTAGCTATCTATTTTACATTTGATAGTGTATATATGTCAATGTCACTCTCTCACTTTGTCACAGCTTACCCTTCCCCCTCGCCACATCCTCAAGTTCATTCTCTGGTAGGTCTGTGTCTTTATTCCCATTTTGCCCCTAGGTTCTTCATGACTTTTTTTTTTTTTTAAATTCCATATGTATCTGTTAGCATATGGTATTTGTTTTTCTCTTTCTGACTTACATCGCTCTGTATGACAGAGTCTAGGTCCATCCACCTCACTACAAATAACTCAATTTCGTTTCTTTTTATGGCTGAGTAATATTCCATTGTATATATGTGCCACATCTTCTTTATCCATTCGTCTGTCAATACACACTTAGGTTGCTTCCATGTCCTGGCTATTGTAAAGAGAGCTGCAGTGAACATTGTGGTACATGACTTTTTGAATTATGGTTTTCTCAGGGTATATGCCCAGTAGTGGGATTGCTGGGTGGTATGGTAGTTATATTTTTAGGGTTTTTTTTGTTTATTTTTTTTTGTGGTACGCGGGCCTCTCACTGTTGTGGCCTCTCCCGTTGTGTAGCACAGGCTCCGGATGCACAGGCTCAGCAGCCATGGCTCACGGGCCTAGCCGCTCCACGGCATGCAGGAACTTCCCGGACCAGGGCACGAACCCATGTCCCCTGCATCGGCAAGCAGACTCCCAACCACTGCGCCACCAGGGAAGCCCTATTTTTATTTTTTTACGGAACCTCCATACTGTTCTCCGTAGTGGCTGTATCAATTTACATTCCCACCAACTTCCCAGTGCCAGAGGGTTCCCTTTTCTCCACACCCTCTCCAGCATTTATTGTTTGTAGATTTTTTGATGATGGCCATTCTGACCAGTGTGAGATGATATCTCATTGTAGTTTTGGTTTGCATTTCTCTAATGATTAATGATGTTGAGCATTCTTTCATGTGTTTGTTGGCAATCTGTATATCTTCTTTGGAGAAATGTCTATTTAGATCTTCTGCCCATTTTAGGATTGGGTTGTTTGTTTTTATGATATTGAGCTGCATGAGCTACTTGTATATTTTGGAGCTTAATCCTTTGTCAGTTGCTTCATTTGCAAATATTTTCTTTCATTCTGAGGGTTGTCTTTTCATCTTGTTTATGGTTTCCTTTGCTGTGCAAAAGCTTTGAAGTTTCATTAGGTCCCATTTGTTTATTTTTGTTTTTATTTCCATTGCTCTAAGAGGTGGGTCAAAAAGGATCTTGCTATGATTTATGTCATAGAGTGTTCTTCCTATGTTTTCCTCTAAGAATTTGATAGTGTCTGGCCTTACATTTAGGTCTTTAATCCATTTTGAGTTTACTTTTGTGTATGGTGTTAGGGAGTGTTCTAATATCATTCTTTTACATGTAGCTGTCCAGTTTTCCCAGCACACTTATTGAAGAGGCTGTCTTTTCTCCATTGTATATTCTTGACTCCTTTATCAAAGATAAGGTGACCATATGTGCGTGGGTTTATCTCTGGGCTTTCTATCCTGTTCCATTGATCTATATTTCTGTTTTTGTGCCCGTACCATACTGTACTTGATTACTGTAGCTTTGTAGTATAGTCTGAAGTCAGGGAGCTTGATTCCTCCAGCTCCGTTTTTCTTTCTCAGGATTGCTTTGGCTATTCGGGGTCTTTCGTCTTTCCATACAAATTGTGAAATTTTTGTTCTAGTTCTGTGAAAAATGCCAGTGGTAGTTTGATAGGGATTGTATTGAACCTGTAGATTGCTTTGGGTACTAGAGTCATTTTCACAATGTTGATTCTTCCAATCTAAGAACATGGTATATCTCTCCATCTATTTGTATCATCTTTAATTTCTTCAGTGTCTTATAATTTTCTGCATACTGGCCTTTTGTCTCCTTAGGTAGGTTTATTCCTAGGTATTTTATTCTTTTTGTTGCAGTGGTAAATGGGAGTGTTTCCTTAATTTCTCTTTCAGATTTTTCATCATTTTTGTATAGGAATGCCAGAGATTTCTGTGCATTAATTTTGTATCCTGCTACTTTACCTAATTCATTGCTTAGCTCTAGTAGTTTTCTGGTAGCATCTTTAGGATTCTCTGTATACTATTATGTCATCTGCAAACAGTGACAGCTTTACTGCTTCTTTTCCAATTTGGATTCCTTTTATTTCTTTTTCTTCTCTGAATGCTGTGGCTAAAACTTCCAAAACTGTTTTGAATAATAGTGGTGAGAGTGGTCAACCTTGTCTTGTTCCTGATCTTAATGGAAATGGTTTCAGTTTTTCACCATTGAGGACGATGTTGGCTGTGTGTTTGTCATATATGGCCTTTATTGTGTTGAGGTAAGTTCCCTCTATGCCTACTTTCTGGAGGGTTTTTATCATAAATGGGTGTTGAATTTTGTCGAAACTTTCGCTGCATCTATTGAGATGATCATCTGGTTTTTCTCCTTCAAGTTGTTAATATGGTGTATCACATTGATTGATTTGCATATATTGAAGAATTCTTGTACTCCTGGGATAAACCCCACTTGATCATGGTGTATGATCCTTTTAATGTGCTGTTGGATTCTGTTTGCTAGTATTTTGTTGAAGATTTTTGCGTCTGTGTTCATCAGTGATATTGGCCTGTAGTTTTCTTTCTTTCTGGCATCTTTGTCTGGTTTTGGTATCAGGGTGATGGTGGCCTCGTAGAATGAGTTTGGGAGTGTTCCTCCCGCTGCTATATTTTGGAAGAGTTTGAGAAGGATAGGTGTTAAGCAATTTCTTTTGATACAAAGTAGTACTCAGCTTGGTAATGCACCATCCTATTAGCTTTGCCTCCTTCCCTACCTAATCTATTTTTAGTTCACTTCCACCCCCTTGAATTGCACTACCTAATAAGGAGTAACACGTAAACCATTGTTTTAAGCCCACGTTTCCTGGGAAGCTCAGGTCAGGATAATAGCCAAACATATTTCATTACATTATTATGCCTAAATATACATAACATATATAGCGTTGTTTTGTGTCTTTTAAACTTTTAAAGTAAATGTTATTGTACCATAAGATAATTCTGAAAGTTGTTTTGTTCAATCAACACTGTAGTTTGGAAATTTTCCCATGTTGATACATGGAGCTCTAATTCATACATGGTAGTTGCTATATATTATTCCAACGTGTGAATGTGTCATAGATAATTTATCCACTCTCCTATATATGGATATGCATCAGATGCTTAGAATTCACTAAAACGTTGTTATGAATAATTATTGTTCTTTTTGTGTATATATGTGATAAATCCTCCAAAGTCTACTTTGGGAATTGTTGAAGTGTACACATATTTCAGTTTTCCTAGATATTGCCACATTAGTCTCCAAAATTATTTTATAAATTAAGTTCTTGCTGGCAGTTCTATTCTTGACAAAACTTGGTATGACCAGACTTTTTAGAAGACTTTATTTTTAGAGCAGTTTTAGGTTTACAACAAAATCGAGAGAAAGGTACAGAGATTTCTCATTTATCCCCTGCCCACACACCAGCATAGCCTTTCCTATTATCTGTATCCCCCATATTATCCCACCAGAGTGGGACATTTGTTAAAATAATGAAACTACATTGACACATCACAATCACCCAAAATCCATAGTTTATCTTATGGTTCACTCTTTTTTTCTTTATAAAATTATTTATTTATTTATTTTTGTCTGAGTTGGGTCTTTGTTGCTACGCACAGGGTTTATCTCTAGTTGCCGCGAGTGGGGGCTATTCTCCGTTGCAGTGCGCAGGCTTCTCATTGCGGTGGCTTCTCTTGTTGCAGAGCACAGGTTCTAGGCATGCGTGTTTCAGTAGTTGTGGCTCACAGGCTCTAGAGCGCAGCCTCAGTAGTTGTGGTGCACAGGCTTAGCTGCTCTGCTGCATGTGGGATCTTCCCAGACCAGGGCTTGAACCCATGTCCCCTGCATTGGCAGGCGGATTCTTATCCACTGTGCCACCAGGGAATCCCCACAGTTCACTCTTGATGTACATTCTGTGGGTTTGGATAAATGTATAATGACATACATTCATCATTATAGTATCATATGGAGTGTTTTCACTGTTTGAAAAATCCTCTCTGTTCTACCTATTCTCTTCTCCTCCCTCACCAACCTCTGGCAGCAGCTGATCTTTTTACTCTCTCCATAGTCTTGCCTTTTCCAGAATGTCATATAGTTGGAATCTTACGGTTTATAGCCTTTTCAGATTGGCTTCTTTCAATTAGTAATATGTGTTTAAGCTCTTCCATGTCTTTTCATAGCTTGATAGCTCATTTTTTAAATGCTGAATAGTACTTCATTTTCTGGATGTACCGCAGTTTATTTATCCATTCACCTATTGAAAGATAACTCAGTTGCTTCCAGGTTTTGGAAATTATGAACAAAACTGCCAAAATTATCTACATGCAGATTTTTGTGTGGGCACAAATTTTCATTTCATTTGTGTTAAATACCAAGGAGTGTGGCTGCTGAATCTTATGGTAAGAATATATTTCATTTTCTAAGAAATTGCCAATCTGTCTTCCAAAGTGGCTGTATCATTTTGCATTCCCACCAGCAATGTATCATGTTTCTGTTGCTCTATATCCTCACCAGCATTTAATGTTGCCGGTGTTCTGGGCCTGGGCCTATTAAGATGTGTAGTGATATTTTAATTTGCATTTCTGTGATGACATATGATGTGAAACATCTTTTAATATATTATTTGACATCTGTCTGTCTTTTTGGAGAGGTTCTGTTAAGGTCGTTGGCACATTTTTAAATGGGGTTGTTTGTTGTCTTATTGTTGAATTTTGACAGTTCTTTGTATGTTTTGGATAACAGTCCTCTATCAGATGTGTCTTTTGCAAATATATCCTTCCAGTTTGTGACTCATCTTCTCATTCTCTTGACATTGCATTTCACAGAGCAGAAGTTTTTACTTTTGATGAAGTCCAGCTTATTTCTTTCATGGATTGTGCCTTTGGTGTTTTATCTAAAACATCATTTTATGCCACACAAAAAAAATGGGTTTTATTGCTATACTACCGGTTATCAATGTTTTCCTCTATGTTATTTTCTAAGAGTTTTATACTTTTGTGTTTTACATTTAGATCTTTGATCCATTTTGAACTAATTTTTTTAAAAGACATAAGGTCTGTATCAAGATTCATTTCTTTGCATGTGGAAGTCCATTTGCTGAAGAAATTATCTTTGCTCCTTGTATTGACTTTACTCCTTTTCAAAGATCAATGACTAAATTTATGAGGGTCTATTTCTACGATCTTTATTCTGTTCCATTGATCTATTTGTTGTTTCTCCAATACCACATTGTCTTGATTACTGTAGCTTTATAGTAAGTCTTAAAGTTGTGTTGTGTCAGTCCTCCAACTTTGTTTCTCTTTAATATTGTGATGGCTATTGTGGGTCTCCATACAAACTTTAAATTCAGGTTGTCACTATCCATAAAATAACTTGCTCATGTTTTTATTGGGATTGCATTGAATCTGTAGATCAATTTGGGAAGAACAGATGTCCTGATAATGTTGAGTCTTCCTATCCCTGAATATGGAATATCTCTCCATTTTTTAGTTTCTCTTTGATTTCATTTATTAGAGTTTTGTACTTTTTTTCATATAGTTCTTGTACATATTCTTTCAGATTTATACCTGAGTATTTCATTTTGAGGGGTGTTAACATACTTGGTATTGTGTTTTTAATTTCAAATTCCACTTGCTCATTGCTAGTGTATAGGGAAGTGATTGACTTTTGTATATTGACCTTGCATCCTGCAGCCTTGCTGTAATCACTTTTTCCAGAGGAGTTTTTTTTTTTTGTCAATTCTTTTGAAATTTCTCTACAGATGATCATGTCATTTGCAAACAAAATTTTATTATTTTCTTCCTTCTCAATGTATATACATTTTATTTCCTTTTTTTGTTTCATTGCATTAGCTAAAAGTTATCAGACTTTTAAAGTTTTTTAACTTTATGGATTTGGAGAGAAATAAAATTGTTTTTATTTACATTTTCCAGGTTATTCATGAGACTGAGCATATTGACTATTGGGACCACTGATGAGATATGAGCATATTCTCATTTTTCAAATTTTTTGTCTTTGCTTATTGATTTTGCAATAAATCTTAATATATTATGGATCCTAATAGTTTGTTGATTAAATGCAAGATATCTTTAAGAAAATGACTCTCCATACCTAGGAACATGGTATTTTTGCCAGTCTCTATGAATTTAAACAATTTATGGTGTTGTTTCCACAATGGTATTAAATGTTTTGTTAGATTTATTCTTGAATATATTATAGATTCTCTTGCTATTCTCTAGACTGAACAAATATTAAAACAAGTAAATATATTAGAGAATGATAAATTTTATGAAGTAAAAAACAGGGGGAAATAATAACATTTCTGGAACAGGATAGGGAAGAGAATTTCAGGCAGGTTAATAAACAGTCTTATATGACAAGGTTATATTTGGACTGAGACCTGAATGGTGAAAAGGTACCAGCCTTGTAAAGATTTGGAGGAAGACAGTATCTAGAGCAAAGTAGAGTGGTAAGAGTTGTATGTAATGAAATCAATCATGGAGAACCTTGCAAACCAGAGTAAGGAGCTCAGATGAGTATGGACTTGGGATTTGGAGCTTTGTTCTTCTCACTGAGGGACCACTGAGACTGCTTTCCTTAGAGATATCAGCTATTTGGGCTAAGGATACCCAAGACACATGGGATATATCCACTCCTGCATAATGGGTGTGGCCTCTCCCCTCAAACTCCAAAACTACAGCGTCAATGTTTTCATTGTACACTTTGACTGATAGACACATGACAACAGCAATCATGCTTCATCTTCAAATTCTAGTGGGTTGCTGTAGAGTAACAGTGGGCTCTTGCCAAAACTGTTTTTATTAATTACTATGAGTGTTTATATTACTACAAACTCTTCATATACTAACACAGCATTCTGGATTCTGCTTACTAAAGCAATCTTTTCCAAAATCCAAACAGAGTTCTCCTCTGCTCAGTTTATTTGCAAAGAATGTTTATTTATATAGTCATCTGGCAACTTGGCTCCTGGCCACTATCAAAATTCACCCTTCCATTTAAAAGAGAGGATAACTTTCAAAGCTGACATATATTTAGCTACATCTGTGTGGATCTTCTTGCAGTTTCCTTTCACATGCTTCCTAAAGCCCAGTAGCCAGTTTCCTCTTCTGACCCAAAGCTACTCCATCACTGAGTGCCATCATTGGGAAAGCTCCACATCCAATTCAATGTGTTGCACAGTGAGATAATAATATGCAGTGATTATCATGGACTGGTTTATTAACCCTGGTGCTATGATTGACAGATTAACTCAGTTCTTAGCTTTCCTCCAACAGTGTTCATCTGAATTGAAAGAGAAATGTATTAAAGAAGACAGTGTAGAGGAAAGCATTTAGGGAAGGCAGGTTTCTTTCCCAAAGGCAAAAAGTATTTGGAGGTTTTCAGTGAGGTATGAGAAGTGAACCATCATGGTAATCTTAATTCTCCACTAAAATGTTATTTTGAAAACAGATCTTTACAGTGCTTATTATAGATTTTTTTCCACCTCCATATGACTCATTGCCTTAAGGGGATTTGGAAATGGAAAGGACCATTAGCTCTTCTTCATCTTCTATCATTAACAGAGAAGTTCTTTCGTATGTCCTTAAGTAGCTCTCATTTACATGATTCATAGCACTTCTTCCAAACCCTCAAAACTTCACAATACTCAGTATTGTAATAGAAAGTTAGGGTATAACTTTGAAGCCAGACTTCACAGTTTCTTTTAGCACTCACTGTGTAACCTCAGGCAGGTTATGTAACCTTTCTGTGGCTCAGTTTTCTCTACTTTAAGTTTTGACAGCAGAGTTTTTTGGATCAATTGATTGATACACTTAAAACAGACCTTGACATATAACGAGTACTCAATATATGCTACCTGCTATTAATATTTTTCTGACAAATACCCTACTTTTATCTATTAAATATCACTCATTAAAAATGACCTTATTGATTACTACAGAGCTTACATAGGCCATCAAGCCTGAACACTCTCATATTCTCATTCTTCTTCTTTTCCTTCTAACTTAGACTCTACCATTCTTCCTTTTTATCTCCCATCCTAGGAATTATTTTTCCACCAAAGAATGATAAATCCAGCTGTGCTCCAGAATCTGGTTAATTAATTATTCTCTCTCTTAAATATGCTCAACATTTCCTTCTAAAATGACCCTTTAATTCTGGCCCATAAATATGTCCAAATCTCTTATTTAAAAAAAACATTCCATGGTACAGACACTTTGGATGACAGTTTAACAGTTTCTTACAAAGCTAATCAGTCTTTAAAAATCGTCCAGCAATTGCACTCCTAGGTATTTTACCAAATGTGTTGAAAACTTACATCTACACAAAAACCTGCGCACAAAATGTTTGTAGCATCTTTACTCATAATTGCCAAGTATTGGAAGCAACCAACCTTCAATAGACGAATGGATAGGGAATTCCCTGGTGGTTCAGTGGTTAGGACTCCATGCTTTCACTGCCAAGCACCCAGGTTTAAACCCTGGTGGGGTGACTAAGATCCCACAAGCCATGCAGCATGGCCAAAAAAAAAAAAAAAAGATGAATGGATAAATAAACTGGTATTTATTTATAAATAAATAAATAAACTGTCATGTGGTACAGCCATACAAATGGAATATTACTTAGCAATAAAAAGAAATAAGCTATCAAGTTACAAAAAGACATGAAGGAAACTTAAATGCTAAGTGAAAGAAGCCAGTCTGAAAAAACTACGTACTGTATTATTCCAACTATATTGCATTCTGAGAAAGGTAAAACTATAGAGACAGTGAAAAGATTAGTGGTTGCCAGGAGCTGGAGAGGAGCAGGGAGGAATTAGGTGGAGCAGAGAAAATTTTTAAAGCATGAAACTACTCTGTATATCATAATGATGGATAAATGACATTATTTGGAAAAACCTATACAACTCTACAACATAAAGAGTAAACACTAATGTAAACTATGGATTTAGTTAATAATGTATCAGATTGGCTCATCAATAATAACAAATGTACCATACCAACGCAAGTTGTTAAAAGGAGAAATTGTGGGCTGGAAAAGAGAGAATATATGAGAACTGTCTGTGTATTCTTTCTTTAAACCACAACTGCCCTCAGAAATAAAGTCTATTAATAATTTAAAAAAATCTTAAAGTTTATATAAATTGTTTCACCGCAGCACCTAGGTTAGTATGGGTTTTATTAATAACTTGGAGAAGATGTGTATGTTTAGCAAGGGGCAGGAATCTTGGGGGCCATCTTAGAATTTTGCCTACCCCTCTATCCTATCCTATGCTGTCACCTCCTAAAAACATCTTTGGTGACAAAAGACTAAAGTTGTTTTCCCCTATACTTCCAAATTGGGCTCTTTTTTTCTCTTTCCATATGTTCACCTGAATTACTTTATCTACTTCCATGGTTTCACTATCTTTTATACAGTGTTAATCAATCTATCCTACCCCGTTAGCCCTTCTGGGCTCCACATCCATATTTCTAGCTGCCTCTTCGTGGTATCCATTGGAATTTCCAATAGCTACTCAAGGAAAACTAATTAATTCTCCCATACACACTAATAAAATAAGAACATGATTCTCCTTGCCAACTTTTTCTCTCTTTGAATGAGATCATCATTACTCAGTTGCTCAAAATAGAAAATTTAGAGCTTCAGCTGATATTTACTGAAGGCTTAGTATAGATCAGGGACTCTCTTAAATTCTTTACAAGTATTAACGTTAATCTTCACAACATCTCTATGGAGAAAGTATCAATACAATTACTTGAAAACCATAGTGAAGAACCTTTCCCAGGTTGTTATATCTAATATGAGGTAGGGCTAGAGTCAAAACTGTCTGGCTCAACACCTAAGCTTTTAACCACTGTGCTATTTTTCTTTCCCCATGCCCACTTTGTTATCAAGTCCTATCTATTCTGCCTCTGCAAGTCCACTCAAACTCATCTCCTTATCTCGAGCTCTGTTGTCCTGTCCTTAGTTCAGGATCTCATAGGATATTTTTCTAATCTCCAGACTTAGGTTCCCACACACAACTCTTGCCTATTTCAAATAACCTCTACATTCCAGTCATATCAGTCACTTTTGAATGGAAATGAAGTGTTTATTGCCCTGCTTAAAATCTTCCTATCCAAACTTTGTAGCCTGCCATACAAAATCTTTCTCCGTCTGATTCTTGCCCACATTTTCTGCCTTGTCCCTTTGTTCATAAGTAAATTTGTATCATGTCTCCCATTGTACCCTTTTCTTTACCTATCTGTCTTCCCTTCAATACAGTGAGTTTCTTATGGGCAGGAATCTATATAGATTAGTGCTTGGCATATAAAATGGACTCAGTAAATATGAATAAACTATTTAGAATCTATCTTTCTTTGTTTCAAGATTCATATTAAAGATGACTTCAAGAGAAGCAAAACTGGAGTCAGCCTGTACTCAGAGCTTTAGCCCTGCCCTGGCAGCTTTGAGATCCTAGTCAGACAGGTCACATCATAATAATGCAGAAGCCCAAGACATTTAGCAACATGAGAAATGAGAAACAGCTCAAGAAAACTCAATGAAGATCCAAACTAAAAATGACACATTTCCCAATGTTCAAATCTAAGTCTGGTACACTGAGACATATTACCTCTCAGGGTAGAATATCTTTGACGACATTCAGTAACATTGTGAGTGATGGCAGCTACAAGCGAGGCAGAAGAAATATTGAAAGTTAGGCTCAAAGATCATGTATAAAGAATACCTTTGAGAAGTAACAAATGTGTGTAATTTCCCCTATGCTGTTCACATAGCAGACAGCACTAATTAATAACAGCAGTCTTTTCTTGAAGTACCCGGGCCTTATCTCCACAGTCTTTCTCAACAGCCAGGCCCTACCAATTGATCTGAGTTGGCGTGAGAGAGAAAACCTATTTACCATATAGCCTATAAAAGAAAAGAGCTCTGTGATGAGAATCATAAGGACTTGCTTCTCCTTTGGGTCCTAACCATTAACCAGCTAGGAAGTCACTTCATAACCCTAGGCCTCATCACCCTTATCAGTACAATTTGGAAATAGGAGTGGACTGTCTCTAAGTTTCCTTTGTATGTCCTAGCCCTAGATATTTATAATCTTAAGCAATGGAAAGTATCTATGAATAACTGAAAAAAACATGACCATCACATAATTCTGAGAAATGAACTTACTCACTGATGTTATAAAACATCATTGTTATCTTTTTTCCTCCTCACAGAGCTGCTGATACTAATTATAAGATTCTTTGTCCAATGGTTAAAAAGGAAAAAAAAACTTTAAGAAATTAAACGAAGAATTTATTTCTGTGACTGAAAATACCAATACATACCATATAGTTGTCTCTATATGGTATAGACACACATGTAGTTAATAGAAGATATTTCTATCTGTTGAGATTAGGCCCTGGGGTGTCTGATTCTCCATTTTGTGGATCACACCAATACCTTTGCTCAACATGGTGTATGACTATGTTCATTTGCAAGTATTTGGATCCACAGCAATGGTTTTTTACTCACACTGCTTCACTGTTGACCCCACCCCCTACTTGTTTTACTGCCAGATAAAACATCTAACAATAATCTACTTATAAACTATAGTACAGGGCTTTGACTATGACAACTCAAGTAAAATGGCAGATATCAATGGAATGAACATGAATATCAATGTTCTTTCTCAAGTTGTAATTAACTGATACAACTGGTTAGTTTGGCAATATTTCTGCTTTGGCGAAACAAGCATGGTTACTTTCTTGTGGTTACCCTTTTACAATAAATTCTCACATCAGAGAACTTTCAAGCTTTCTGTTTTGCCAAACTTGCTTCCTTCCTGGTTTAGACTTCTAATAATTTTCAAGTGCTCCTTCTGCTGAATCCCGAGGGTGGACTCCTGACCTCCTTGCCGGAGGTACGAAGGATGCCAGGGTTATAGCGACTGCTCTGCGGTTCTTCAAAGCTCCTCCTCCCTGGAACGTGACAGTTCTTCAGCTGCCAAGGTTGGGAAGCAGGACAGGGGACACTCCTGGGGTGCAGCTCCAAGGGGAGGAAGCCGAATTCTGGGGGCTAAAGAGGCCACGCAGGGGACCTGCTGCGCGGTGTCGAGCTGGGACCCTTTTGGCCGTCCCACTGCTGCGCAACCTGACCCCTGTCCGGCGCGGGCCGCTGTCCACAGTGGGAGGTTCTGAAAGCAAGGAGAGGGCGCGGGGGCGGCGAGGCGGACAGCTTCTCCGAGCGCCTCCGTCCTCGCTCCTCGGTTCCTCCAGCCCTCCCCTCCTCCCGCAGCCATGTTCCACGCGCGGGGAGGGGCTGGGGAAGGGGAGAGGGACGGGGGATCAGGGCGGAGAGCGTCTGCTCTGCCTCAGGGAAGGAGGGGATGAGAGTTGGGGAGAGCAGCGGGAGGAAGCGGCGGCGGCTAGCGAGGAGCCAGCGCTGGGTCCTGCAGTGGAACTCCCAGGAGCCACCATCATGGTGAAGAGGAAGAGCTCCGAGGGCCAAGAGCAAGACAGCGGCCGCGGCATCCCCTTGCCCATCCAGACCTTCCTGTGGCGGCAAACCAGGTGAGGGGCGCAGAGGGCGCACCGTGGGCCGCCCTGGGCTGGGAGCGCTCCTGGGGCCGCCTGGGTCGTCGTCGTCGCCGCTGCCGCTGCTGCTGAGGCCGCGCCACAGCCTGCAGCTCCCTCTCTGGGGCTGGAAATCGAGCCTTCTGCACCCGCGTAAAAACACGCATTTAAAAAATATTTCAGTGAAGTTTGACGGCAAGCAGGTTGGCAGCTGTAGAATAAATATATACATTATTTAGGGGATGAGAGGGCAGAGAGCCTAGGGAGAGGGGGCGGGGAATTAGGGAAGATAATTATGACTGGTTGTGCTCCTGTGTCCAATTCCCCCTCCATCTCCTGCTGTAATTCCAGCCCGGTGACCTGTTGTTTTTCCAGCTCCTGTTTGTTGAATGTCTGCTATGCCCACTTGTTAACCATTTTTGCTCGGATTCAGCTAGTGTAATCTTCCTGGTTAAAGCCTCTGAGAAGAATCATTTTTAATAAATTTTTTTTTTCTTGGAAAAACCTGAAACCTATTTCCATGAACAGGAAACAAGGTTTCCATTATTATTATTAATTATTATTATTTTAGAGATTTATCAGATAAGAAATTAGATTCTGAAAATCATATGCCACAAACTGTGTTCAGTTTTCAGTTTTTGAAATGACGGTACACATGAGTAATGCAACGCTTCTGACCATTGGTGATTTAGAATCCGATTAGGTAAGAAGTCTTCAGAATAAGACTGGATACAGAAAACGTAGAAATCCACAGCTTTTTCATGTATGTAATCACACACATAAAAGCAAATGTCGTCAGCTGTTTAATACCCGCCCTTTAGCAAGCCATAGGGAGGCGTGAAATTTGTTTCATAGCACTATGTCTTATTCGTTGAAAATATGTCATAAGGATGCTCTAATAATAATTTTACTTGCGTTTAAAACGATTATTTCTATTAATTTTTCAGTGCATTTTTGAGGCCTAAACTGGGGAAGCAATATGAAGCCTCTTGTGTGGTATGTGATATTCACCATTTAATGACTATTTGCATATACTGTGTGGTAATTTGAAAGAAAGAATTTAAATTGTACTGTATATATTAATTCACTCAGCAAATATTATTGAGCACCTACTATGTGCCAGGCACAGTTCTAGATGATGAGATAGAGCAATAATCAAAACAAATATAGAGTTTGCATTCTACTGGGAGGGGGATAGGCCACTCATAAATGAGTAAAATACATAGCCAGCCAGGTGGTGATATGCGCTATGGAGAAAAATTAAGCAAGAAAGGTCATTAAGGAGCCCTAGGGTGGAGGTTTCATGTTAGAAGTAGAGGATAGATAAGGTTTGCCTGCTAATGTGACCCTTGGACAAAGATTTGAAGGAAGGGAGGGAGAAATAGCTGAGGGCAGAGCAGAGGGAAAGCAAGTCTAAAGGCCCTAAGTGGGGAGGGGTAGAGCAGTAGAAGAGAGTGTGGAAAGATAACAGAATGAGGACAAGTATAATAAGTCAAATCCTTAATCAACAAAATCAAAACTGTTATATAGTGGAAGCTCATAAAATGAGAGCCTATGACCTACTCAAAGTAATATGCAATTCTGAACTTTTATGTCTTCCATTTTTTGTGCAAGCCTGAAATGGATGATATGAAATAATTATGAAAATAATGCTATTAACATTTATGCAAAATACAGTGCACTTGTCCTGAGATTCTGAGGGAATCCCATGACTTACAGATTGTCTTTTTACAAATTGAGAAGACACAAAAACATGAAACAAAATTAAAATGGGCTTTTCAAAGACTTCATTAAAACTTGGAGCTCACATAAAGGTCTTTACATTGCATATATTATAACCTAAAAGTGGAAACCTACCCATTTGGATATTGCCATGATATTTGCAAATGACTTGATAGATGATAAATGACCTTCTAGTAAGGAGCTCTGAAATGTGTTAGGGCCACACACTATTATGGAAGCCAACTGGAAAGTCAAACACCTCTCCCCATACACACACATACGTGCACAGCACACGCTCAAATAAGAATTTTTTTGTTGCATTTCATGCCCTTCAAAATTGTCACAGATATTTTTTTAAATCTAACCAACTTTTTAATAAGGACCTTTTAATGGGATTTGTTGTACTTAGCTCAAGTTAAAGTAATTTGGCACCTGAAATCTCTGCGCCTTCCTCAAATCATGCTTGCAGTTATACTAGCTTAAAATAACCCTGACTTTTCTGTTCTTGGCAAAGATATGTCTGACATTTTAATGTTGTCACACAATATCAAGTAAGTCCCATTCATAGATACAGATAGATAGAGAGTGATGTAAGTATAGAAAACAATTGCCAAGGTTTAAAATTACAAAAAGTTATATTAGTAACATTTAAGAAGAAAATGGCATTAAGTATCTAAAGCTTCCTGAGATTATAAAATGTATAACTCATCCTCTGAAAGTATATTCATCAAGACTATATAAATTCTTTATAATCTTTTAATGTCTAACATACTCACCCTTTACTTAATGAATACTTAGATCCCTGAGGGCTGAGGAATTTTTAAGTATTTGGACCTGCCTTTATCTGGTTTCTTTAAGAAAACCCCAAAGACTACATCTCTGATTGAACTCCTTGCCAAACCTCAGCATGCCTTTCATTATGAAGGTGAATGTATTTTCTTTTCTTGAATCAAAGGTAAATAGCTTTCTTTGGAGAATCTCTGTATTAGGCCATATTTTTTCTCAGATATCCTAATAATTCCAATAACACAGCTTGAGCACTTGGGACTGGTATTATGACCACTTGGGGGAGAACACAGCTCTCTAGATCATTTGGGACATCAAGTAGGAAGCAGGTTCTGTTCATACAAGTCAAATGTTTATTAACTTTATTCTGATATTTGGTAGCTGCACTTTCCCCAACACCTTATAGGGATATCCTCCTCCACCTTCAAAGAGAAAAAACAACTCAGTAGGTCAACTTGTTCTGGGGCTTGGGGGTGGGGTGCTTCACTTGCTGAAAGTATCCCTGGCCAGGATAGAAGATTTAATAAACCACCAAAGCAAAAATGGCTTATTCCCTCCTCCCTCCCTCCTTTCTTCTTCCCCTCCTTTTCTCTCTTTATTCGACAGTTAGATGAACAATCTTTATGGTTTTAGGCATTCTGTAGGGAGTGTCCTGTGCCACATCATTGCTAGGGACATGGAATAACTCAGAGACCCCAAAATCAGATCTCTTGAAACAGTTGGATCTTATTTAACACTTGTTGCCCATTCACATAAATTCTGTACCTCAAGACACTTTCACAAAAGACATTTCACCTTGGTCTGCAGTTGTGATAGCTCCTTTCAATGACCCAGGATCATTTTATAAAATATTACGTCCAAAACCTTCATACAGCTAAATGTGTTGTTGTACTCTTTTTGACAGGAGCTTATTTTGGTGGAAATAAAAATCATGTAATAATTCAAGCCATATACTTTGGATCAAAAACGTGAAAATGGGTAGACAATAGGAAATTATCACTGGCTCATTTCATGTCAACATATACAATGAAATGCAATGTGCGGGCACGCTAAAGAATTTGGTCTAGTGATACATATCTTTTTGGGTATACAGTACCATGTTGTCTATTTTTTCACCCATCAGAATCTCTAATTTCTTATTTTACTTTTTTTTTTTTTTTTTTTGGTATCTACAGTCCTTTGAACGAGTGTTGGTAGAAAACAAGCTGCATGGCCTCTCTCCAGCCCTCTCTGAAGCCATCCAGAGCATTTCCAGATGGGAACTGGTACAAGCTGCTTTGCCTCATGTCCTGCACTGCACTGCAACCCTGCTGTCAAACAGAAACAAGCTAGGTTGGTGCTGCTACATTCCTTCTTCATGACATACCATTGTCCTCACTCATGGTGACTCATAATAACACTCACAATAACAACCTGTATAACTGACTATTTTTCCAGGCACTGGGCACACATTCTCATTTAATTCTGACAAAATCTCCCTCACGTTGGTGTCATTGTTATCTCCATTTTACCAATGAGGGAACTAGCTCTCTTTGTTTTAACTTTTTAACTTTACAAGAATATGTGAATGTATTCTCCTTTTAAACATTAGAATGTTATAGAGAAGCTAAAGACTCTCTCACCTGTTCAAGATGAGTTCTAATCAGAGTTGTCCCTTTGTCCTCCCAACGCCTAAAGCAACCACCTTCATGAGTTTGTCATATTCCGCTCCAAATCTTTTCCCAACTTCGTGGTATTATGTGTATGTGTGCATGCATGCACATACATATTATTTTTCTTGTTTAGATTATTTTGCAGGTTGCTTTTCCCACATGGCATTATGTCCTAGCCATCTGCCCCAAGATCTTCTCCATCCAGTTCCTTCCCCTCATTTGGGTCTCTGCTCAAATGTTACCTTTATAGAGGGGCCTTTCCTAATCACACTGTCTAAAATGGAGTAGCTGTTATCCTCAAAGCCCATACTCTTAACTACTCTGCTGCTTAGTTGGAAATATATGTGGGTATCTGACTGAAGAGATGTGACGCATGCAGTTTCTTTCCCTGTGTCAACATATCATTCTGCAGGGATTGCAGCCAGTTAGAAAGTCCCAAAGCAAGAGTGAACCCTTTCAGCAGTGGCTGTAAGGGGTGTAGAGAAATGCTAGTTTCTCCCAGGAAATCAAGCCACAGAACAAAGCAAGGATGTTCTTCCCACACCCAAGGTTGACACCCGTTGTTCTGGTCACAGGGTTTGCCTTAACCTAGCTGTGTTGTTGTCCCATGCAGGCCACCAGGATAAACTGGGTGTCGCTGAGACAAAGCTCCTTCATACCCTGCACTGGATGCTCCTGGAGGCCCCCCAGGACTGCAACAGCGAGCGTTTTGGGGGCACAGACCGAGGCTCCAGCTGGGGTGGCAGCAGCAGTGCTTTCATCCACCAGGTTGAAAACCAGGGCTCTCCAGGGCAGCCTTGCCAAAACAACTCCAATGATGAAGAAGAAAACAACCGATGGAAGATCTTCCAGAACTCCATGGCTACTGTGGAGCTCTTTGTGTTTCTCTTTGCTCCTCTGGTACACAGAATCAAGGTAAGCGGAAAGCTGGTGAGGGCTAAGGGGAACTAGAAGTCAGATGAGGGTTTGCTTCAAATGATATTTCTGTATTTGGCATCCATGTCTTTGTATGATCTTATAGCAAGCCAAGACATGGAAGGCTTTGTTTTTATACTAAACTATTGAACGTTATTTCAAAACCACAATTGTCCTACTCAAAAGTCTTTAGTGGTTCTCCATCTGCCCCAAGATAATACCCAATATATTAAACATGGCATATAGAGTCAACTGTGATCTGGGGCTTAAATCCTATCTTAACTGATGAACTGCCAATCCCTGCTGGCCACCTCGTGATCCAGTTCTGGGAGCCCTGTGAACCATTCCCTGAATATGCCCTTGCTGTTTGCTCCGCTCTCCTTTCCTTCCTCTGTTCCTTTCATGGTTCTTCAAACTTCAACTTTAGTGTCATCATTTCCATGAAGCTTTTCCTCTGACCTTCCCCATGTAGGTTTAGTCACCATCTCCTTTGCATTTCTACAGCATGTTGTAGCTACTTCTATTATAATGCAAGATCTGGAACAGAAGTTTTTACTGTGGACTTTTTGATATTTTGGTATACAATCTAAGAATTGCTTTTCAAAATACTTTTAAATGCATAAAGTACAAAACATAGTATTACATGGAAACAAATTGTATTAAAATACAATTATATACATGTACCCCTTGGATCTGAAAGAGACAATATTATTTTAAATCATAGTGCTACCACTTTCTAGCTGTGTCATCTTATTGATATTAACCTCTCGGATCCTCCATTGCATAAAATCGTGGGTATTCAAACACAGGGTGAATATATATGAAGACATAATGCATGGAAAGTATGTAGAAAAAAATCAAGTACATGGAAAGAAATCAAGAACTATTTGTTACTTCTGTGAATGAATAAATTACAATATTCCATCTAAGTGCTCTGATAAGAGATAAGAAGGAATTAATATGCTCAACTGTTCTTTAATAGAATATTAGGATCTTAATCTGATTGACTCTGTTCCATGGCTGGTAGGACTAGAATTGAAACTACCTGTAAATCCCCAAAATGCTTCACATGCACTGGCCACATTGTCTATCAGAATTATCAAAAGATATTAAATGTTGTTAAATTAAATTGATGCTTTAGAAGCATTACACTTTCTATTTTTAAAAGTCTTTGATAAAGGTTACACTTAATGGAAAGCATTACTTTAACTGAGACGGTCCCCCTGACCTGTGGGATCTACAGGATCTGCCTCGTGCCCCGCTACCTGGCCTCATCTCCCTCCATCTCACTGGCCTCTCTCTTGTTCACTAAGTTGCAGGCTCCCCAGAGACTTATCCTCAAACTCAACACATTTGTTTTTGCTTTCAGGACTTTGCACTGGTTTTTCCTTCTAAAACATTTACTGCCACCTTCCACCCTAGATTTTCACATGGCCATGTTCTTTCCATCAATTTACTCACAACTCAAATGTCACCAACTCAAAGTATTTCCCTGGTTACTTTAGTGCCACTAGGACATGACTCTACATTTTTTGTTGTTTCCTTCTTAGCACCTATCAGTACCTGAAATTATTTTATGTGTTTGTTTACATGTTTGTTGCCCATCAACCCCACCAGAACAGAGGTTCTCCAGCAAAGGGACACTGCCGTCCAGGTCACAACTCTATCTGATAGTGTCTAGAATAGTGTCTGGCATATATGAGGCAATCAATAAATATGTAATGACTGTCACTAAATAAACCCAAGTTATTATCAGAAGCTGATCCAGATGCTAAAAGTAGCAATTATACATATGTACATAGTCCCCAAAACAGAAAGGGCAAGAAAGAAAGCTCCTTTAAAAAAAAAAAAAAAAAAAAAGATAGCCTACAACATGTCTATTTGTAGAGAGAGATCCTCTGGATTGAAAAATATGGAAGGGGCTTCCCTGGTGGCGCAGTGGTTGGGAGTCCGCCTGCCGATGCAGGGGACATGGGTTTGTGCCCCGGTCCGGGAAGATCCCACATGCCGCAGAGCGGCTGGGCCCGTGAGCCATGGCCACTGAGCCTGTGCGTCCGGAGCCTGTGCTCCGCAACGGGAGAGGCCACAACAGTGAGAGGCCCGTGTACTGCAAAAAAAAAAAAAAAAAATGTGGAAGTATAGGAGTGGCTGGAATGGCTATAATTTTATTTGAAAACATGTTGAGAGTCCAAGATTTGGAAAGAGATAGACCTGTGTTAGAATCCAGTGCTTGCTGCTTCCTATTCTATGTAGGAAAGACATCGAGCAATTAACTTCTCTAAGCCTCAGTTTTCTCAAGTATAAATTGAACATAAGAATAATTTTATGGAGCGTTGTGAGGATTAAACAAATTAAAGTGCTCAACCTGACACACAAAAAGGCATTAACAAATGGTAGTTTTTAGTGTTGGCATTTTATTGCTGTTGACATGAATTATTAGTAGAAGGGGAGCCAGATCTTCCTTCAGGGGAGACCACACAGACAGTGAGGAAAGCTGGCTCAACGTCCCCAAGTTTTACCTATGGCCTGGGATTGGAGTATTTATAAGGAAGTAAAACAATGCCTATGAAACACTGCACGGCGATTAATACATGGTATTGTAACAATTACTGTTGGCTATTATAACTAGCATTATTGTTTTATCATTTTATTATTGCTGTGAGAGAAATATTGTTCTAGATGCCATAGGGAACAAAAAATATTAATGAGTCAATACATTTCACCACAACGCTTTTTTCCTCTGAGCAAGGGCTTTGCTTCTATCAGTGTAGTGAGGAATGAACAATCCCTTGATCAGGGTTTCTCAATCTTGGCACCATTGGCATTTGGGGCCAGATAATTCTTTGTCCTGTGCTTTGTAGGATATTTACTGACGTCTCTGGCTTCTACCCACTAGATGCCAGTAGTACCTCCTTCCTCCGAACTGTTACAACCACAAATGATTCTAGACATTGCCAGATGTCCTTAAGGGGTGGGGATGGGTGAGAATTGCCCCCTGATTGAGATCCACTGACCTAGATCTTTTATTTGCCTGCAGGTATCAGGCCCTACCTTCCTTCTCCGTACTGTACCCATGTCAACTCCTCACCAGCACTTTTAATAGCCTTTTCTCCCTATTCTTCCTTTGCATTTGTCCTTCAGAACTCCAGCCCCAGATCAAGACTGAAAGCCACCTTTTCTATCCCAGCCCCAGAGATCTTCATGCTCCTGGGGTAAAACTAGACAACAATCCAGCCTGTTGTTTCTACAAATTGTGGTCTCAAGCTCCGTGTGCTGCCCCACTTGTCATTGATTCCCTCGAGTCCCCACTCTGTGCTCACATAGACAATGTTTTATGTTGAGGCTCTTATAGGACATAATGCTGCAGGAGGCATGAAGGGCTGAAATCCAGTCTAGGCATGAGCCTGTGCCTCCACTTTACACCTCCTCAATCCCTTCCACTTGCTTTCCTCTATTAGGTAACAGAAGTGTTCACATGTCATTTCTCATTTTTACAAACACCCACAGGAAGGTGGATATCTTTGTCTTCATTTTACCAAAGAGGAAACTGAGGTCCAGAGAGGTAATAATCAAGCTCATTTAAGTAACCGAGGTGGGATTCAAACCCAATTCCATCTGACTTTCTACAAAACTATACTGTTTCTTTTGTTTCTGTGCTGGAACTCTTCTCATCAAGGTCATGAACAACCTTGAGCTATTGAACCTAATATTTATTTTGCTGTCTTCATTTCACTAAAATTTAGCTGCATTTGAACTTACAATCCTTTCTTCTTGAAGTTTTTTATTCCTTTGGTAGCACCAAACTCTGCTAGTTCACCTTGCATCCCTGGCTATCTGCTCTATCTCCTTTGAGAGCGTATCTTCTTTGCCTGCCCCTCTAACATTGTGGTTCTCCAGAGATGCAACCTAGACCCTTTGCACTTCTCACTTTGTCTTCTCTTTGCAGACCTCCCCTCCTGCTTCATTTACCATTTGTGTCCTAATAGGCTGAGGTCATCTAATTTTATATGTCTAAAGTAGTCTCCTTTCCTAACCTCTAGACCAACTTGTCAACTAGCTTCTCCAGATAGATAATCTACGGGCATTTCAGATTTCCCCTGGAGTGAGCCATTGTCCTGATGTTCTATATTTCAGGTGATGGACCCATTCATATAAACTCAAAACCTAGGGGCTTCCTTTGATTACTCCTTCATCCTTACCTACACATTCCACTAATCACAGAGTTCTACTCATTTTGTCTCTTAAATATTTCTCAAATTTACCTAATTTTCTTCATCCCTATTATCCTCCTTAACCCAAGATTTCATCATCCATTGCTTGGGCCTCTTACTTGGGCCACTTTCTAACTGGATTTACAGTCTCCTGGCTTGTCTCATAAAATCCAACCTCAACACCAAAGTGATCTCTCTAAAATGCATATCTGAACATATCACTAACATACTTAAAGTAATTTGTTGATTTCTCATTATACAGAGGATGAAACTCTAGCTCTCCAGTGTGGTAACTGGGACCTCCATGACCTGCGTGGTTACCTCTCCTGACTATGAGCTCCGAATGCTTGGAGTCTCCCTAAGAACATAACATGCTTTGTTCCAGGCCTATTTCATGCTGGTCATGTCACCTGGAATACCCTCCTACCCTACCCTTCTGCCTAGAAAATTCTTACTCATCATTTATGACTTCATTCAAGATCTATCCTCCCTCCTTCTCTATCTCTATAATATATTAGACATATTTTTAAAAATTATTTTTAGCTTCTTATTATCATTATCTCTTTATCTGTCCATCTCTTCTACTAGATTCCAGATGGTTTGAGAATAGGAATTATCATTGTATCATGGGTAGCTAATGTAGTGTCTGTGTTTTGTAGGCATTTAATTGATATTTATTGAATTAATTAGTTTACTAATTAGCAAATAATCTAAGTGACTCATCCTTTTGTAAGACAGTGTATAATTCAATGCATTTTTATGCTTTTACTTTATAACTAGCTCAAATATTTTATATGAAATCAATAATCTGAAAATTCTGTCAAATATATTATTAAATGATGAACATTTGTTACAACTAAGGAATCTACTTTAACTGTGCTGCCAACATTTTCTTGATTTGATCCTAATCACTTATTCCTTCCATAAATATTTATTGAGTGCCTACTGCATGCTAGGCACTGTTCAGAGTGCTGGAGAAATGGCAGGGGATAAAACAAAATCCAAGCCCTCAAGGAGATTTTTATAAAATTCGTATGTCTGAAGTAAACAACTTTAAAACAGAATTTAAAATAATAGTTGTTTAAGTAGATGTCTCTAAGCTACTAGTAAACACATTTAGAATTGCTTCATGTCAGCAATTCTAAAAACAGGCTTTCATTGCAAGCAACATTGTGGAAATGTTGATTCTTTGAATTTTTACACCTTCTGGTTTTTCTCAACCTTTCTAGACCACCCACCCCACAGCTGTTTGAATGATAGAGTACCTTCTCCAACTACAGAGTTTCTGTTCATGTGTGCATATGTGTATATATCACACTGGGTGACCCATGAAAGGGAATTCTATAAGAGGAATTAGTGACCCAGAGTTTATACATTCAGCCAACTTAAGAGGACTTACAAAGGAGCATATCAACATAAGAACTGGCCATCCATTCTGCAGGTGTTCAGGTCTAAAGAATGATCAGATTTATTTGGTGGTATTTGGAGACTGTAACATGCTCAATTAATCAACAATTATGTATTGATGTTCAATCAACAATTATGTATTGATGTTCAAGGAAAAATGCCCAGAAGGAGATCTCAACTTGTCTTCAAGAAATATACAGTCTAGTTGGGGGTATATCAAACAAAACAAAATGATGACAGTAACTGTCACTGAGTGGATAGAGCAGAGGTTAAAGGCCAGGATGTCAGTTTAAGAGAGCCCACTTCCTGCTGCAATGTCCATTGGAGTTTTATTTGTGCCAAGATTACTTAGAAGAAATGTGGAAAAGGACCAATCTCTGAAACTAAGAAATTGTCAAAACCAGATTAATTGTGATTTAGCATTCTGCATTTCTGGAGACAAATCTGATATACTTTGCACATGGTGAATTCCCTGATTGCTGGATCACACATGATACCATGCAGACTTCCCCATGTCCATTTCAAGGGAAAGGGGTTGCTTTCCCCTTAACTTCGGCTCTATCTAGTTGTTTACTCAGTATATCTAGTTGAATGTCTAACAGGCCTCTCAAACTTAACATGTCTAAAACTAGGCTCCTGATATCCCCAAACCTGTTCCTCCTTTATCTTGCCCATCTTTATCAGTGGCAAAGCCAAAAAATCTTTGACATCTCATTTTCCTACACTCTACCTCTAGTCAGTTAACAAATTCTATAAACTGTATCTTCAAAATGTATCCAGAATCTACAGCTTCTCATTTTTCCCTCTACTGATACCCTGGTCTAACGATCTTTCACCTAGTTGGTAATAACAGCTCCCTAGTCTCTTTCCTCCCTTGCCCTTTCTCAAACTATTCTCAATAGCCTGAGTGATCCTCAAAACATACATCGAGTCATGTCATTCCACTATTCAAAACCCTCCAGTGACTTCTCATGTTACTCAGTAATTGAAGCCCTTACTATGACGTATCAGGCCCTATATTATTTGGCATTCAAAAACGTCTCCAATCTTATTTTTTTCTACTCTTCTGTCATTCGCTTGACTCCAGGCCCGCAGTCTCTTGGCTGTTTCTTGACACACAAGATATACTTAGGACCTTTGCACTTGCTGATCCCTTTTCACAAAATGCTTTTTCTGGAAATATCTACTTGGCAGCTCCTTCATTTCATTCAGATCCTTATTCAAAAGTCACCTGCACAAGAAGGGCTTCCCTGGCCTTCCTGTCTAAAATACCAGCACCTTGTCTGGTACTTCCCTTTCCCTCCTTTACTTCTCCTTTGCACTGGAGAGCAGGGATTTTTGTATGCTTTGTTCACTGTTGTATCCCAGAACCTAGAATAGGACCAGGTACACAGTAGGTGGTCTATAAATATTTGTAGAATGAAAGTGGCATGAATTTGAACAAATGCTTTTCCAATACTGACACTAGATGCTTTTCCATCATGGGTACTGCTGTGGTGCCAGGACCTTGGCCTATAGCTTACGGAAGAGTCCCCTCTTTACCAACGTGGAGATTTATTCAGGGGTTTCATCTAGCCTTTCCAGTTGAAGCTTCCTTTGAGCTACATTGATTCACCATTTGCAGAATAAATTTGTTTTCCTTTTTTTCAGTTTCTTTCCAGCTCTCCTCCTTCTAGATCAGTGATTTTCAACCATAGCTACACATGAGAGTCACCAGGGGCAACTCAAGAAAACCTCACAGCAATTCTAATTTAATTGGTCTGGTTAGGGGAGGAAGTGGGGCCTGGGCCTCCTAGGTCTTAAAAGCTCCCCAGGTGATTATAATATACAAGCCAGGTTGCAAATCACCACCCTGTGAATTCCTGGTTTCAGTTATGTTCATTAATCTGCAATCATTCTCTCTGCTTCCATCTCTACATTGTTTTGAGAGGCCGAGTTTTTGAAAATGTAACCTCAGAATGTCATACATTTGTACTTATACAATTGCATTTTAAACATCTCAGCCACTCAAAATGATGTAATGATGAAGCAGAGAATGTACTCCCTGGAATAGACCTTCAGTTGTAGATAACCGAATGAGTATGGGTTGTAAAGTAAGTACAGTTCAGCAAGTACTTATCATGCACCCAATTCCTAATGCTGTATTTAGCATTGTGATGATGACAGGGGCTGTGGCTACATCGCTGCCCTCAGGGAATTAAAGATTGTTGAGAAGGCAACAGTATAAAATAACATGCTAAGAAGGGTCTAACTATATGTTCCTGATTCCATGAAATGCAAGAACAAGAGATAGACTGGAGAATAGAAAGTCAAAATAGCATCTGAGGATATTGCCTTATGAGGGAGAAAGAAGGACCATTAAATCATTAAGAGGAATAATAACAATAACCACAAGTAAAGAGATCTGCCAAGACCCTTGAAATAAAAAGGCCTCAGTCATTGCTAACAGAAAACAATAATTGTGTGTTTCACGCTCTACCCAAAGCTGCATCTTTATTAATTATTCATTTTGCCTAAAGCAGACCACCGTGATTTCTGTCGTAGTTATGATGATAATTTAAGGCTATTGGTTTACCCTAGAAACACCATCAGAGTGAAGAAGAAAGGTCTTGAAGATCAGCCTGCTTTGAAAATAATCGTGTGAATGATGTTCTTTTTTTATACAATTTTAGAAGGTTACCTTCCATTTATAGTTATTACAAAATATTGGCTATATTCCCCATGTTGTACAATACATCCTTGAGCCTATCTTACACCCAGTAGTTTGTGCCACAAACTATTGGGTGAATGATGTTAACCGTTGCATTGACTGGTCCCTTCAGCCAGTTCTTGGATATAGATCTTCTCTTCTCCCAGGAATCTGACCTCACGTTCCGACTGGCGAGTGGGCTTGTTATATGGCAGCCCATGTGGGAGCACAGACAGCCCGAAGTCTCTGGCTTCACAGCACTGGTGAAGCCCATCAGGAACATCATTACAGGTTTGTGACTCAGACGCCCAGTGGGACAGTGTCAGCATACACAGGAGTGAGGGCGATGGGATGATTTGCTCTTAAGAAACCAAGAGGAAGACAACTTCAGGGTGTTGTCTAGGTGCCCGAGGTACAGGGCTCATTTACATGATGAGAAACTCTAAACCAGGAGCACATGCTGCTGAGTTGTGTGACTTTGGGTAAGTCATTTAAACTTCCTGTGCCTGTGTTTCCTCATCTGTAAAATAGGGTAGGGGTCAAAACACAGTATTACAAGTACTTACAGAGTTGTTATGAGGAAAGATGAGTTAATATATGTAACATTACTTAGAAGAATGCCAGGCACATAGTAAGTGAGTAAGTGGTAGCCATTATTATTTCATCATTATGGTAGATGGAGTAGCAGCTCCTTAAGGATCTCGCCTTAGTGGGTTGTTTTTGGTTTTTCTTTTTATCAAGGCATTTCACTACAGGAATGGTCCAATGCAATAGTCCTACTGTTGAATTGTAGAAAGAGTACAACATGATAACTTGAAAAGTGACTGAAAAGTTCATGCTCTACCCCAGATCTATCTCTTACCATGTATGTAACCTCACCTCCCTGAGCATTTCTATTTCTTTAAAATGGAGATAAAAATACCACCTTATATGGCTTCATAGTGAGGAGTCAATAAAAATGCATATAAAGTGCCCATTTTATAGAGAGTGCTTAATTACATACTTCTATTCCCAGCCCAACTTTTAGCATCAATAACAAAATTTAAAAAGAGATAAATTGTGTGGGAAATCTACAGAAGTGTGTGTGTGTGTGTATATACACACACTGAAGTATATACAGAAGTATATATATGTATACATATATACATACATATATATATATATATAGTTTGTTAACTTTATAAGGTTTTTCTGCAGACAGTGGAGGATTATGAATGGAAAAGAGCTTTGTAAAGGGAAGGAAACCATAAACAAGTTCTTACATGCTTTATTTTCCCCTATAACTTAACACAAACTTGCAAGGTTCATAGAATGTTAAGGGATTTTGTAAACTGAGGAGTTGCATATTATTCATATATGTGATAAGATGCTTATAGTGACAAATCATGCTTATTATAGCCATTCAAAAGATGAAATTTTTCATACAGTGAAAGTAGACTAATCCCTCAATTTACATGTATATAATCCATTAACTATTGAAATAAATTGTAAATTAAAGAGTAACAGTCTATCATAATATTCAGATATCAAGGAACTAAGTAAAGATGCCATAGTCAGAAGTGACCTACTTCAGAATCCATGGATGGAATGAGGTTAACACTTGTATAAAAACTAAGGAATCATGTCCCTCCATGAAAGCACCTAAGCTATTCACTTCCCCGCTCCCTGTGCTTCTCAGTGATATTCACAGCGGGTTCCTTACCCGCTGCTTGATGCCTCTGGACTTGAAATGGTGTCCACTGAGGGAAAATTCAACTTAGCATGGCCAGAAGAAAAACAATGGCACATGAGTGACACTCCTCTGATCTCTTGCTTTGTGATTTGGTAAATCACTTTGCCTCTCAGCACCAAAATATTCCAATTCAAATGGGGCCTGTCGTTTTGGCTTCCCATTGATCCTCCGGTAAAGATGTGACTGGTTTGAATCTTACCTCAGGGGCAGCTTAATGTGTTCAATAAAGCACCTGGAGCCGGGTAGCCTGGGCTGGAACCTTTTTCTAAGGGTCAGTGACCTTGGGCAAGTTAAATTCCCTGTTTCTTAGTATCTTCATCTGTAAAATGGGTCTGGAAGTATACCATAAGTTATTACAGGGTTATTGTAAGTGTTGAATCAGTTGATATATGTAAAACGCTTAGAACAGGACTTGACAGATATTAGGTAATATGTAGATGTTAACTGTTATAATTTTTAGTATGGCCAATTTTTAGCACCTTAACTTATTGAGTCATACTGAATAAAGAAAGAAATCTATATTGATATCCTAGAAATGCTAAGATTTTTGAATAGGTTATGTGATTTCTCTTACAACATATGCTATTAAATGTCTTCTTGCAAGGTTTTAATGATCTATTAAAATAGGTTTTTGATTTGAAAGTGGAATGAACTTAGGAAATAAAATACCTTATATAACATATAAACTTATAAAATTTGTGGTGGGATTTCATCTATCTTTGCAGCTAAGAGAAGCTCTCCCATCAACAGTCAAAGTCAGACCTGTGAATCACCAAATCAAGACCCAAGACACCGAGAGGTGAGTATATTATAATCATGAGAAGAAGGGTGGTCATTCCTTGAACGTAGTGTAGTGTGAAGGGTAAGACTTGACCAGTGCTGTATCTCAATGGCTAGCATGTAACAATAAATGTTAGTTATCATTATTCATCCTGCATTAACTCAAGTATCATCTTGTTCTCAATTATTGAGTCTCCTAATATTTGCTAGGCAAACCTAATATAGGTACAATAGTCCTGCAGCAGTGGGGAAGGAAAGGAGGTTTAAGTTACAGCATCCTTTAAGGAAAGTAAAGTTTAATGGGGAATCAAGACCAATCCACATAAAACAGAAGATGCATAATAAAACAGAATATAATTTAATGTAAATTCATCATGCACTATTTGATTCAGAAGAGAAATGAAGACCAGGGTAGTTCAAAGCCACATAGAAATGTATACTGTCATTAACTTAATACGTGTTAGATGACCTGCTTTCACTTCCAGTTCAGCATGTGAAAAATACACTTTACTGCTTTCCATCAAAATTGGATCCTCTTTCCAGTTCATGCATTATTGCCAGGAGTAGCACCATCCTTTTCACCATGAAAACTAGAAATTTTGGAGTCCTAGTATATCTCCTACTGAGCAATTGCTAAGTATAGACACTGTGATTTATATGCTGTATTTCATCTATTCTAAGATGTACATTTTTTTCACTTTTAACATATTTGAAATCTAGTGTATTTCATGATCTTTGGCCTCTAACCATCTCCCTGCCTGGTAGAAGTCTTGATATGATTGTCATTCTTGCAGCATAAATTTGGTCATTTTCAGCATCCAGGTTTGCAGAATCAGGGTCAGTGGCTTAGAATAGTATGTCAGAGGGGATAGTGAAGCACTCTTTTAAGAAATAACACTCTTGACACAGAGGAAGTTATTCTATGGAGAAATATATATCAACAGCTCTGAGTTGAAATTGCTAAATGTGAAAGAATTTTAGGAATACCTACACAAATTTATTTCACTTATATTTTCCTTTTTACATATACATGGGATTAATATATAATCAAAAGCTCTGCATAAATAAGGCTAAGGTAGACCTTTTTTTTTTAAGGTAGACCTTTTTAATAAGTATAAAATTAAAAAGTTCTCACTGATAAGAAGTGTCCTAATTTAATTAACAGAAATTTTTTTCTTAATCATACATAAAATAATGGTGTATCTTATAACTTGAAGACATCTTAGATACAATGAAATACATAAATCCCACATTTCAGTCTCTTTAATCCTTTCCATTTGATTTCCTGAGTCATACTGTTTTCTTTTCATCCCGTTGCTCAGGTGTGCACTGCTACCCCGCTAAATCCAGGTCCTTGTAACTAGATTGCAGCTGGAGCCGCAGATTGGATTTTCTACCTCTAGCCTCTCCTGCTTCACACATATATCAGTTCATAATGCCTGACTAATCTTCCTAATGCATCATTTTTTTATTAACTCATCATTTCCACAGAGGCTCATTATATACAAGGTGCCATCCTTTTATTATATCCCTTCCTCCTTAGGAACCTTTAATCATCACCTCAAGACCACACTCCTCTCCCTGGCTCTCTGTGCATTCCACCACTTGACATCATCCTTCTTAGGTGACCCTGATTATCCCTTCAGTTAGTTAAGCACTGCTCCCAGGGGGCAGAGCATGCAGTTTTAGTCTCTGGGTCTTCCCTCAGACTGTTTCCTCCTCCCCACGTAAATTGTATCTTTCTTTTAGGGACGAATTTAGATCTTGACTCCTCATGAACTCTTGTCTAATTACTCTAAATCTACACTGTCCAATATGGTAGCCACCAGGCGCATTTGGCTACTGAGCACTTGAAATATGATTAGTTTGAATTGATTGAATAGTCTGAATTGGTGTTAAGTATAAAATGTATACCCGACATTGAAAATTTAGTATAAAAAATGTAAATACTTATTGGTAACACTTATATTGATGACACGTTGAAATGAAAATTTGGGATTAAACAGACTATATTATTAAAATTTTAATTTTGCCTATTTCTTTTTACTACTTTAAAAATTAGGTGTGTGTCTCCTATATGTGGCTTGCATTATACTTCTATCAGATGTGCTGCTGTAACCTGTATTTACTTCTCTTAAAACTAAACTGTAAGCTCTGGATTTCAAGGTTCAGGTTCATCCAATATTTTTTTATCTCCAAAAATCTAACATGAAACACACATCATATGTTCATGCGGAAGGATTCTTTGATCAAATTCAAAGGATTTATTTCATCAAATTTCTAGCTGTATTTGTCTCTCTATGCATCATGTTTGAACAATGCTTTCTTATTTTACATATGAAAATCGAAATTGTAAGGGCTAAAATGCTAGGATCAGTTTTTGAGGGTCTTTATCTTTTAGCAAAGAATTTTATCTGTAATACTGATGGAAAAATAGCTCACATTACCTGGGCAGAATTACATTTATCAGCTAAATGTAATTAAACTACTCTGTAAATAAAGTGAAATGAATTTGTACTTACAAGTAAAGGTAATTGTATCCAATTGGAAAAATGTATTACATGCCCCCCTGATGCGTAATGGAAAAACCTGAACCTTGCACTTTCATTCTTATGTTTTGTCTTTGATTTGATTAGCTCTTTCTAACCTGACCCTTGTTCTCTGCCTCATGTCTCTATTCAGTTCACCTCAGTATTGGTGTATCTTTGATGAATTGTTGGTTTGTAGCTCTTCTTCTGTAGATACTGGACATGGAGGTGAAAAAGAAAAGAATCAAGGGCAAAGTGAAATAAAGGACATGAAAGTACTTAGCCCAAGGCTTAGAATAACACAGGTGCTCTCTAGAAGCCAGTTTCCATTCCCTCTTAAATGAAGGCAAAATCCCTTCCTCTATGACATGATATTTAACTATGCTGCAAATTTTTTTAACTTAAAAAACAATGTATATAATATGATAGATAATTCTAGAGGATATGCCTGAAGGAAAATAAAGCACTAATCTACTATCTCCACCCCCAAAAGGGACTCCAGGTGGTCTCTGAAACGTTCCAGTCAGATTCCATCTCACCCAAGGCCACCATTTCAGGCTGCCACCGAGGAAACTCCCTTGATGGAAGTCTGTCCTCCCAGACTTCCCAGGAAAGAGGACCATCACATTCCAGGTACACAATTGCAATGTTAGGGTTGAAAATGTATCCCCAGCTCCCAAAAATTAAATATACATTTCTAGCTACTTATATAGCCTCTGTCCCTTAAAATGTGTAAGTGCACGATACGTATGTACATCTTCTTGGTCAAAGTATAGTTAGATTAATAATTCCAGAAATGAGCTATGAATAGCTCATTTAAACACACTCGGGTAGACATGGAAAGACATGTCTGATTCAATGAGATGTCTGAACTGAATAATATTTTAAATATTTCGATGCAGAAATAAGTGATGCTATCAAAAGATTGTGTTGCCGGAGTGTGAAATGATCTGTTCTAATGTATAAAAATACTTTATACCAGCAGATCCTTGTATTAAAAAATGAGTGCTTCTAAAGTACTGACAGGGAATTCCAAAGTCTGTTCTTTGTAAATATTCCAAGGCTGCCTCTGTTAGCTTGTGTCATAGTGACTTTACTTACCGACGCCTTCCCTAGGGACAAACATTGATCCACTTCTTCCTACTCCCTGATAAAATGATGAAAGCCTGGATTCATGAGGTTTGCCTTTGTACCCATCTATAAACTCCACCTAGGAGGGGAGGGTCCCTGAGACCATTTGTATATCCGTGTTTTCAAATGACGTTATTGTCTAGTAGATAGTATTTTAAGAGGAGGTATTTTAAAAATAGTTTTATTGAGGTTTAATTTGCATACCATGAAATTAACCCATTTTAAGTGTACAGTTTAATGATTGTTAGCAAATTTACAAAATTGTACAATTATGAACACAATTCAATTTCAGAACATTTTCTATCACCCCAAAACATCCCCTCTGCCCATTTCAAACACTGATTGCTTAGTATGCTTTTTGTCTATATATAGTTGCAATTCTGGATACTTCAAATAAGTGGAATCGTACCATCTGCAGTCTTTTGCATCTGAATTCTTTCCTTCAGCACAGCGTTTTAGATCATAGCACGTACAAACGGTTCATTCCGATTTGTTGCTGAATAGTATTCTGTTGTATGGATGTGTTACATTTTGTTTATCCATTCATTAGTTGATGGATGTTTAGGTTGTTTCTAACGCTTTGCCTGTTGTGAATAATGCTTCAATGAACATTCATGTATATGTTTTTGGATGGGCAAATGTTTTTCTTTCTGTTGGGTAGATACCTAGGAGTGGAATTGCTGGGTTGTATGGTAAATTTATGTTTAATTTTTTAAAGAACCATCAAACTGTTTTCCAAAATGGCTGCACCATTTTACATTCCCACCAGAAATGTATGAGGGTTCACTTTTCTCTATATCTTTGGCAGAACTCATTGTTGTCTTTTTATTATAGCCACTCTAGTGGGTGTGACGTGAGATCTGATTGTGGCTTTAATTTACATTTCCCTAATACCTAATGATGTTAAGTATATTTTCATGTCTTTGTTAGCTATCTGAATATCTTCTTTGGTGAAATACCTATTCAAACCATTGCCCAAGTTTTAACTGAGTTGTTTGTCTTCTTCTTATTGAATTGTAGGAGTTTTTAATGTATTCTGGATACAAGTCCTTATACCTCCCTCACCCCCAGAGAAAAGATTCACAGATATTTCCTCTCAGTATTAACTTGCCTTTTTGTAGGTAATTTTAAAATGATCTACCTCCTTTTGGCACCAGAATCAGGCCACATGGGTATAGTGTTTTATTTTTTAACATCTTTATTGGAGTTTAATTGCTTTACGATGGTGTGTTAGTTTCTGCTTTATAACAAAGTGAATCAGCTATACATATACATATATCCCCCCCCTCTTGAGCCTCCCTCCCACCCTCCCTATCCCACCCCTCTAGGTGGTCACAAAGCACCGAGCTGATCTCCCTGTGCTATGCGGCTGCTTCCCACTAGCTATCTATGTTACATTTGGTAGTGTATATGTGTCCATGCCACTCTCTCACTTCGTCCCAGCTTACCCTTCCCCCTCCCCGTGTATAGTGTTGTTTTTTTTTTTTAAGATTTCTTAGAATTGTTGAAAGCATGGAATCAAATGAATATAATTGCTTTTTAACCAAAACACTATGTTGTGCTTTCAAAAAGCAAAATGAAAAGAGTTTATTTTTGTGTCTTTATTTTGGATTTTAAAAGCAAGTAGCTCCATTGAATAAGCTTTTGCTGGTCGGGAATATGAAAGTTTGACAGCAACTTTAGTTGTGTAAGCAGGGGTTGTTTGTGTTTATCCACAGGATTTACTGTGCCAGGTCAATGGTGATAATTCATTCTTAAAATCATATCATTTTTAATGGGGTAGGAACCCTGTGAGGATAACCAATCCAATCTCCTGTCTCCTTGCTGATAAACTAACCACATTTGAACCAGTTGGACACTTTCAGCAATGAGAAAGTTAGTACTCTCAGATGAAACTCATTTCATTTTTAGATAACTCTATTTAATGGCCTTTTAAAAAAATTGAAGTATAGTTGACTTACAGCAAAGTGATTGTTATACATATATATATATGTATTTGGCATGTCCTTTTTATATTTGACTAAATTTTGCTTTTCTTTAGTTTCTGTATATGGTTCTTGTATTAGTTTTCTATTGCTATGTAACAAATTACAACAAACTTACTGGCTTAAAACAACACACATTTTTTTATTTCAAAATTTCTGTACGTCAGAAATCCAGGCACAGTTTAGCTGGACTCTGCTTCAGGGTCTTATCAGACTGAAATCCAGGTGTCAGGATGGACTACAGTCTCATCACAGGCTTGACTCAGGAAAGATCCGCTTACAAGCCTTTTCAGGTTGTTGACAGAATTCATTTCCTGTGGGTGTAGGACTGAGGGCCCTGTTTACTTGCTGGCTGTTATTTCGGGGCTGCTCTCCATTCCTAGAGGCCACCCACAGTTCATTGCTATGTGGCCTCTCCACAGGCTACCTCACAACATGGCAGCTTACTTCTTTAAAACCAGCAAGGGAGAGAAGTCCTCTCTAATTCCAGTCTGCCTATACAGTCTTTATAATATAACATAATCACAGGAGTGACATCTCATTATCGTTGTCATATAAAATAACCTAATCACAAGAGTGACATGCCATTACTTTTGCCCTATTCTATAGGTTATATGAAAGTCACAGGCCCTGCCCAAACTCAGGAAAATAGGACTATAAAGGGTGTGACCACCATCAGGTGGGAAGCAGGGGTGGCTCCCCAAAGTGTATCCATCACAGTCCTTTTGAGTATGTACAGACTCTTCTCATATTACTGTTCCACTTATTCAAAAGTAACCACTATGATGACCCCTCCACACACCAAGACTCTCATTTTATTTAGTGACAATAACTCACTAACAAAGTTATCAACGGTATAATTTAATCATATCTGGGGAAAAAGTAACTCCTTACTACACAGATTAAAGAGAATAACAACAGGAACTACCTGTTGTTAGACATCTCCTGTGTGCCAAAAAACAGAACTAGGGTCTTTACATTCATAGTTTTGTCTAAATTTTCATTTATTCATTCATTTCTATATCTTTTAAGTGTATTCTAGACACTAGGGTTGTTTCAGTGTCAAAGTTCTTATCCTCAAAGAGCTTATTTTCTAAAAAGATAGACAGATAAAAGAGAGTAAATGCATAAATAAGTAAAAATATTTTCAAGTTACTCTAGGACTAAGAAGGCAAAACCAAAACAAAGGGATGGGAAATGGGCTCTTTTTCATAGAGACCTAAATGATATGAAGGACACAGCCTCAGGAAGATCTGGGAAGAGCACTCCAGGCAGAGGGAACAAGTCTAAAGGCTTTGAAGTGGGAATAAGCTCAATGTGTTCCAGGAATGGAAGGGAGGCCAGTGTGACCAGGGGCTAGTGGTGAGCAGGGGGTAAGGTGTAGGGAATCAAACCAAAGTGGTTATTAGGGGTCAGATCACAGAGGAGCCAGGAAGCCATGGTAAGAAGTTTGAATTTTGTTCCAGGTGTGATGAAAAGTCATTGGAGTTGTTTGAGCAGTGGAGTGACATTAAGTGAATTATACTTTTTAAATATCACTCCAGATGGTTTATGAAACTAGGCTTGGAAAGCAGACGTAGATACAGATATTAGTTAGGAGACATTTGCAACGGTCCAGGTGAGAGAGGATGTGGCTTGGTTAGGATGGTGGTAGCAGGGGTGGAAAGGCTGAGATGAGGTTGCAGTTGAGATATATTTAAGGTAGAGCTGACATGACTGGATGTGAAGAGTGAGAAAAAGAAAAGAATCAAGCATAACTTAGGTTTTGGGCTTGAGCAACTCTATGAGTAGTTATTAAATTTATGATATAAGGAAGACTGAGAAAAATCACATATAAAAATATTCTGAATCTGCTTACTTCCACCTACCTGTATGGCCACCACCATTATTCAAGCCATTCATCACCTCCTGCCTGGAGTCCTGCAACAGCCTACTTATTAATCTTCTCTTATTCACTCTTGTCACCACCCAATGGAGGACATACAGAGACATGAAAAAAACTAATCATGCCACTCCTACACTTTAACTTTTTCAAAGGCTGCCCACTGCTATCAAGATAAAATTCAAAATCCTTGAAATACCCCTCAAAGCTCCACATTATCTAGCCGCTGTCTAGTTCTCCTGTCTAACATTGTGTAATTACTCACATTCACATCACTAGATTCCAACATCTTCTGAGTTCTTCACATGCATCGTACTTCCTCTTAGCTCTGAGATTTGGAGTATGTTATTCCATCTGCCTGGATGGTTCTTCCATCTCTCTTTACTTAACCAGCTCCTCATTCTTCAAGACTCAATTTAAATAGCATTTCCTTACTTCCTAGGGAGGCTTTGGCAGATTTTAAATACAATCACAGAACTCCCTGTTTTCTCGTACGGTACAAATGGCAATTGTAGTTTAAAGACCTGTGTGATTAGCTATCACTGTAAAATCCATGAGCAGAGGGACCAAATCTCTTTCACTCATTGCTCTATCTCTAGCGCCTGGCACATGGCCTAGTGAAGGGCGCTGAATAAGTGGATGAGTTTAATCTTCACAACAGCCATGCAAAGAAGACATTGTTTCTCTTTTAAAGATGAGGAGCTGAAGCTTAGAGAGATTAAATGACTCACTCAAGGACACACAGAAAGTAGAAGAGCTAGATCTGAGCCCAATCTAGACAGTTACGCGGTCCACACTCTTCACTCCTCTTCCATGAGAAGGTAGGCCTTTGGGGGAGCACAATGGAGTTCCTATAGCAAGCCACCCACCTCCTTAACTATGTTTTTATGGAAGCCTCTTTTCTTCTTGATCCCTCATTAAAGGAGAAAGTGTTGTGGTTGTTTGCCAGAATTAGTCATTTTCAGGAACGAATGCTAGCATCACCTTCCCCTGACCTCTCCCAACAGGTCAGAAACTCAGCTCCTATTTGGTCCTTATCTAATTGGGTCTTTTAACACTTTAACCCCGGTGGCCACTCTACACTTCCTCCTTGACTTTTTTCACGTTATACTCTGTTGTTGTTGTTTTCCTTACCTTTCAAATGGAACCTTTATAGACTTTTTCTTTACTTTTTTTTTTTTTTTTTTTTTTTTGCTGTACGCGGGCCTCTCACTGTTGTGGCCTCTCCCGTTGCAGAGCACAGGCTCCGGACTCGCAGGCTCAGCGGCCATGGCTCACGGGCCCAGCCGCTCCGCGGCATGTGGGATCTTCCCGGACCGGGGCACAAACCCGTGTCTCCTGCATCGGCAGGCAGACTCCCAACCACTGCGCCACCAGGGAAGCCCTAGACTTTTTCTTTGCCTTCTCTTCCATGGCCCTCCTCCTACTGTTGCTGTTTCCCTCTCCTCCCACATTCTCCCTCTGAGTGGTCTTATTCACTGCCATAGTTTCAATGACTCGCAAGGTGATGGTGACCCTCAAAAGATATCCCATCTAGACAACTCTTTTAGGCTCCAAACCCATGTAATCAAGAGATGGATAGAAAGCTCTTTCTGTACCTCAAACTCAGCCTGTCTAAAACCAAATGCATTCTCCTATCTTCCCTATTTCAGTAGATGGCACTACTATCAACCCACACATCTTAGTCAAAAATGGGAGGTTTACTCCACTCCAAGTCCTTTACATTCTGCCTTATTAATGTCTCTCAAATCCTTTCCTTCTCTCCAACCTCATAGTCACTGCCTTAGTTCAGATCCTTATCACCTCTTATTTGGATTTCTGCAAGTGATCCTAACTGGTATGTCTACATTCAGTGTTGCCTTCCTCTAAACCATTATCTATATAATGTTACAAAAGTGATTTAAAATACATATCTGATCATTCTATCCCCTTGCTAACAAATCTTCAGTGGCTACCCATAGTTTTTAGGATACATTTCAGACTCCTTGGTAAGCATATGTTAAGTCTTCATGATCATTCCCGACCAAGCTTACCTTTCCCCACTTCTCTCTTGCCTCTTCTTTTCCATGTTTATTTCTGGTACCAAAATCTGTATTTGCTACAATTGCTGTACAACAAGTTACCCAAATTTCTTAGCAGCTTAAAATGAAAGAAATTTACTGTCTCACATAGTTTCTGAGAATCACGAATCCAGAAACAGCTTAGCTAAGTGGTTGTGACTCAGGGTCTCTCAAGGTACTGACCAGAGCTGCAGTCATCTGAAGACTTGAATGGGCTGGAGTGTCTACTTTCAAGGTCACTCATATGGCTGTTGACCAAAGGGTTCAGTTCTTCAACATCTGGGCCTCCTGAATTCCTCATGACCTGGCAGTTGGCTTCCCATAAAACAAGTTACCCAGGAAAGAGGATGAGAAACCAAGATGGAAGTCTCACTGTCTATTATAACCTAATATCCAGATGGAATCTTCAGTGTCTTTTATAACCTAATCACCAAGGTGACATGCCATCACTTCTGCTATATTCTGTGTATCACATGAACCAACCCTAGTACAGTGTGAGAGGAGACTCCACAAGGGTGTAGATACCAGGAGGCAGGGATCATTGGGGGCTATTTTGGAGGCTAATTACAATAAATAATAATGATTACAATGTCACCATCATTTTATATATAATTATTATGACTAGATATCTGTATTTTCTTTATATCAGTCATTAAGTATTCTCATATTTCTTCTTTACTAATTCTGTTCTACACACATTCCAAGGAGTTTAATTTAATTTAAATGTAAGTGATTTCTTACCTCAAATACTATGCTTCTGCCTGACTTTAAACAATTGTGAAAAACAATGTTATGGTGAAATATTGAGGTCATAAAATACCCAGGAACTTATATTTCTTACATAATTTTTTTCAACCAGAGTAAGCATTGGAAATTTGCAAATATAAATAACAAATGATCTTTCTTTCCTCTGCCAAAACTCAGTGTTAATGGCTTCATTCTGATTTGCCTGTAAAGACAAAGCCAACTATAATGTCCAAGGTTTCCTCTTTGTGGAAGGACATTGTTTTTCCCATTCTCTGATATTGCCACAGTCAGTCATCTACGTGTATATGCATTCATCGACACATATATGCACACAGTCACCCATAGCACACATAAACCTCACATGTGAATTAGATATGAACTCAGTGGCGCTGCAGAAAAAATGAATTATGTCTTCTCTTTGCCTAGCTGCAGGGAGTGGTTGCCATGGAAATGAGGCACAAGGTAGACCTTTCAGAAAATGCTAATGTTAATGTGTCTGCATTGGAGGAGTTCATGTATTAGTCAGAAATAAAGAGAACTTTAATAAAACAATGCAAATATCCTAGGAACAAAAGCTGTCCTCTTATATCAGAGAAATCCAATTTACCATCTCTTTTGCCCTGACCTTGACTGAATGGAACATTACTCTTCCTGGAACTCTGCAATCAGAGAACAGGTAGCTAGTTTTTTAAAATTAATGTCAGATTTCATCTTTAATTACCATATGCATAGACTTAATTTCTGCTTCATTAAATACTGCATAGGGTCAGGACTAATTTCCACAGTTCTCTTCCTCCATAGATTGTCTGTTATTTCCAAAGTGTTTTTTTGCTTTGGTTGCATTCTACTAGGATCTCCCGACCCTAATTAATAACTTGGTTTCCTTAAAGCCATAGTTGCTTGGAAAATTCACTAAAGCAATTCCTACCTTTTTTTGACAGTCTTTTTTGGTCATGATGTATTCTACACATATCAGAGAAGTGTGTGCTAATTATAGAAAAAAATTTAAAGGTATAAAATATCTTTAAAAAATTGAAAATTATCCATGAGCTCATCAGGTAGATATAAACATTTTTTTTGTATATATACTTCTCTTCATTACTTTTACATATACCATTTAGAGTAAGACTTGTATTCATACTTTCATAAAATTTTCTCTTTTTTCTGCAAAATAACTTACAGAATCATAGAATATTAGAGTTGGAAATAACTCTCCTGTCATATCATACAATGAGCTGTCCCCATACCATCTTTATTTACTTATGTAAATTTTTTCTCACATTTAGTTAAGTAGATAGTTGATTAGTTAAGTAAAATGACTTACTGGTTACTTAGTGACAAGTTGATTGTCTGATAATCCTGTCCTAAATGAAAAAATCATGATTGATTATTCTTGCCTTTTATTGACTACTCACCCCAGTGTAGCTCACACTTTTAAGCCAAATAAACTTGTACTTGATAAAATGAAGGTACTTCACGTTATAAATATTTGCTATAGAATGGCCTGTTAACTTCATTCTTGTTTCAGAGTCTCTTTAAATATTAAGCAGCTGAAATGTGAATTTGCTTAACAAATTTTGATTGCCTAAGTTATAGACTCGTTTTTAGTCTCTGATTGCAGCCGTATATTGGTGGAGTCTTGCTGTTGAAGACCTGATTATCAGCAGAACTGATCTGTTAGTAAGTAGTTAATAACTATGAGACTCAACTGTACAGTAGTAATTACTTTCAGTCAAATAAATTTTGTGTGTAAAGACAGAAATATAGTCATCTGGCACCCTCAGGGACAAAACTACCAACATATCATTGCAGTTAGTGTTTCCGTATAGGAATTGTTTTGGATGTTGTTTAAAAGTACAAAAGTCATGCATTATTTGCTCTCTAGGGCAGTTGCCCTCCAATCTTATTAAGAATGTTTAAGAATTACCTGGAGAAATTAGGAATATGGGATGAACAGATCCAAATTACTATATATACAATAGATAAGCGACAACGATTTACTATATAACAGAGAATTATATTCAATATCTTGTAATAACCTCTAACAAAAAATAATCTGAAAAAATATATAGATATACAAAACTGAATCACGTTGCTATACACCTGAAACTAATGCAATATTGTAAATCAACTATACTTCAATAAGAAAAAAAAAAGATTACCTGGAGATACTGTTTAAAATAAAGATTCCTGGGTTCTATCACCAGCAATTCTGGTTTAGTTAAGTTTGGGATAAGACTTGGGAGTGTGCAAATTCTCACAGAAGCAGTACATTGACATATCACTATATAGAACACTGCTCTAGGGACTTGAAATTATTTATGGAACTTCCTAAACTAATTTACTAACTAGAAATATTTGGGGACACTGTGGTGTGGGGCAAAAGGTAAAGGGTAAAGATAGCTAGTCCAATGGTGGGGGGATGGAAATCTGTTGAACTACTAATGTCTGCTTTCATCACCGCGGCCTAGTCAAGAAAACAACAGGCTCTTATAAAAAGTCAATTGACTGTCACAAATGCTTGAGAACCTAAAATTACCCAGCTGGTAGCCAAGCCAACCTCATTCTTTGTCTTTTCTTTATAAATCCAAGAGTACAGCACTGAAAAAATAAAATCCTCTTATTCTAGGTATGAATGATAGGCTGAGAGGAGTGGATTAGTCCATGCTTTTTAAAAAACGAGAAGTGGGGTGGGTGGGAGGGAAGAGTGTTGAAGACCTCTTAGGAAAATGGTAGAAATGAGAATCAAGGTTGTTACTTTCCCTCCAACTGGGCTTGGGGACATAACCAGTCAGGGTCTCAGGAGGAAACAAGTGATAGACTGGTAATTTGAGAAGAGATTAAAAAGGGCTATTTACAAAGGTTTAGATAGGATGTAGCGAAACCACAGGAGCTAGTGCAGTACTCCAGGGAGAGTGCCATCAGGAGGCCCACCAGGAGGCTCCAAGTCTGAGTGGGCAATGGGAGGGAACAGCTGTGGAGAACTGTAGGGAGAGAGTGATTAATAAGATCTGTGACCTACCGTGGTCACATCGGTCCTAGGCCACAGTGTGAGCTCTCCTCAGATCTCTGGGAGGGAGAAAATCATTGTCCTTCTTCCTTCCCATCTCCTGTGGGAGCCTCCTGTTGGAGAATTCACCCTGGAGCGAAAGGCATGGGAGCCTTCTATAGAGTCTATACAGACCAGTCTTTCTGGACATGGAGGTAGAGAAGGGTGGAAAGTGGATGGGGTTGGGGAGCAGCAGGGTTGGAGGCAAATAAGAGATATCCTGCCCAAGAGGAGAACCTTAATTTTGAATCTAACCCTCATACTTCTTATGAAAACTCAGCAATTCACAATTCTGAGACTCAGCCTTTTAAATAAAATGATTACATAATGAAAAGTTAGATAATAAAGTATTTTGAAAGAACAGTCTAACACATCACCCGGAGGATGAGGAGACATTTGTATAAAACTATATATATAAATAATATAAATTACATATATAAATATTTACATTATACATTTATTATATATTTATTTTATATATAATGGATGTACAGAGTTCTGTATAAATGTGTATCAATATATGTGTATATTATATAAAATATAGTGTACATATGGATAGAGTTTCTGTATATATAAATAGTGGATATTTAGTCTATATTGATAAAGTTCAAGATCTTAGTTGGCTAAAATCCTCTAAAGAAACACAGAGAAAAGTACACAACACCCAAGTGGTTAATTTTATGTATTTTCACAGGTGAATACACTAGAGTAATCAGCACCCAGGTAAAATAGAACATTACAAGCACCCCAGCCTGGTAGATCATATAACACCTAATTAATTTTTGTTAAATGAATATACATACTAGCATTTTTTGGCCTATTCTCCTTTGGCTGACTTTGAGAATGTTCTCTAGGTTTTTACTGTAACAAAATTGCTACAATAAATATTCTTGTGCATGTCTCCTTGTGTACAAGGGTTTCTCTAAGGTGGACTTTCTGGATCATAAGGCAGGGACACTGTAAAATTTACTAGATATCACCAAATTGCACCCTGAAAGGGTTTACCAGCAGTGTATGAGCGTTCCCATGTATTTGCACCCTCCGCATTTCTTACTGTCTTCAGGCTTCTATACTCTCACAGATCTGATGGGTGTGAGGTGATATCTCATTGTGGTCTAAGTCTACATTTCCCTGATTATTCATGAAGTAGAGTATCTCTTTATGTTTATTCTCTGTTTAGGTTTTCTTTCTGGTGAAATTTCCTTCGATACCCTTTGCTCCATTTGAACTATTTGTCTTTTTCTTACTGATTTATAAGCATTCTTTATTAATGAGAAGAATAATCCTTTGTAGGCTAAATACATTTCAATTATCTTTTATATTTTGTAGACGTTTCACTTTGTTTATGTTTTTTAATAGAAGTTTTACATTTGAAATAGTCAAATTTATCAATACTCTCTTAAAATAGTTGGGGATGGTATCTTCTTTAAGAATCCTTTCATATTGGTTATAAATATTTTCTCCATAGTTTTCTTCTGTTTTGCCTTTGCTATGTCTCCAGTTCATCTAAAGTTGGCTTTTTCTGATACATGGTGGTATGAAATAGGGATTTGGTTTCTCCACATGAATGACTCATTTTTTCCCTCAGCATTTCTTAAACAGTTATTTTCCTGCAGATTTGTAACTTTATTGAGTATCAGTATCAGTATCCACACATGTGAATGTATGATTTTGGGGCTCTCCATTCTGTTGCATCTCCCTATTTGCCTAACTCTACCCATATTCTACAGTCTTATCATTATAGCTCTTTTCTCATTTTTGTTATTGACTTTAATAAATTAATAATAAATTTTATAAAAGGTTTTGTGCATCTATTAAGAAAATCATGGGACATGTTCTCCTATAATCTTTTTAGGTAGTAAATTAATAGATTTTCTAATAATAAATCATCCTTAAATTCCTGGGGAAAACCCAATTTGTGCATTGCTGGATGTAGTTTGTTAATATTTTATTATTTTTACATTGTGCTCATAAATGAGTGTGGCTTTTGGTTTTCCTTTCCTGTTCTGTTCTTGTCTGGTTTCAGTAGCAAATTTATAATAGCCTCATGAAAAGAATGTTCCCTCATTTTTCTGTCTTTGGAACACTTTGTATAAAACTAGAAATACCTGTTTCCTTAATATTTAATGAAATTTGGCTGTAAACCTTCTGGGCTTGATATATTTTTAAAATAAACTTTATTTACCACAGTTCAATTTTTAAAGGTGGTGGGTCTATTTAGGTTTTAATTTCTTCTTGAATCAGTTTGGTTGGATAAATATGTGTTCATCTAGGTATTCAAACTTTTAATTCCATTGTTCACAGTGTTTTCCCTCATTTCTGAAACCGTCACCATATCTAGTTATGTCTGCTTTTTCAGTGATAGTATTTTGATCATACTTTTTACTACATTTCTTGATTAATTTGTATTAGTTTTATCAAAGAAATAACATTTGTTTTTGTTAATCCTATCTATCTTTGTTTAATATTTCATTAGTATATGCTCCTATTTTATCTTTTTTTATTCTTTACTATTTGGGGGTTTATTTACTTTTTTTTTAACCTATTGAAGTAGATGCTTACTTCATTATTTTTCACTTCATTATGTTTCCTTTATCCTGCTATAAGCATGTAGATCTCTAAATGTTCCTCTCATTCCACTTTATCTGTATCTCACACATTTTCATATGTGGAATCATTATCATTCCATGTAATATTTTAAAAATTCTAATTGTAACTTTTTATTTGACCCATGAGTTATTTCAAAGTGTATTTCTAAATTTGCTAACTGATGAGAGCTTTTCTTTTTGCTATTAGTTTCTACTGGAATTCAACTATGGTTAGGGTACTAGATTTATGTGAGATGTTGAGTTTTCAGTTTCTTTTGAGACTTCATTTGTAAACACTGCAAGGTACAAGAAAATAATGCTGAGTGTGTTATTCAGATCTCCTATATTCTTACTAATCTTTGTATGCTTGATCTACTATTTGCTAGAAAATATGTGTTAAAATACTACTACTATTATTTATTTGTCTATTTTCCCCTTACAAGTCTCTCAGGTTTTGCTTTAAGCATTTGGTAGCATTCTTGTTAGGTATGTACAATACATGTTTAGAATTAGCATAGCTTCCTAAGTTTTTCTTTTAACATTATGGTGACAATCTTTATATCTAATAATACTTTTACCTCAAAGTTTATTTTTTATTATTGCTACACAAACTTCCTTTGAGTTATATTTGCATTTCTATACCCATTCTCTCCCTTCCTAAATTTCTGTGCCCTCAACTTTTAGGATTTTCTTTTGTAATTAGCATGTGACTAAACCTTGTTTTTTAAATCCAGTGTGAACATTTTTGTCTTCTAGCCCATGAATGTATTCAGTATTTATTTTGATAACTGCCATTTGGATTTATATTTTCCATTTTATTTTATTTTGTGCTTTTTATACACTCTGCTTTTTTTTTTTTTTTTTTTTTTGCGGTACGCGGGCCTCTTAACTGTTGTGGCCGCTCCCATTGCGGAGCACAGGCTCCGGATGCGCAGGCTCAGTGGCCATGGCTCACGGGCCCAGCCGCTCCGCAGCCTGTGGGATCTTCCCGGACCAGGGCACGAACCCGTGTCCCCTGCATCGGCAGGCGTACTCTCAACCACTGCGCCACAGGAAAGCCCCTATACTCTGCTTTTTATGTTTCTTTTTTCTCTTCCGCTCTGCCTGTTAACTGATTGAGTTTTCTCTAATCTCCTTTTTTCTTCTATTGGAAGGAGATTTTCTATTATACGGCTACCATTGAAAGTATAACATGGATATTTATCTATTGAAAGTCAGAATTAAATAAAATCCCAGTGTTTCAGCTCTGCCTTGTTATATACACTTGTGAAAACATCACCAAAATCAAGATAATGAACATACCCCTCACCCTTTAAGGTTTCTTTGTGCCTTTTATAATTTTTCCCCTTCTGCACCCCACTCTTTCCTCGTTCATAGGCAACCAGTGATCTGCTTTCTGTCACTATGGATTAGTTTGCAGTTTTCCAGAATTTCATATAAGTGAACACATACTCTTTTTACTCAGTGTAATTATTGAATATATTAATAGTTCTCTTCCTTTTATTGCTGAGTAATATTCTGTCAAATGGATATACCACAGTTTGCTTATCCACTCACCTGTTGATGTGCATTTGTGTTGTTTTAAGTTTGGGGCAATTCCATTCTTATGAAGTCCTCTCCACTCCAAGATTATAAAAACAAATAGCCAATTTTTTTTCTAGTATTATTATAGTTTTATATTTTTGCCTTTAAATCTTAATCCATCTTGATTTTATTTGGTGATAAAATATGCTAATTAAGAAAGGTTAAATTAAGTTTTTTTCTGAGGAGTAAGTCAATTATGCCAATATTATTGACTAGTATATTCTTGGAACTAATTTGATTCATGACCTTTTTATATATTAAATTCTTGTAAATATTTGAATCTTTTGTAGCTCCATATTTTATACCACTGAACTTTTGTTTAAACTCTTGGCTAAGTATGATTGTTGTAAAGCACAGACTAATATCTGGCAATTTATACTCTTTATACTTCCTGTTAAACCTTTCTGGATTACTCCCAAACTTTTCTTCATCCATCCAGTTAAGTTTCAGAACAGTCTTATTGATTTATCAAAGATAAATCCCTTTAGAATTTTGGTTAGAATTTGTGATATTGTGATTTATAAAAAGAAATAGATGATATTTGGTCTTTGTCCTTGTTTCTGGTACAACGATCCTACAACCCTTAGAGTCTCCTAAGTGAGGAGAGGAGCAAAGGTGTCTCTTGTTATGTTAATGAGGTGACTTTTGGACAGCATCTAAGGTTAAGGGCTGGCTGCCAGGAGAACTAATCATGTGATTAGAGGGTTGGAAATTTTAGCCTCACCCCTGACCTCCCAAAAGGGGAGACAGACTGGAGGTTGAAATAGTCGCCAATGGCCAGTGATTTAATCAATCACTGCCTATGTAATGAAGCCTCCATAAAAACCCAAAAGAGAGGGTTCAGAGAGCTTCCAGGCTGGTGAACACATGGAAGTGCTAGGACAGTGGCGAGCCTGGAGAAGGCATGAAAGCTCCGTGCCCTTTCCCCATACCTTGCCTTATGCATCTCTTCTGTCTGGCTGTTCTTGAGTTATATCCTTTTATAATAAACTGATAATCTAGTGAGTACATGAGTTTCCTGAATGCTGTTAGCCTCCCTAGTGAATTAATTAAACCCAAGGAGGGGACCATGGGAACATCTGATTCGTAGCCAGTCATTCAGAAGTACAGGTAACAACCTGGCCTTGCAGCTGGAAGCTGAAGTCCCGGGGCAGGGGTTGTGGGAACCTCCAATCTATAGCTAGTAGGTCAGAAGTGCTGGTAACAACCTGGACTTGTGACTGGTGTCTGAAGTGGAGCGGGAGCAGTCTTGTAGCACTGAACCCTTAACCTGTAGAATCTGACATTGTCTCCAGGTAGGAGGTGTCAGAATTGAGTTATATTGTAGGACATCCAGTCGGCATCCAAAGAATTGTTGGTGATGTGGGAAACACTCCCTTCCTACTTCCACACATTGAAACTGGGTACAGAACACAAAAGAGAATTACATTAAACTTACGGATTCCACCTATAAAGAGTGGAAATCTTTATAGAATTGAGTATTTATTCCAATGATTATAGTTTGTCTTTTCGTTTATTAAGATTTTTTAAAATGTTCTATAGTACTGTCTATAGTGGTTTCCAAGTGTCGCCAGCTTCTTGTATTGCCATTCTCTTTTAGTTTGTGGGTTGATTTTCTAGGCTAACTTCTTTAGTGCCTGTGCAATCTTTCCTAATATATCCTGATACTGATTATTTTTTTCAGTGGTTTGTAAACCATAATATAGGACAATGATCAAATCTTATGTTGAGTGTTAGATATTCCCTACATAAACTGATACCAATTGATGTTAAATTGATCTTTCTTCCCCTTACTTTTTGGAGTGGATGTTTATCTTCAGTTTGTTAGGTCAAATATTATTTAAATTTGAATGTATTAATAAGTTATGTACGTGGGCTTCTCATTGCAGTGGCTTCTCTTGTCGCGAACATGGGCTCTAGGTGCGCAGGCTTGAGCAGTTGCAGCATGTGGGCTCAGTAGTTGTGGCACGTGGGCCCTAGAGCGTGCAAGCTTCAGTAGTTGTGGCATGCAGGCTCAGTAGTTGTGGCGTATAGGCTTAGTGGCTCCGTGGCATGTGGGATCTTCCCAAACCAGGGATCAAACCCGTTTCCCCTGAATTTTCAGGCAGATTCTTAACCACTGTGCCACCAGGGAAATCCTGAAAAGGCCTTTCTTATTTACATTTTCAAACTGTTTATTGCTTGTATGTACAAAAGCCATTGATTTCATCATCTTTGTTTTGAATCCTTTTCTGAAGTTTATCAGTTTATTCAAATAAATGAAGACAGACAATAAGCATGTAAACAAAATAAATATAATTTCAAGTCATGCCACGTGCTATGAAGAAAATTAGAACAAGATGAAGAGATGAATAGTGGGAGAGTGAAGCCATTTCCCATAATGGTTAGGAAAGACCTCTCTGAAAAGATGACATTGGAACAGAACCCGGATAAAGCTTAGATCATAAGGATAGAAATTTCCACATAGAGAAAAGCTCTGAAGCAGGCAAAAGCTTGATGTATTCAGGGGTGGTAAGAAGGTCAGTGTGAGTAGAGCACAACTACCAGATGTATCCAGATGGGTCCAATCAGGAAGGAGAAACCACACAGTAATTTGAACAGGGCAAATTTAATATAGTGAATTATTAAGTATAACAGAGGATTGGGGTTTTGGGGTAATGAGAGACCAGCAAGTAAGAAGTAAAGAGAATTCTAAAGCATATAGAAATAGCAGATACAATGGAGCAGTCACCAACTTTGAAGCTCAGACACAACACCCAAGGAAGAAGCCCCTCCAGGACTGAGATCCAGACCTTGTTGGAGAGGACAGAGTCACACCTCACTGAATGGAAGAGAAGTCAGCGTGGTGCTGTATCAGGGGAACATGCTGCAAATCTGCCCTCTGGAACTTGTCAGAAATCCACTCTCTAGGGTGCTAGGGAAAGCTGTTCATGGGGGGGGGTGCTCTTAGTAGAGGCACTTTGCTACAGAACTTCCTGAAACGGGATGTGCCAGGGGAGCTGTTGACCACTGGGTGCTGCTAGCCACTGATCACGGAGGAGCTGGGCCCAGGAAGAGCTGTGAGTGCGGCAGGAGCCCGGTGCTAGAAAAATCACCCAGGCTGCAGACCCTGCACACTGGGGCAGCCGTGTGCCCCGCAGGAGCTCAGCCCTGGATACACACAGACGCGACGGGAGCCTGGTACTGGAGAAGCTGCACACAGTGGAGGGACGTGCCAAGCAAATCCATCAGAACCAGGAAGCAAAATTCTTTCCTCTTGCAATACCTCTTCCATTCCCTCTACTGACAACGCTTAACATCATGCCAGCTGTCCACAGAAAAATATTTAAAGGACTCGAATCCATTTTCACAGAGCAAGCAGAAAAGATGAACTTGGAGTTAAGAGGGAAAAAATAAATAACTGGCATACCAGTGCAAGCATGATAATGAGGTTAGAGTGATAGACACAGCCAGATTATGCAGGCCATGTTGGCCACTGTAAACAGCTTGCATTTCATTTTAAGATCTTTATTTAAAAATCTGTTGGAGGGGTTTGAGCAGAGGAGTGGAGAAACGAGAAGAAGCAATAAGACTAGGAAGAAGTAATTGCAGTAAAGCCTAATGGGACATGTTGGGGTCTGTGGAGCAAAGTGGTTGGAAGGAGAATCTATGGGACTTCCTGATGGATTAAAAGTTGCCATGCTGTTGACGTCCAAAGCGTATTCTAGCTCCCCGTAAAAGGGATAAACTCTAACATTCCATACATAGGAACTGATACGAAGAAACACTTTCTACAACCAGTTGACTGCCCACTTGGTTAAATAATTAGTATCGTAGCAATTTATGTGGTTGAATTGTAACTTATACTCAGTTTGCTACTTCCATTAAAATATTCAAGAATATTAGACTACAAGATAGCATCAACGGTCACAACCATCGTGTACATAGACAGTCACCCCTCCACATGCCAGACAATGCTAATGAGAGTAGAGAGGAGAAAGGGCGTCACGTGCTTTGGTAAGGGATTAGAAAGGCTATGAAAATGATTCACAGGGCACCAGACCTCATAGGGGTTTGTATATCTGAACTTTTTACTGCACGCACAGTAAGAAATATATTTTACTCATGACTCACGGCAAGTATGTAAAGTGAAAAAGTATCACCAACCATACAAATCCTTACTCCATTTGTTGCATTTTGATAGTTTTTATTCTAGTTAACATTTTAATAATAGTCATATCCTTTTGAATGAATTTCCTGAACCAGTAATGAGTCAAAACCTCCAATTCAAAAAATATGTGCCTAGTAAATTAAGGAGAACCTTTCCTTCTCACTCTCAGTGGCTGCGTTTTTCTTTTTTTTTTTCTGAAGCTCTTCACGTGGGGGTGGCACCATTTGCTAGTTGATAGCAGGGTATAAAAGTTTCTCTTTTGCATCATTTAATTCAGGAAGAAATTATGCTGGGGGTTAATTTCAGATTTTAGATTTAAGATTCCATCTTTGGATTCCAGAAGTTCTAAGTTTATAATTTGTCATGTATTGTCTATCATTCTCACCAGACCATACGTTCCTCAAGGTGAGGAAGTTGAACTTACTTACCTTCATATCCCCTAAGATACCTGAGATGCTGAGCAATTGCTTAAAACTAATTTGTAGTGCAATTAAGTTGAACATTAAATAATGAATATATCGTGTGTGTAAACTGAATAATAGAATTCCAGAATTCTGAGATTTTTTTAAAAATTAGTTTTGCTGTCTTATATGGATATGACTTTAGAATTTTCAGAATGATTTCATTTTCCTCAGAGTATAACTTCTGTTCGTTTAGTACTTTGCAGTTTGCTTGGCTCCTTTACATAATATTATCAAACTGAAATTAAAATATCCCAGTGAAGTACACAAATATTATGTCCATTTCTATCAAGGTACAAGTCAACCTGATAGCTTAGCATAAAAGAAACATCATGATCTGAACCTCATCTGTTTTTATAGATCTCATCAGTGGCCACCACCCAAATTACTCACCAACTATACCAACTGCATGATTCTCCCCCACCGACTTAAAACTCATGATTTTTTAAAAACTCCGTGCCTTCGTAGGCATTGTTCCCTCTGACTGAAATGCTGATCCACTCTCCTGACCCATCCTCAACTTTGCCTGTATAATTGCTACCTATCCTTCAAAACTCTCTCAAATGTCTCTACTTCTAGGTAGTATCTAGCAAAAGCAAAATGAGTGAGACCAGTTAGGAGGACAGTAGAGTAAATCAGACAAGAGATAAGTGAATGAATAAATGACCAAATGAGAAAAGCAGAGCTATAAGCTACGTTGTGCCTCCCCTTGGAATGTATGACTGCCAGGATAATCACGTTCTTTCTGCCATTGGGAACAGGGTCTCTCTCGTGATTCCTCCATGCCAAAGGTCCCGCTATGCCACCTACTTTGACGTTGCTGTTCTTCGCTGCCTACTCCAGCCCCATTGGTCTGAGGAGGGCACTCAGTGGTCTCTGATGTACTATCTACAAAGGCTGAGACACATGTTGGAAGAGAAGCCACAAAAGCCCACAGAGCCGGATATTCCTCTCCTGCCCAGACCCAGAAGCAGCTCCATGGTGGCGGCAGCTCCCTCACTAGTGAACACACACAAAACCCAAGTAAGAGAAACTTGGTCCATTATCATTTGAACCAACAACTTCAGCCATAACAGATTCTTTGTTTCTTCTGTGCATCCAGCTCCTATTTATCCCAGTGCTGACTGTTGGATTGGTGGGTTACTCTGATGCTATTTTCCATCTTTTACTGCGGGACCCTTTTGCCGTTCTTTAGCATTTAATTGACCATTCAAAGAGGTGCTATCTAAATGCCTCTTACACACAGTCATCTAGAGGAAGCCTCTGTTGATCCAGGATAATGGAAAATGGATCCTCTGGTTAATCAAAGTGCTAGTCAATTGAGAGTTTTCACATATAAGTGTCAATTGATGATATTATAAAATGCATGACACTAGCACTTTACTGAACGTGATTTAACCTCCTTTTGCATAGCTCAACATTTTCCAGTGCCTCAATGTCGTCATTAGCAATTTCATTTTGTGATATATAGTCTCGCTCTTTATTATAGATGTTTGGAGGAGTAAACTGAATGTGTACTGATGACATCCCCCTGAAAATCACTTTTTGATAAATGAAAGTCCTAATACCAGCTTGAATGCTTGTTCTTTTCATCCTTTTCATCAATACCACATATTGAATATGTAGAGAAAAGTACGATTCACTGTGTGTTCCAGTCGTCTGGGCTTACTGAAATGTGATCTGGCTGCATCTAGAAGACGTCTGCGTATTCTGAAAATAAACAGGAGCAATATCAGAATGAAAAGGAGATATGCTCTGTTTTAGTAATAGATGATTCTGCCCAAAGTGAATATCTCCTCTGGTGAATCATTAAATGTAAAAATACTTTTTTTTTTTTTTAATAGAAAGAGAAAAAGAGATACCTGTCCCCTCCTTATTTTCTTAGCTTTCCTAAATCTGGAACTTCGTAGTCTCACTGTTGAAACTCCAAACAGAAGTTACAATTAATATGAAATATATCTCTAAGTCCTTGATCATTAATCTACCTTTATTGCCTACTAAGGATCTCACCATGAAGTGTAATGAAGAGGAAAAATCTCTCAGCTCTGAGGCTTTTTCCAGAGTTTCATTGACCAACCTACGTAGGTCTGCAGTCCCGGATCTTTCTTCAGACCTTGGCATGAACATTTTTAAGAAGGTGAGTAGAACCATTTATGTTCTTTGCATTTTGGTAATAAAAAAAAAAATACACAGTGGGGCATGAGGTGCTTCTGATCATGCTGCAGAGTTGGGTGGGATGGGGAAGGACTTCAGAACGGAGGTCCACTCCCAATTATAGCACTGGCTGGCAGCATGACCTTGGGCAGCATGACCTTGGCAAGTCCCTCCTTGTGCATGAGTACTTCCCATTCTACATGTCATGTGGGGTTGTTACAGAGTTCAATCCTGATGATGTGTGTAAAGTGCTTTTAGTCGTGTGGTTGTGGACATGGTTGTAGTAGCAGTAATGGTAACTGACATTTGTATGGCTCATTCTCATTTTACCTAGCACTTTATATAAATAATTCTCATTTAATCCAATGAGATTTTTTTTCCTAAGGTCTGTTTTGTTGTTTTCTTTTAAATTTATTTATTATTTATTTATTTATTTTTGGCTGTGTTGGGTCTTTGTTGCTGCACGTGGGCTTTCTCTAGTCGTGGTGAGCGGGGGCTACTCTTCGTTGCAGTGAGCAGGCTTCTCATTGTGGTGGCTTCTCTTGTTGTGGAGCACGGGCTCTAGGCGCACGGGCTTCAGTAGTTGTGGCACACAGGCTCAGTAGTTGTGGCTCACGGGCTCTAGAGTGCAGGCTCAGTAGTTGAGGCGCACGGGCTTAGTTGCTCCGCAGCATGTGAGATCTTCCCGGACCAGGGCTCGAACCCATGTCCCCTGCATTGGCAGGCGGATTCTTAAGCACTGTACCACCAGGGAAGTCCTCCAATGAGATTTTTATTCTGCACAATTTACACCTAAGAAACTGGGTCTTACTGCAGTTCTTAAAGTGTTGGGATCATCATGGAACGTTTATTCTGGAAATCATCTCTGTTTTAAAGGCAACGGACAAACCAAGTTTTGTTGATGAAGTAGTAAATCCTTATAACTGACCCCTAGGTTTACGACCATCACTTCTCTTTGTGAATGACAGTGTAGGTTTCCATTCAATAAACATTTATTGAACATCCATAAGAAGCTAGAACCATAAAGGTGGGAAATTAAAGGTGGAGTCTTTGTGCAAATAAACTGACTTGGGAGTCAGTTGACTGGGGTTCAAATTCCAACCCTACCACTTTCCACCTATGCGATACTGGCAAAATGATATTGGTTTCTTCATCTATAAATGGGTACATAATATACTTACCTCAAAAGGTTATGAGGATTGAGATAATGCATGTAAAGTCTTTATTGTGCCTGGCACTTAGCAAGTACTCAATAAATGTTAATTATTATTCTCAAAAAAAAATATGAAATGAAATGAGACTGAGCCTTAAAAACTTTATGTAGTTTTTGAAAGGTTGAGTCCAAACTCAAAACTAGGTCTTCTAACTAAGTAATTCATGCTCTTATGAATCCACACTTCACCTCTCTATTTTATAAGTGAATGGAGCTAATCAAATAGAAAATAATACATGTAGAATAATATATGTGTGATGGCTTATTTTTCTCTTTTGCAAAATGACTGGTTTATGTCAATGAATAACACAGAATTAACAACCTATCTATGAACTCAGAGTGTTGCCACACAAGCAGTGCTCTGCCTTCATTGATGATGTAGTAATAAGCAATGGCTGTAGTTTTTCTAAAAATGTCAATCAGTGGGGGCAAAAGAGGTTTTCTGTACTGGCTGCACATAAGAATCTGCAGAACTTAAAAAAATTCAAGTGCCCAGGTCTGACCCCACACCTGTTAAGTCACAATTGCTGAAGGTTAGGCCCAGACGTCGATATATTTTAAAAGATTTCCAAGCAATTCTAAACTCTTAGTTATACTGGACCTTGAACTTATTTGACTGGTAGGAGTAATAGAGTTGCCTCTCCTTATGGGCAGAGGCACACATATGAAGTTGTTTGGTTGAAACAATGTATCTCAGTCTGGAGAAATGGAACAGAAAAAGACTGGCTGATCCAAGTGATGACTCAGGGATCCTATACTCTAATCCAGGGCTTCTCAAGTTTTACCAAGCATCAGAATCACCTACAGGGCTTATGAAAACACATTGCTGGTTTCCCCTTTTTGGTCTCTGATCCGGTATGTCTGGGGTTGAACCTGAAAATCTGCATTTCTGACAGTTTCCCAGGCACTGATGCTGCTGGTCTAGGAACTACACTTTGAGAAGCACTCCTCAAACCCAACCCAGCAAAAGAAAAAAAAACCCAGGAAATACATTATCTTTTCCTTAGTTTCTTTCACTCTTTTGACACATTGTAGAAATTTCTTCCATCTCTATTGGATGACATTCAGTGGCTTTCCAGGTCTCCTTTTCCTGTATTTTACCCCAGGTCATGGAGCCCTTTGGGAAGCAAACTGTAACCTTGCCTTTGCCCTGTGCCTGACCCTTCATATCTCATTTCTGTAGTTCAAGAGCCGCAAAGAAGACAGAGAGAGAAAAGGTTCCATCCCATTCCACCACGCGGGGAAGAGGCGGCCTCGGAGAATGGGAGTGCCATTCCTGCTGCACGAGGACCACCTGGATGTGTCCCCCACCTGCAGCGCATTCTCCTTCGGAAGTTTCTCCGGGCTTGGAGAAGACAGGCGAGGCATGGAAAAAGGAGGCTGGCAAACCACCATTTTAGGTGACCACAAAGACCTTCCAAAGTAGGGCAGAGCTTCAGTGACCTGTTTAGAAATCTGGATCTAGGGCTCCTAGGGAAATGTGGATCTTTCTTGAACAGTTTAGTCAAGGAATTTGGGCCCAAATACAGGCTCCCCAGGACCAAAATAATGCTGTGTCTTCATAGCCAAAGAAATGCAGATAATTGAATTATGCAGCAATCCTGTTTAATTAGACAGGTCATAGCCCTATTTCTTAGATCATTCTATAGTTCAATGATTTTATTTTATTGAAGTGTAGTTGATATACAATATTGTGTTTCTTCTGTACAGCAAAGTGACTCAGATATATATAGATATATAGATATTCTTTTTCATATTCTTTTCCATTACGATTTGTCACAGGATATTGACTGTAGTTTCCTGTGCTGTACAGTAGGATGTTCTTTATCCATCCTATATATAATAGTTTGCCTCTGCTCATCCCCAATTCCCATTCCTTCTCTCCCCTCCTCCACCCCCTCCACCTTGGCAACCGCAAGTTTTCTATATTAGATCATTCTTGATGTGGACACATGGCCTTAGAGGGTTCTGTGCATTAACTTTCATTGTGAATCCAAAGACAGACTTCCCTTTAACTCAGATATTAAAATAGGAAGATGTAACGAAAAGAAAAAGGAGCTTTTTTTTTTTTTATCTTTCTGGATGTCATATTACGAAGCCCAGCTTAAAAGCAAGAGCTGACAGCTAGCGGGGGCCGAACAGATGGTTTCTGACATTTGGCTTAGATTGGGGCTGACCTTATCACAGGCAGCGTCATCAATCATCTCGACCCTGAATGTTCCCAAGGCAGGCTAGTCGGCTGTGCCTCACATACTGCCTAATATCCCCTCACTATCACTGCTGTCCTTTGGACAGACAGAATCTTGGCAGAGAATCTTTCAGATTTTCAAACCCTCTTGTGGTGCTCTTGTCCATCTCAGGGAAATTTACCCGGCGGGGCAGCTCGGACGCGGCCACTGAGATGGAGAGCCTGAGCGGCAGGCACTCCCACTCTCATCACACACTGGTGAGCGACCTGCCGGACCACTCCAACAGCCATGGGGAAAACACTGTCAAGGAAGGTGGGTTGGAGGCGGCCGCTGCAGGTGGGCGTCCAGGTTCCGTTTCCTGTTTTTATTCCATGTTCCATTTTCATTGTAATCTGGCTCCGTGTGCTTTTTTGAAAAATTGCATTCGTGTATTATATTGCTTGATAATTTACTTGTGAGCCATTCTTAAAATTTCCTCAGTAGCAAGAGCTATTGGATAGCACACTATGAACACCATGCCTCTCAGGGAAAGCAAGGGCAAGCCATTCATGGTTGTTTTCAAAAGAGCATAGACCTACAGAGCTTGGAGAAACTTGAGGGCATCTGTGATGTCCCTCTGAAGGGCTTGTCCACTTTCTGTGGGAGGAAAGTCCCTGCCTTCCAAGACCACCTATTCCCTTTCCAGACAGCCGCTATTTTGTGCTTTCTGTGGAGCAAATGTGTGTCTCTGGATGGGATCCAAGATGGGGGTTTCTTATTCTGTGCTCTTAACCTATGAGCATAAATTTAGTCCCTCTTTTCCCTGGGCTGTACTTCAAGTATTTGATGACATCTCTTAGTTACCACCACAAATTTATGTTCCATTATTCTTAAGCAAAGGTGAAAAAGAATATTTCTTGTTTGCTGTTACCTAAATATACTAGATAAAACCAAATATTTTAACAGCTATTTACTTGTGGGGAATACTTCAACCAAACTAGTTTAACTATACCAATAGGGTCTGTCATCTAACAGTGAGTAAAATGCACCTGTTAGACAAAAAATTCTAGCCTGGGTCTCAAGGAAGCCAGTTAAGAATTCACATTTTCTATAGCCTTCATTGTTTATCAGATATTACATGACTTAACATCATGGGAGTTGAGAATAGCTTTGAGACTATTAGTCAAATATCTGCTAATGCTGTGATCGTGGTCATGATTTAAATAGTAGTATAACTGTCTAACATGATGTTGTAGGTTAATATGGGGAAAACTAAGACATTGCTTTCCTTTTTTTAGTGCGATCCCAGATCTCCACTATCACAGTTGCAACCTTCAATACCACATTGGCATCATTTAACGTAGGCTATGCAGACTTTTTCAGTGAGCATATGAGGAAGCTCTGCAACCAGGTGCCTATACCTGAGATGCCACATGAACCCCTGGCATGTGCAAACCTGCCTCGAAGCCTCACAGACTCCTGCATAAACTACAGCTACTTGGAAGACACAGAACATATTGATGGGACCAATAACTTTGTCCACAAGAATGGCATGCTTGATCTTTCTGTAAGGAGCAAGAATTTTTCTTACTGAAGCTTGAAAGATATTGAATCTTTGGCCCAGTTTTGACAATGTTGAATAAAATGTGCATATAAATTCTTAGAAATGTTGAGCCTTTAAACGAAAAATCTACCCTTTAAAAAAAATATTTATTTATTTGGTTGTGCTGGGTCTTAGTTGTGGCAGGCAGGCTCCTTAGTTGCGGCTCGCCAGCTCCTTAGTTGAGGCACATGGCCTCCTTAGTTTTGGCATACACGTGGGATCTAGTTCCCTGACTAGTATCGAACACCGGCCCCCTGCATTGGGAGTGTGGAGTCTTAACCACTGTGCCACAAGGGAAGTCCCTGAAAAAGCTACCCTTTTTAAGAGAGTTTCACAAGTGTATCACCCATCTTAGATGCACCTTTTCTTTTCTTTTTTTCTTAAGCATTACATTAGATTTGATCTGATCTCAGAATAATTTTATAATCGAAAAACATTAATGAATCCTGAATACACGCAGTAAATGTGTGTGTGCGTGCACGCACGCGCATGCATGCACGTGCACGCCAAGTCCTTCTTTCCTAGAATGGAAATAAAAAATTCTCAGTTTGTTTCCTTTTGTTATATAAGCAGCATGACTATAAACCACCCATATAGCAGGAGAAAATGAACAGAAGTCCATTAAAACATTTAAACCTGCATTCTCAAGAATGCCTGTCTTAATTATGGTTATTAGCAAATGAAAGGGTTGTTATATTTTACAAATATATGTCACACAATTTTTTAATTTCACATTAGGGAACCTGTGTCAGCAAATAATTTAAAATTTTAAAATCAATATAAGGACATAATTTAAACATGCAAATATTTTGCTTTTAAAATTGAATGTAGATAATGATACAATTGCGAATGTGCAAATGTTCCTCTATTATGTGCATAAGGAAACCATTTCCCTTCACCCATTATTGGTAGAAAGCATTATTGGCAGGGAATTAAAACACTTTGATTTTAAAAATCAGTTGAACAAGTTTCCATTTGGGCAAATAATTACTCTCCCATTAATTCATTATGTTTTGCTATCTCCATTAACTGTCTATATTATGGCAAGTCTTAGAGTCCTTAAGTGATATAACACACTTATACATTTTTAATTCCTTGGGTGATTTGTACTCTATATTAAGCACATACACAAGGTCCCAATGCAGCTTAATAAGATCATCTGAAAATTACCTGAATTATTTATGCTTAAGTGCATAGAACAGCCTAAAGGAAATGTATTAAATGGAATAACCAAATCTATTTAGGAAGAGGTAATTCAAGTAACTTAATCACTCTCAGTTTACTTTTGTCTTCCCCCAGGTGGTTCTGAAGGCTGTTTATCTTGTCCTTAACCATGACATCAGTTCTCGCATCTGCGATGTGGCACTGAACATCGTGGAATGCTTGCTTCAACTTGGTGTGGTGCCCTGTGTAGAAAAGAACAGAAAGAAGAGTGAAAACAAGGAGAATGTGACTGTGGAAAAAAGACCAAGTGAGGGAACGTTCCAGTTCAAAGGAGTATCTGGAAGTTCCACCTCTGGATTTGGGGGCCCTTCAGTTAGTGGAGCTGGAGATGGAGGAGGAGAAGAAGGAAGAGGTGGTAATGGAGGAGGTGGAGGAGGTGACGGAGGTGGAGGTGGAGGAGGCCCCCATGAGAAGAATGATAAGAACCAAGAGAAGGTATGACTGGACCACATTTTGTGTCCTCTTGAAATGTTGTTCCTGATTTCTTTCCAATTCTTTCTTGCCAGCAATTTATTGACTCAGAATAGCAGCTAGTCACTGGAGCATGAAAGTGGTGAGTCTAGAAATCTCTTCATTAGGTTCTCGGCAGGTATTAGTAAAAACAGTTACGTGAAATTGTATCCTACATTCAAAAGCCATTGCCATCCAAGCAGTGTTAGAACGAATTCCCTGGTCATGTTAATTCTGCAAGAGAATATCTCAGATACACTACATTGCCATAATTCTCAGTCTGCCAACAACAGTCCCTCTCTCAAAACTTTCAGGGTCTGACCTAATGGAGTGGCATTCTAGTCTTCTTAGGCGGTCAAAACAAAATGCAATAGATTGGGTGACTTAAACTACAGAAATTTATTTCTCACAGTTCTGGACGCTGAGAAGTCCAAGATCAAGGTGCCAGCAAGGTAGATTTCATTCTGAAGCATCTTCTCTTGGCTTGTAGGTGGCTGCCATTTTGCTATGTGCTCCCATGACATCTTTTTTCTATGTGCACGCAGAGAAAGAGAGAGCAAGCTCTCCAGTGTCTCTTCTTATAAGGGCACTAATCCTATTGTACCAGGACTCCACTCTCATGACCTCATTTAACCCTAAAATTTACTTCCCAAAGGCTACATCTCCAAATGCCATCACCCTGGGGGGTTAGGGCTTCAACATATGAATTTGGGGGAGATGCAAACATTTAGTCCATCATAAGCAGTATAATTTTCCTGAAAAAAGTTAAATAAAGTTCTTTCTCTTGATTTAAGGAACACATTTTTAGGTAGCCTGCTTCAATCACAGGTAAAGGGAAAGAAAGGGAAAATTTTTGTTTAGTTAGTTGCTTTGCTGGTGTTGGTTTGGAAGACTAGCCTTGGTTCTCTTATGTATCAGTGTGTCACTTCCAGCTGTCTTTAGCTTTCTTATTACTGATTGTTCCTGAATTTAATTCCCTTTGACTTGACAACACCTGATTTATGATCTCAGTGCTTAAAGTCATTAATTAGTTTTCTCTTTTAATTTGAATTTTAAATAAGAACTACTACAGCTTAAACCCATATAATTTATGCTGATTTCAATTTGGGGTTTTAGTTGGAAAATGCTATTAAGGAATTGAAATCAACAAGAGATTTGAATCTCTAACAGGTGACAATCTACACATCAGGCCAAGTGTTTAGAAGTACAAGATTTCACTGTACAGAGTTCTACCACCAACATATTATCTAGAATATAAATTGTTATTTTCTTGTAGGCTATCAGGTTTTTACATTTGAGTAAGTGTTTCAGTGCTCTTTCCTCTTTTATATTTTTTTCTCCATCTCTTTCCAGTCCTACCCGATGCATGTTTAATGTGCATTTAATCATCTCTGTTTCTTCCCTGATTGTCTACTCTTATTTTTCCCAATATTTGTGGACTCTGATCTAATTATTTCTGCCCCAATATTCTTAGGTTCCTGAACCTAAGCTTTTCTTTAGGATTTCTTCTCCTGCTTCAATCATGTATATGTTTTCCAATTCTAATAGAATCTTCTGGTACTTAAGGTCCCCAACTTCTTACTTTCCCAAACATCACTGAAGACAATCCAAGGATCCTCAGATCTCACTGTAGATGAAAATTATCTAAATGATGATATAGATCACAAGGGATTTGATATTGAATGCTAAGATCTAAGGAATTATTCAATCAACAGTTATGTAGGAATTAGCAAACAAATACAAGTTATAAGGACCAAATTTATAAACACAGCAAACAGTGAGATTCTTAAATTTTCAATTTTTTTACCTGTCAATTTAGGTGGCCACTCAAAGAGAGAATAGTGCTATGTTATTATGTCATAATATTCAGGGGAAAATAGAAAAAAATTAAAGTTGTGAAATTTTGATAAGCTCTTATCAGTAAAGCTTAGATATTCCCTAAATTGATGAGGACTTTGTTATGTTTATGAGGATCTCTGAAGTTCATTATTAGAATTTTGTTTCTGTTTTGTTTTTGTTTTTAGTTCAAAAATTTCACCCAAGTAGTGGGGATTTCTTTTGGTTTTGTTTTTTTTAATATTTATTTGGTTGCACCAGGTCTTAGTTGTGGCAAGCATACTCCTTAGTTGCAGCTCCCGGGCTCCTTAGTTGCGGCACGTGGACTCCTTAGTTGTGGCATACAAACTCTTAGTTGTGGCATGCATGTGGAATCTAGTTCCCCAACCAGGGATCGAACCCAAGCCCCCTTCATTGGGAGTACGGAGTCTTATCCACGGCGCTACCAGGGAAGTCCCCAAAGTAGTGTTTTCATCTACTTTCATATTAAAGAACTACAAGTCTCTTACCTATTTAAAATCTAGCTGTCATACTAGAAACTTGATAATATAAATGCTACTTTATAATATAAATGCTACTTGATAATATAAATGCTACTTTAACCAAATCAGGATGGGATTTTACAGAGTCAGATAATGTGTTCTCCAAAACAGCCACCAAAGATACAAATGTTTTTTAGTCAGTTCTACAGAATAATATTCTTTGTAATACAGAGAATTTATAAAATCATACCTGACCGTAGGTCAGATGCGTTGTACTTGGGAGTCACACAGGTCTGTTCTGCCTCTATCCCATCTGTTATTTTCAGTGGAATCAGGAGGTTTATCTAATTTTGCAACCTAGTAATGCCAGGAGCATGCGGGAATTGATGAATTCAGAAAGGAAGATCTAATTTCTATTTCTATATTTGCCACTAACTGGTACTGAGAGCTTGAAATGTTATTTAATGTCTGTCCTGATTTCTGCCTGTAGCTGGATACAACTTTCTGAATGTCTTCTGCTAGAGGAGCCAAAATCGCAAGGACATCTGAAGGTCCAAAGAAATACAAATAGATATTTACAAAAAGCTTTTGGAGCTAGGAATTTGCTTTAAAGGAACATATGATATCAATAGTTTTTAAATGTATGTAAGTCAATCTTCCAAATCAACCCTTACCCAGGGTGACCTTTGGCTGTGCAGGCTGTGTACTCCACAAGGGCTCTCGCCTAAGGAGTCCAGACAGGACTGAAATCCAGTCTGAGCTCTGCTCACCAAGCTGTTCACCCAAGGGCTGCATCTACCGAGAGGATTCACCTTTTTCTAGTTCATCCACCGAGAGGAGTGCCTTTTCTAATTTGCGCAATGTTGCCCCCAGTAGATAGCGGTGCCCCACACCTAGAAATAATAATTAACACTGGTTTTGCTATTATTACATGCCTTCCATGTTTTACCTCACAAACTGTGAAATACATATTTTTATGATTCTTATTTTGTAGGGCACAGAGTGGTTAAGTAGCTTGCCCAAGGTTATGGAGCTAAGATTTGAATTTAAAACATTTCTGAATTTGGTATGTATGTATGTACGCATGTATAAATAAATAAATGTATGTATCTGTGTGTGTGTACGTTTGAGTCTTCCATTTACAAGCATCTGAGCTGTAGAGTTCACAAGAAACAGACTCAGACAAGGAGATATGCACACAGGAGGTTTCCTGGGGTGTCTGCTCAGGATCAACGTCTGTGGGGTGTAAAAGAAGCAGGATGGGGCAGAGAGAGAAGTTGAATTGCAGTGTAGTTGTAACAGAGACTTCAGCCCATCACACAGGGAGCTCCAGAGATGGGATGGCTCTTCAAGGTAATCCCCGGGTGAAGTAAGGGAGCCCGCTTTATTCCACACACCTCCCCACACACACTCTTTATGCTTTTGACCAGCCATTGGAGGCAGACTGCTTCCAGGAGGAGAGCATAACCTGGATCAAGGCAGGTCTCTTTAGCTAAGGGCAATGCCTGGAGAGGGACTCACCTGAGAGCTATCATCCATCAATACTCCCAGCGGCTCAGAGAATGAATGTTCAGTTCTGAAGGGGGCATCTCTGGAGTCCAGCACCACATCCACTACATGAGCATTTGGTTAGAAAAAAAAAGGACCAATTATATAACATTAGGGGAGCGGAGAGCCTACCCCATCACATAATGAACAGCACATGATGTCTAGATAACCCCCATCCCTTTCACACCCTCCCTGCTTTTGAGTATACTTTCTATGTGGATGGCCCCAAAGTTTATGTATCAACCTGAGCATATGAAGATGGAAAAGGCCTTCGCAATTTACAGAGCAATTCTTATTCATTATTTCATTTGTTTGGCACAGTAAGCTGATGAAGTAGGAAGGGAAGCTATCAGGAGCCTCGATTCACAGGTGAGAAAACTAAAGCACAGAGAGATTAGTTCATTTACCTACCGTCATACGCAATTAAGGAACGGGAGCGGGACTCTCAGGTCCGCAGTGGCTGTGCTGACAGCAGAAAGTAGCTAGAAGGACTGAGGAATGTTGGAGCTTCCTGAAGGTAATGGCACTCCCACGCTGGGATCTGCATCATTCCTTAGCAACAGTTTCCTTATGCTTCTTTGGAAACAATTCAAGAAAGTTCATTTTTCTGGAAGCTATGTTCTTCACCAAGAGCAAGGATTAAATGAGTCAAGAGAGAGGATGATAACACTTCTCACAGTTCACTTCGGGAGGGCATCCGATTTAGCCTCAAAGAACCATGCTGAATATTTACAGTTTTTTTTACATATTCTCTCTTTGCTTGTGCATGAATATTACAATATAACGAAAGTATAAAATTAGAAAAGTCCTTTGAAAATGTCAGAAATTGCCACGTGATTTCACAGTTTCAGACTTTGATCAGTTCCAGAAATTTAGCAATAATCCTTGCTTGGTGATATTAACAGAAGCCTGCTGATGAGGGTACCTTCTGGAAAATCTACTTGCTTTCATCACTGATAGTCCACACTGTCTCTCTCTAGACAGTTATTCTGATAGTCTAATGAGGATACGAAAGCATGTCTTCTAATAAAGAGGTCTGCATTCATATCCTGTAGCACTAGAGGGTGTTCAAAATGCATAAACATTTTCTTTCTCGTAAGTCCGTTCTAGAGTTTTGAAAAGTTAGCTTGCCTGTTGAGCCCTTGACAATTCTGTTTCCCAAATTGCAGGGGCTTGCTGCAAAACATAGAAACTTGGTTTAATAATAAAATAGAGTCTTAGCACCAAAAGAATCCTAGTGACTAAATGAACCGAATCTTCTTTCTTTTTCGTTCATGGGTACTAGGATGAAAGTACGCCTGTCAGCAACCATAGGCTTGCTCTAACCATGCTCATCAAAATAGTGAAGTCTCTGGGATGTGCCTATGGTTGCGGAGAAGGACACCGAGGGCTCTCTGGGGATCGTCTGAGACACCAGGTATTCCGGGAGAATGTAAGAGAACTAAAGTAGATTCCATTTCCTCTTCTTCTTCCCTCCCTCCAAATTAGGCATGAGTCCTTTGACAATGAGGGTCAGTGTTCCCTGAAGAATACTGTATTTTGTAAGGGTAATTAATGCTGTCTTAAGGTGGGAGGATTCCCACAAGATATCTCAAGACATCTAAAACCCAGGCTTAGGAAAGTTTAATTGGGAAAACCACTTCTGCCTCCTGCCTGGGCAGGCCGACTCCCAACTGGTAAAAGAGTGTATAATTGGAACATGTGAATTCGAGTTTGAAAGAACGTTGCAAAAATGAATACATTTAGCAAGCTTCTGATAGTCCGTGGCAAATAACTTTTTATCACCTGCCTGGGCACTATGGAATCATACGTTATATTAGAAAAAGGGATCAAAGTTTAGGACTTGGTCTGTTGTTCTTAGATATGGAAAATGGCCCTTATTGGGACAAAATAGGACTACAAAAGTGGCCAGTCATTTTCTGGCTGCTTTGTTTGAGAATGAACCTTGACTACTAAATATTTGAGATCATATCTCTTTGAACTGTGTGAAACTTGAAACTCTGCGCTCAGGCTTGCAAAGCATAATTCTGTAATGGAACATGGAAATGTAATTCCAGCTCATTTTCATTTGCCTCCACTGATGACTACTGTTCACTTAAGACTTGAGCAATAACCCACCTCCACAACAAGTCCAAACTGCAACAGTTGCCCTCATACATACTCTTGAGCTGAAATAATAAGAAAATATTCCCTTAAAAATAAGGGGTTGATGCAAATTTGAGACCAGGAAACCTTTTGGCATATCTTAGCAGAGTTTTAGGATCATGCCAAAGTCTAATGCCAGCCCATTTTTCCTTGGTATTAGGTTTTGTCGTGAAACGTTCACACAGCCTTAGCATGCTGGGTTACTTTCCTAATCTATCATCTACCTATCTATCCATCTGTATATCATTCTCTTTCGTTTATATTCGCTTGTGTTGTATTATATTAATTATTTGCATGGGGGAGTTTTATTCGTAGTAATTAACTTCTAAATTCTGAAACTTGAAAACTTTGACCAAGATCTAGATTTTGAGGCCCCAAATTTTAAGAAATCAAAATAATAAGTAATAAGGCAGTAGAAAGCTGACATTGCCCCCATCTCTGCACATGTGTATGTGATTTTTGATCTTTGATTTTTATTCTATCACAGTATGAATAAACGCCTTCAAGGCTAAAACCACATCACTCCTCATGCAGAAAACTAATTCTATGAAATCAAGCATCAAAATATAAAAGGAAGTGTCGTGCTGTAGTTGGAGGTATAAACTCGTTTTGACATCAGAACCTGTCTTTCTAGAATAGGAGAAGGTAGGGCTAGTTGGATCAGAAACCACTTGAGAGGCTGTTGTTACTGCTTAATCACCATGTGTTCTTTCCTCAAGAGTACTGAATATTTCCTGTCAGGATGTCCAGTTTTCTACCTGCCTTCTCAACTTTGTCAATTTACGTGGCAATACCTCTCTTCTCTAGTAGCCCAGTTCAGTACTCACTATAGGGATTATACTTACTTGTCCATGCTTAGTAAACACCTTGTCCAAGAGGGAAGTTTTTTTTTTTTTTTTGCGGTACACGGGCCTCTCACTGTTGTGGCCTCTCCCGTTGCGGAGCACAGGCTCCGGACGCGCAGGCTCAGCGGCCATGGCTCACGGGCCCAGCCGCTCCCCGGCATGTGGGATCTTCCCGGACCGGGGCACGAACCCGTGTCCCCTGCATCGGCAGGCGGACTCTCAACCACTGCGCCACCAGGGAAGCCCCGAGAGAGAAATTTGAGCAATATTCCCTGGGAATGTCTAATTCAGGAAGCTAGATATTTCCAGATTTCTCTGGCATTAGATTGTCAGAAGTTACTTTTAATATATTAAAGATATTTCTTACCTCTACCAGATCAGGTCCTCTATATTTTATTTTTTTAATAAACAGATTAGTACTGCAATGATGTTCATCAAAGTGCCTAGCAATTCCAGCATGTTTCCTGGGATAGTTTAATCATTAGCTTGTCCCAAATTATTGAAAGGGAATTCACTCTTTATATCTCTTGGAGAAGTTTAAAATATTCATTCAGAATCAAAATGCTTATGGTTTGATATTCTGATTCTTGCTTAAACTTCTGATTGAACTCATTCAGACGTCCTAATAGCCTCTAAAGAGCAGATTTGAAACAATGCATTTTTTGGTGTATTTTACAGAGAAGCAAGAAGTACTTTACAGGCTTCATTTTATAGCAAGAATCATTTATTTTATAAGAAAAGAAGCTTGCTTTACAGCTAGCAACCAGTAACCTCTGGTTAACACCTAATTTCCCAATCTTCTATGACCGAGTAAAGGAAAAATGGAAGAAAAAAAAATCAATCCGCCTGACTTTGTGATACAGACGGAGAGACTATAACAAGGTCACACCAGGATGCCTATTGCTAATTACAGTTTTCAACCTTTTATAATCTTCCTTTTTCCTCTCGAGTTTTCCAGGAATCTTTCTCTGGGCCTTGATTTGTCAAAATGGTCATGTAACTTAAATTTTCTTCTGGGCCACCATTAAGGCCCATCAATAAGTCCCAGTTCTCAGGGACTGCTTTCTCAGGGATGTAACTTCCTTGCTTCTGTCTGATTGTCCAAATTTCTCTATCCTCCTTTAAGGTTGTCCTCACCCAGCCACCCCTCCCTTCTTTATTTTTTTTTAATTTATTTTATTTATTTTTGTCTGCATTGGGTCTTCGTTGCTGCCCGTGGGCTTTCTCTAGTTGCGGCAAGCAGGGGCTACTCTTCGTTGTGGTGCGCAGGCTTCTCATCGCAGTGGCTTCTCTTGTTGCAGTGCACGGACTCTAGGTGCACGGGCTTCAGTAGCTGTGGCGTGCAGGCTCAGTAGTTGTGGCGCACGGGCTTAGTTGCTCCACAGTATGTGGGATCTTCCCAGACCAGGGCTTGAACCCGTGTCCCCTGCATTGGCAAGCGGATTCTTAATCGCTGCGCCACCAGGGAAGTCCCCTCCCATTTGATCTTTAGCTTTTTCCCCTCAACCCAGAGTTCTCTCTTATCATTTTCCGATTTCATTCCATTGTTAAGGACTTTCTTTTTTATGATGATCTTGTTCTCCACAAGATATCAACTAATCTCTATTATTGGTCATCTTAAATCTTTTTTCAAAGTAGGTGTTATCTAGATACATTTTCCCCAACAATCACTATCTAAACTATTCATGTGACTATTATATCATAGGAGAAATAACCACTATGAGGAGGTAAGACCCTGGCTTCTAATTTTGGCTCTGCTGTGAAACTTGGTGTATCAACTTGGGCAAAGTCCTTGACTTCTTTGGGTCTCAGTTTCTTCTGCTGTAATATAGGGAAACTCTTCAAATCACAGAGAAGGTGTGAAAGTCCAATGTCGTTATGCACTTACAAGCAAGAAATGCATTTTTAACAGCAAAGCACTGCACAAATGTGATTTTTCTCTCAGTAGTAAGAGAGGGTTAGGGAGACCACTAAGGGTCTCAGATAGTATTAGCGCATCCTGTCTGTGGCCTTCTCCAACCAATGAATGTGATTTTATTTGTTCTGATGGTGGGGATTACTTCCTTTTCCTTTGCTAGATGGCAAAATTATTTGCTGGATCATAAGAAATATATTTTTGAGTAGCAGGGCCTAGTGAATGATCAATTGCTTTTCATATCCTGAAGACCAACTTCTATTTAAATACCAAACTTCCACATTCAGAAGCAGACACAAAAATCAACAAACTAGACTTGCCTTTATTTTATGCCTCTTTCATGTTTCAAAGATCCTTCCCTCCTGACCATATAAGAGGACTCTGGACAAAGCACTTCCTACAGCCCAGTCACACCATCCGTTAAATCTACTTGAATTCAAGACAGCTGAGCATGGGAGTGGCCTGCTCCTTCCCATGGCACAAACCCTTTGAGGTTTTCTAAACCTTGATGACCAATCCTATCACCTACCTAAATTTTACACTTTAAGTTTTTCCTTGAGATCTTAAAATCTTGATCTTGGCAAAAATACTGAGCTCCTTCTGGGACAGCACTAGCCCCTAGTTTGGGGTTTCTCCTGAGGAGCAGCCCTTCTCCAAGTCATATACCTAGTACTGCTCAGCCTGTCTCTGCCCAATGCATTCTCAGACAGGAGGGGCTGGCAGGGTTGTTGGGCAGCAGCCGGCAGGGATGGATGGAAATGCTTGCCTTTTGAGGGCTTCTGTCGCAGACCACTGGTGTCCCTGTAGCTTAAGCGGGTACCTGTGACTTCTTCACTTTTCTTCCTTCCTTGCAGGCCCAGAACTGCCTCACTAAGTTATACAAGCTAGATAAGATGCAGTTCCGACAAACCATGAGGGACTATGTGAACAAAGACTCTCTCAATAACGTAGTGGACTTCTTGCATGCTCTGCTAGGATTCTGTATGGAGCCGGTCACCGACAGTAAGTAAAGCTGTACCGAGTTCTAGGAGAACTCGCTGGGAGGTAAAGCAGGTAGCATTTCAGAGACACCCTAAATTTCCAGGGGTAGAATGGAGAGGAAAAGATACCTGTGTGCGTGTGCATCGTGTGTGTAATAAAATATGAACACGAGAAGCTTGTACATCATCTTTGACACACTTTAGAGGCTTTCTGAGGACAACTTAGCTCAGCAGAGGGGAATTTGGAAAAGCTGCGGCACCCTCATCTGTAGCCCCTCTATCCTTACGCTCTACTCATGGCACTCCTCTCTCTCCCGTGACTTTCTGTCATATGACTTCTGAGGCAAGGATCAAGGAACAAAGAACTATATTCATTAGTTCAACAAATATGAAATGAGCCAGGCATAGTGCTTGGTGATTTTTTCACAAAATAAAATAGGAAAGCAAAAAAAAAAACAAACATGACAGTAAACATAGTAGTAACATAATTTTGATATACACATATACTGAATTTTAAAAAGAATGGGCAAAGGGATCTATAGATAGGCTCATAAACTATAGCTTCATGGCTTTAGGAAAACTCCAGTATAGAGACCTATATTACAGGGCACAACCAGTGAACACGAATGGCATCCATAATACATGAACACCTCCAATACCACTTGAATGCAAATGCAGTAATGAAATGAAGGTGATGTATGAAGCCTGATTGAGTAAAATATACATTTTAATTAGAGTCTGGGAAGAAATAACTTCTTAGTATAGGCTGTTATTTTTTATATAGTATATGTGTGATAGTGGTTGATTAATTTATAATGGAGCTATATTTGATGGATTTATTTATTTTTCCTGCTTTCATAATCTTTTTTTCTTTTTAATTTTTATTGGAGTATAGTTGCTTTACAATGTTGTATTCATTTCCACTGTACAGCAAAGTGAATCAGCTATATGTATACAGATATCCCCTCTTTTTTGGATTTCTTTCCCAGTTAGGTCACCACAGAGCACTGAGTAGAGTTCCCTGTGCTAGACAGTAGGTTCTCATTAGTTATCTATTTTATACATAGTAGTGTGTCTATGTCAATCCCAACCCCCCAATTCATGCCACTCCCCCTTTTATCTGTGATGGATTTAGAAACAGTTTTTCTGTTTGTACCCCAGGCTTTATTGTTTGGTTTTCACATTAAAGGAAAATATTGTTCCCTATAGAATCCCTGAAATAATCTATGTTATTGAAATTGTTTTAAGCCAAGTACATAACAAATTTATAAATCAATGAAGTGAGAGTCGTAGTTGAGGTACTGCAAGAGAACTTCTTGATTACAAACTTTTTTTTTCTCTTTTTTAACCTATTTGAGATAGAAACTATAAGAATAGACTAAAACATTTCTTTCTGTAATGTAAAATCGAAAGAGAATCCGCGGCCCATTGACACAGACAGTGAGAGGTTGGTAATAAGGTCTGTTCCTTTCAAGTGATGAATTCCCTCTGGAATTCTTGAGACGTTAAAGCGGCTCACGATGAATCAGCCAGCCAGAGACACACATCCCTATCTGACCAGCCTTGGAGCTGCACACATCCTGCCCCTACAGTCCACAGGTGGCTCACAAGCTATGAGGAATACCCTGGCAAGGCCACAGAATGTGTCCATGGAAATGTGAAAAAGTGGCCTAAAATGCCACATAGGGTGATGGCCTCAGTTCACCGGCGTTTCATGTGTGAATGAGTTATAAGGAGGCGGATCCGAGGGAGGTGGTAGATTTTCCAATTCATGTGGCTGTGGAGTCTCTGGACTCCCTAGAAGCTGCTAGAAGTCTTGTGCAGCTCTTGGCCAGACTCAGTCTTTTGTGTTTCCAGTGCGGGCATGAATGCCCCTGCAGGGCCCTGTCCCCCCTCTTCTCCCCCTGCCGGCTCCCCTGGTCAGCCCAACCTCACTCCGCTTCTCACAGACTGAACAGTTTCCAGTGAGAAGCCAGCCTTCTTCACCACCAAAAAAGCCAAATCAAATTAAGTCTGTCTCCACTGAGGGACCATTCAGTAAACCATATATTTTTTTACATGATCACCTATTTAAAAACTACTTAGGTTTAAAAGACTTTCATAGGGTCAACAGTTGATCCTCTTTTTGTTGCTAAGAGTTATCAATTAAAACATTTCTCAAAGTGGTGGAATGTGTCATAGTAAAGACTCTGAAGGAGACTATGAGTTGTTTATCTTTAAGTCCTCATAGAGATGATCAAACCGGGAGTATCCTCAGTCCTCTGTTTCTGTATTTTGTGTAGCCCTTCAGTAACTCCTAAAGTACTTCATTACTTCTTTAAACTATGTAGCTGAATGGAAGCACTGCCTTTAATTGGTGCCTTTGCATTCCAGACAAGGCTGGGTTTGGAAATAACTTCACCACGGTGGACAACAAATCCACAGCCCAAAATGTGGAAGGCATCATCGTCAGCGCCATGTTTAAATCCCTCATCACACGCTGTGCTTCAACTACGCATGAATTGCACAGCCCTGAGAATCTGGTGAGAAGCTCACCTCTTCTTCCCACAGGAGTTCTCAGTCTCGTGCCGTGGCCTTGAGAAAGAGAAGTGAAGTCTAAAACTTTTAAAGTTAAAATATCTATTTTCTCAGTGTCACCAGTAACTCTCAGTAGAAACTCAGCAACACATTTCTCCTCCGTTACTTGTTATCCTACCTGCAAAGCGGATTATCTCTTCCATCTCAGAGGTTCTGTGGTAGTTGCTGAGATAGTTGCTAGGTGCTTAAGAGCCCTTCAGAGAGAAGGTGCTAGAGCCCAGCGTGTTGGCTCATGAAATATTAAAGAAAGTTATACCAAGCTTTTGTTTGAAACCATGCTTACTTTAAAAATCAATGCAAATATGCTGCTGAAATGGGTTTTGTCTTCTTTTATCGAACACTGTAATCTTTTAGCTACTCTTCAAAAAGACAAAGACTGTTAATTAAACCACTGAAGCCACAGGTACAGAGAGCCAGGCTATAAAAGGTTAGCGTTTAATTGCTACTAAGGAGATTGTGGTTTGGGATAGTAAAATGTGGATGAAGACTGAGACATCTGATATGACTAGATGAATTCAGGTCTCTCCGAGGGATAAAGAAGCATTTCTCTGTCTTACCGATCTGTTAGATACAATGACTCCTATGCAGAAATCAGCCCATTTACACATATGGACACTATCTGCTAATCTACTTAAATCAAAGAAATGGTCTTAAGCTACTCTAAACCACTGAAACTATGTATTCACTTAACTTGAGATAAACAGAACAAAACCCCAAATGAAAAGGAATTTAATTTTGCTGATTGTTGAAACCATCCTAGCAAGGTTCTTGGAGTTTGTGAATAACTTGGGTACCATCCATGCCTTCAGTTTGGTCATGGCAAGAAGTAATTTGACAAGTTGATTATAGTATATGCAAGCTCTTATAAGTCTTAACCTACAAACTCGTGTATAGAAGAGATACTATATTTCTTAATTTTCTTTAAATCAACTTAAGTTTGGCTTTGGACCCCCATTCCACCAGAATGGCTGGAAGTTGAACCTCAGTCATTCATGGGTCTCCCCACCTCACAGAGTAGTGCAAAGATCCCCAAGTCTTAGGTAGGACCCAACGCCTGGTGAGGCTCCGTGGGTTTCAATCATCAGTCATGCTTATTAGTTCACGTAGTACTCTCTGCTGCTTGGGGATGGGCTCTCTGGTGAGTTTGGAACCCTTGCTTTCTGGGGCCTTGCCTTCCATGGAGGAGCCACCAAATTGCAGAGTGAAAGCATAGGGCCTTGCTGCCCACAGGATCCAAAGGACATTCTATGTTTTCCTTAGTAGTTCTTCCTTCTGCTTTTCTAAACCTCATAGGCATAATTGTCCCAGTGGTCTTAGGTTTTGAAACCCAAAAGGGTTATAAGATAAGTGTTTTGTAGGCTTCTGTGTTCTGCTTTGTCATGAACTTTTCCTAAGACAAAGAATATAAGTAACTACCTTTTTTTTGTGTGTGTGTGGTACGCGGGCCTCTCACTGTTATGGCCTCTCCCGTTGCGGAGCACAGGCTCCAGATGCGCAGGCTCAGCGGCCATGGCTCATGGGCCCAGCCGCTCCGCGGCACGTGGGATCTTGTGGGATCTTCCCGGACCGGGGCATGAACCCGTGTCCCCTGCATCGGCAGGCGGACTCTCAACCACTGCGCCACCAGGGAAGCCCAGTAACTACCTTCTTAAAGAGAGAAGAGAGTGGGGGAAATGCTGAATGCAAAGCTTAATATCTTTAAAATAAAAGTCCTGCATTAAAAGTTGAATCACTAATATGTTGGTTTTAACAGCCCTGTATCATCTTAAGTCCATAGTCAAGCTCATGTTCAAATGGGCGACAACATACATATTATTTGTTAAATCTGTGAAGCAAAATGGATCATCCTTGAATATCAGGCTCTGTTGGAAGTATCTAGAGGACTTAGCATATTTTGTCACAGTGATGCAGAAAATTTGGAGAAGCTGAACAGAGACTGAAATCTCTAGTCTAGACAAAATTCTGATTGCCTTTTTTTTGCAGGCATCTCTTCAGAAGTCACAATTAAGAGAGAAAATTAAAAGCTTGGGAATCCAGTGGTTAAAAGTATAAATTGATGTCTTTCTAATGATACAGCCAACTTTCTGAATATGAAGCATGGTAACCATCTTTTTTCATACTAAGGATGATGGGCAAGGTTCTTGGTAATGTTACCATAGGAACAATGGAGGGACAGGATACCGTTGGTTTCACTGTAGTAATATGTTTTCTTCTTATGATTCCAATGCTCATCTAAATCCAAGGAATTACCTTCTACCCCTCTTTCTGTGGACACTATTCAATCACAGCTATCTTTCCCCGCACTTTCTTTCTGGCCTCCAAACAGGGGCTGTATTGTGACATCCGTCAGCTGGTCCAGTTTATCAAAGAGGCCCATGGGAATGTCTTCAGGAGAGTGGCCCTCAGTGCTTTGCTTGATAGTGCTGAGAAGTTGGCACCAGGGAAAAAGGTGGAGGAAAATGAACCAGAATCTAAGCCTGGAGGTGGTAAAAGGTTGGAAGCTTGAGCTCTCTGAATATGAGGGTTTGCCTATGTCTGTAGAATATAATCTTGTACTGTCCGTGTGGTTCCTACATGGTGTGTCACTCCAGTACAGGGATGGGGGAACTATAATTTTTTGTACGAGTGATATCACTGGTGGTGGCCCAGCAACAGATTAGAAAAGGAATGAGTTTACTGTCAAATAAATGCTGCCTTTGTATGAATCAGAGCTCAGTTGATCCCAAACTTTCATACACTTGAACCACACTTCATAGCTTTTAATTACATGGTAAAATGTTATCTGTGTTTTGGTCCCTTCTATAGCTAACTTACATTCTTATCCAGAAAGGAAAAGCAATTACTGATACCGTGTCATCCTGTTCAGCAACTAATATTTTTAACATGTCAAAAGAAAAATTGCTGAGCAATGCCCAATTATTTTTTCTTCTAATAAATACGAATTTATTGTATGCCTATTATATAAGAATTGCCACTTACAAAGATTAAAAGAAATACCTAATCTTAAAATCCTGCCAGTAGTTAATGGCTCTGTCTGCAATGATGGTGGTATCCTTAGGCAATAAGGTAGCTAGGTCATGACTCAAATGGTAGGATATGTTCCATACCGACATAGACTCATGATGGTATAGGGTTTGCAGGGCATTTAAGTTGTCTATAACAAAGTGTTTTGCTTTATGAAGTATGTGAAGTATTGGGAGGTGGTGTCCTGCTATGTTGTGATTGGTGGAATGTACCACTTGCACAGGTCAGAGGCAGGAAGCATTGTGGATAAAGGCCAGGTGACCTCTGCACCTGAGGAATGTCGCAGCTTCATGTCCGGTCGCCCCTCACAGACTCCAGAGCAGTAAGTAGCGTTGGTTTTGTCTCCCATGGAGTGGATTGAGCACTTCCCACTGGAAGAAATTCTGTTTTCCAAGTTGCTGTTTGTTTGTTTTTCATTTCTGTTGAACTTCTCCTTCTGCCCTTTATTTTTCACTCCCAAAGCCACTAATCTCTACGGGCCCAAATCACAAATAACCAACCTCGTGCTTCCAGGAAGCCTCCCTCACTGCCTTTCCCATTGCCAGTCTCTACCCCACCTCTGCCTTTCATGCACAATCCTACAGATTAATCTTGAAAAATAGCATGTGTATCAGGTGGGCTGGGGATGGCATCCACTTTCTTGCTTAAAATCACTTAACGACTGTCAATGTCATCAATGAAGCTTTTCCAAAAATAAGTAAGAAAATCTACTCCCCTGTCCAGCGTTAGCTGAAACATCGACTCTTCTCCTTTTCACCTTGGTTCTCTCCTGAGATCCTTTCCAATGCCCTCTGATGTCAGTTTATCTCTACTTTTCTTTTCTTTTTTTTTTTTTTGTTGCGGTACGCGGGCCTCTCACTGCTGTGGCCTCTCCTGCTGCGGAGCACAGGCTCCAGACGCGCAGGCTTAGCGGCCGTGGCTCACGGGCCCAGCCGCTCCGCGGCATGTGGGATCTTCCCGGACCAGGGCACGAACCCGCATCCCCTGCATTGGCAGGCGGACTCTCAACCACTGCGCCACCAGGGAAGCCCTCTACTTTTCATAATAACAAAATCAAAAGCATCATGAAAATAGTGCCCTCAGAAAATGTGAGGATTACTGTAGACACCAAATATACAGTCTAGTTCTGTGCAAGGCTCACCTGTATTCATTCTTCTTTTGAGACCTATTTACCCACAAGTGGTGTGATCAATATTTAAAATACCATCATTTTAGGTATACCATTCTACTTCCCTAAACCCTGATTTAGTATTAAATGATTATCCTTCCAGAAATTCTGCAGGATAATCCAGATTTTATAATATGCCCTCTCTATAGTCAAGGAAATCACCGTCATGAAATAGGACCTTGGTAATCCACAACAAACAAACAAAACCTTTAAGGAACAAAAAGCCTGCAGTTTTTGTAGGCCTTCAAACTCTTAGAAACTGCCCCTAAAATGGGTGGAGAAAAGTAAGGAGAAGGTAAATCAACCCCGTGGGTGCAGGGACCTCATGAGTTTTTACTTACCATTACAGACCCGATGCCTAGACGGGACTTGGCCCATCGTAGGCACTTAATTTTTTTTTTTTTTTTTTTTTTGGCACTTAATTTTAAGAATGAATGAATGACAGTCAATGAAACAATAGACTTGCCAAATTACCATGTAGCCTTTGTCTCCTTTAATTTCCATTCTCAAAACTGAGGTTTAGTTTTTCCTTTCAGGACATCTTTAAGGACATAGCAAAAATCCAAACATAAGCTCTAAGGGAAAAAAAATTAATGTGAAAGGCAAGGGTCTGTCTGTAGCTGAATAGCCAACCACAAGACTAGTTAAAAGTCCTTACATACAGAATCTGTCCAAAAAAGGAGAGAGGACTTTTCCCAAAATAACACTAATAACTGTTAAGCTAATCTGAATAATAAGAATGATTTAATAGGTAAACTAGATTTAAACATAAAACTGTCTACCTTGCTAGGTGATTTAGTTTTCTAGATTGCAAAAGATTCTTTCTCTGTAGTGTTCTGTAAACACCACCTGATTTCTCAGCATTTAGCACAGGTCTGTTCTTTCCCTTGAATGAAGATACATGTATTAATATGCCTCTACATAAAAATTTCCACTTGGAGGGATGTCATAGAATGTCAAACATGGGACTTTTCCCTGGTCCAAGTGGGCCCAGGAGATGAGCACAGCACATGTCCTCTGTTTAGCACTGGAGAAAGGTGGGTGGGTGATTATGGCCTCTCTGCCAGAAGACAGAGAACTTTCTCTTCCCCCTACGCCCCTCATACGCTTTGCTTCTCCTTTTTCCCTTTTAAATAAAAATCACGTTAACTGAGTAATATTAAAAGCAGTTTTATATGCCCACATCTCTGAAACTCATGATTGATACACACGCATTGGACAGCGCTGATGCGGCATTTTATTGTAAAGCTGATCAATTATAGTCTCCCTGGATATTTCCCCACTCAGGCCACGTAGTCATGTACTCATCACTGTGTTGCACATTTCCCAAAGGTAAGAAATGCTTCAAACACTGTGATTGTTTGATAAAAATAACAAGGAAGTCAAATTCTAAAACACTGATTTAAATTCACAGCGTATTTGATAAACAGAATGTCCTGAATTAAAATAATAATTAAAGGTATTTAGTACTCTAATGAGATTTTGAGATAAAAAATCTGCATCCCCGTGTAAATATCCCAAGAAAATGACTGCTTCACACAGTACTGTCAGATTTTAGGTAGATCCCAGATTTAACCCCAAAGCTTATAAACAGACTATTACCCAAACGCCCCCCCCCAAAAAATTTCATCACATGTTACTAGAGTATTCTCCATAACCTTTTCTTTCCAAATTACTAAAGTATAATAATACGTGTTCTTCAAGTTGCCAAATGTGGAAAACACAGAAAAGCATAGAGAAAAAAAATGTTTAAATACCTTCAATTAGAAATAACCACAGTAAACTTTTGGTGTATTATGTTGGGTACGTGTTTGAGCATGTGTACACATGAGCTTACACAAAGACACATACACGTGTACTTTTTTTATTAACCTGGTGATATCCTGCTTAATCCATTTTATCAGTGCCTTTTAACTTTGCAATATATCATCAACATTCCCCATATCACTAGTCTTCTGAAAATAGGATTTTAATGACTACAGAGGATGCCATCATATGGAAGTCGCATAATTGATTCAGCTGTTTCCCTAGAGGTAAACATTTAGATTATTTCCAATTTTTAACATTGACCCAGAAGCCTCAGTGAGCATTTGACCTTCTTAGTATCTACATCTTAGATACTAAGTAGATACTTAGTATCTACATCTTAGTATATTGTCCCATCATTTCCTTGGGATAACTTCCTGGAAATTGAAATTCTTTGTCATGGGTGTAGACATAGCCTTTGGATAACATCTTACAAAATTACTCTCTAGAAAAGTTGACTCATTCTCTCATCATGGCAGTATGATAGTATCATTGCTTTCTTCCCCTCCCAGCCCACCCCACCTTAATCTTTGCCTATTTAATGAGTGAAAATAGGGATCTCATTTCAACTGGCCTTTTTTTTAAATTCCTAGTGAGATTAAACTCTGCATACCATTGGCCACTTGTCTTTTTCCTCTTGTGGAATGCCCTAGTGAAAAATCCCTTTGGAGATGTTCCCATTTGTCTTATTGAGTCAGGCTAATTTTTTGTTTTACTTTTTTTTTTTTTTTTTTTTTTGCGGTACGCGGGCCTCTCACTGTCGTGGCCTCTCCCGTTGCGGAGCACAGGCTCCGGACGCTCAGGCTCAGTGTCCATGGTTCACGGGCCCAGCTGCTCTGCGGTATGTGGGATCTTCCCGGACCGGGGCACGAACCCATGTCCCCTGCATCAGCAGGCGGACTCCCAACCACTGCGCCACCAGGGAAGCCCTTTTTTACTTTTAAACCTTAAGTTTCTTTGACTTAAGAAAGCTAAATAAGCAGGCACTATGAAAATTACTTGCTGAAAAATTGTGGGATGATGCATCCCCTGGGTGTGCTGATTGCATTTTACTTATTCATTCGTTCAAGTATTTTTGTGAGTTTATTTAGGGCCAAGAATTATACTGTCCTGGGGTAGGGATGGGGAATAAGATACGGTACTGCACACCCCCAGGGAACTTAAAAATATAAAAAGTTAAATATTTGCTGACACTGTAAGTGCTTCAGCTTTTATGACTCACACTCGCAGACGATTACCTGCAGTAATATTTAGTCTTATATCATGGCTGAAAAAAATGATTTCCTCAACTTGACAGCTGAGACATGGCTATTATCAAGAAGAGCTCAGAGAGTCAAGCTTGATCTCCTTCCTTCCACTCCCACTCTGCCTCTTCCTAAATCCCAGCCCATCAAAGATCATCCTGCACGATTTGCCACAGTGTCATTGGCAGGAGGTTGAAAGAAATGTAAGAGAATTTCACATGTGTTCAGACTTTTAACCCTCTTCTCTGCTTGCTTTCAGCGATGAACAAATGCAAGGGGGCAACATGGGGCGGAAAGATTTCTGGCGCAAGATGTTCAAATCCCAGAGTGCGGCGAGTGACACCAGCAGCCAGTCTGAGCAGGACACTTCAGAATGCACCACTGCTCACTCGGGGACCACCTCTGACCGGCGCACCCGCTCTCGGTCACGTAGAATTTCTCTCCGAAAGAAGCTTAAACTCCCCATAGGTAAAAGTATGTCTGTATTTATCTTACGGATTCTCTTATTCCCTGCCATGTCCTCAAACCAACTCACAATCAAAACAGAGCAACTTGTGGGAAGGTCGAGAAAGGGAAAGCTTTCAAGTCACAAAGCCTAGGCTGACTCCTTCATTTACTCATTCATTCATTCATTTTTTTCAGCAGATATTTCTCAAACCTTTCCTATGAGCTTCTATGGTGTGCAAACACTGTGCTAGGATTCAGGGATTAAATGGTGAGCAGAATTTCACAATGCCTGACTTTGCTGAATTTACAATCTATTAGGGGTGACAATCACTAAAGCAGATAATCATACAACTAAATAGAGTTGCAAACTACGAATTTTTTTTTTTGGTTGCATTGGGTCTTCGTTGCAGTGCTCAGGCTTCTCACTGCGGTGGCTTCTCCTGTTGTGGAGCATGGGCTCTAGGCGCATGGGCTTCAGTAGTTGCAGCATGCGGGCTCAGTAGTTGTGGCACCGGGCCCTACAGCACAGGCTTAGTGGTTGCGGCGCATGGGCTTAGTTGCTCTGCGGCATGTGGGATCTTCCTAGGCCAGGGATCGAACCTGTGTCCCCTGCACTGGCAGACAATTCTTTAACCACTGTGCCACCAGGGAAGTCCCCAAACTATCAGTTTTATGAGGGAAGTATATGTAGTGCCCTAAAAGCATGCAAGGATGAGACCTAACCTAAATGAGGGGGAGGAGAGGCAGGAATCAGGGAAGGCTTCCTGAAGGAAGAGATATTAAGATCTGCAGGGTACTTGGGAGAAGGAGGAAGGAGAGCATTCCAGGTGGTAGCAGTACAATGTGCAAAGGTATTAGGAGGGAGGGACATGGAAGAACTGAGACAAGAGTGGCTGCATGACTATGGTGAAGCCATAGGGACCAGAGCATGTTGGCCTTGCAGGTCAGGTTGTCTCTTCATCCTACAGCCCTACAGAGCCGAGGTGGGATGTTGAACAGGGGGATAACATGAGCAGGTAAACTTTTTTTCTAAAAGATCACTGCATGGAAAACACATTGGAGGGAGCATAAGTGGATATGGGGGACCAGATAGAAAGCTGCCCTTGTGCTCCAGGTATAAGTAATGGTAGGTTGGACTGGGTGGTGACCGTGTAGATGGAGAGAAGTAGATATATTTGAAAGATACTTAGGAGGTAAAATCAACAGGACTTAATGGAAGATGTGAAAGTTGTCAAAGAGAACTGTATAGATTACGGTTTTAATCATGCAAGAGGCCTGGGTTCTTTTTGTTCTGATTTAGTCATGTAATTTTATAGTCCAACACTGAATGTTTTTATTCAAAGCATGTACATTTCGAAGACAATTTGTTTTCACTTTTATTTACATCAAGTCATGTAACTTTCATTGCTTGTTGGGCACATGCCAACTTTTTTGTTTAATCCATTTGGGAGAAAATGCTATAATGGTCTAATTTTTTTTGAATTATTAACTAGGAAACTGGCTGAAACGATCCTCCCTCTCAGGCCTGGCAGATGGTGTGGAGGACCTCCTGGACATCAGCTCTGTGGACCGCCTCTCTTTCATCAGGCAAAGCTCCAAGGTAAACAGGACATTACTTACGTAAGAGAGTGTTGGAGTCACTAATAGAAAAATGTCAGGGCTGGGAACTGCTAAACACCTGGAGGGGCCAAATAAGGAGGAGCTGAAGAAATTCTCTTCAAGGTTAGTAAGTTTTGGAAACTTAAGTGAACTATGGAAACTAAGATGTCTAAGTATGAGGCAATCATAGAAAGGAAAAAAGTGACAAAAAACTATAATGCAGATATAGAGAGGTATATAGGTATTAATTCCCAGCTACTTTTTTCTCTGTTTTTTTTGTTTTGTTTTTTTGGCGGTACGCGGGCCTCTCACTGTTGTGGCCTCTCCCGTTGCAGAGCACAGGCTCTGGACGCACAGGCTCAGCGGCCATGGCTCACGGGCCCAGCCACTCCGCAGCATGTGGAATATTCCCGGACCGGGGCACGAACCCGCGTCCCCTGCATTGGCAGGCGGACTCTCAACCACTGCGCCACCAGGGAAGCCCCCAGCTACTTTTAATACATGTATGAAATCCTAACATCTCAAGCTCCTATCCAAGGACACATAATTGTATAGTGATTTCTTTTACACACACACACACACACACACACACACACACACACACACACACACCCCCCATATATTTTCCTTCCCTACTTTTCCTACCATCTGAACCTTTCTCCCCTTTGAAAAGGATTAAGAAGCTCAGGATGATTTTTCCCACTAAGTGCTTCTTCTGTTAAGCGTTGGAGTAGCATGCAGTTTGGAAAAGGTCGTGATTCTTAGTGAAATCCATCTCTGATAAGAGTCTTCCCTGTGGCTGATTCATGGCCTGGTTGCTGTAATTTTCAGCATGTAATAGGAGTTACATTTCTTTATATACAAATTATTTGCTTATACTCTTTCTTCTTTGAATCTCACTAAAACCAGTTTTCTTCTATCTCTTTTTAAAGTAATATTTTGGAGTTATAAAAAGATTATAGCAACCTTATAAGACATTTAGAAGATATATTTATAATTCCTCCTTCATATTCTTTTTACTAAAATTTGGCCAAGTATTTGAGGGTCTTTGAGGTCCATAGCTTCCTTGCTTTGCTGTAAACAAACACATTTTAAGTGTTAGGAAAAAAACATGTTATTGCACTTTAGTTATAGTACACATTATAAATTCATTTATACTGGTTCTTTCATAGAGATTTGAAATCTTCTATTTGGCTACCTTTTACTTTCATCTGATTCTCAGTTGTGGTGTTGTTTGTAAAGGATGAATATGACTTGTTCATAAATTTGAGTTTGGACTTTATCAGAATTAAACTCTAAGAATATCTCAATTGCTCACTAAATTATTTTCATAGTGCCTGATTATTTTACTTTGAGTCTATGACCAAGACTCTCAAATTATAGTTATAAGTGATGTCATTTTTGGCACATGGGAATAAACTATACAGACTAGCTAACCAGATGTGGAAACCAAAAGAAATGAAGTGACCTTTATATTCTAAACAACTTATTTTTCAAGGTAAAGGTTAGTATAAACACAAAGAATTTCCTCTGAATTGAGTTATCTGACTACCGTCCTTTTTTTTCTCAGGTCAAATTCACCAGTGCTGTAAAGCTTTCTGAAGGTGGACCAGGGAGTGGAATGGAAAACGGAAGAGATGAAGAGGAGAATTTCTTCAAGCGTCTTGGTAAATGTCACTTGGCCTAAGAATTACATGCAACTTTCATCACACAGAACAAACATTTGATTAGATAAAATGATCTACTTTCTATTTCCTTTGATTTCTATTCATTTCTTTCTCGTATGTGTTTTGTTTGTACTACTATTTATAGCTTCTCTATTTATTATCAATTTGGTGCAACATCTATGGAAGTCCTACCATGTTCCTCATTCCCTAGTGGGCCCTGGGTGTGCAAAGAATAAGACACAGACTTTTCTTCTGCTGTTCTGTCCCTTATTAAAATCTGAGAGTTCTAAAAACAACTCCAGGTATCCTTTTATCCACCCACCTATCTACTTAGGAATTCTGCACATTATATCCCAGACGGGTGGCCGGCCACCCTCTGAACACTTCCACCGAGGGCAAGTTTATTACTTTACAAAGCAACCTGTTCCAGAGCTAGACAGCTTTCATTGTGAGAAAGTCTTTCCTTATGTGCTGAAAATATACTTATCCATAAATTTGACTCACTAGTCCTAGTCATGATATCTGTAGCCACACACACACGCACACTCTTACCCACATAATGCCAGTTTCACCTATTATCTATTTCATGTTCTCTCTTTTGATCTCACTTCTGCTCATTAAATATTGTTGATTCCTTTTGTTTTCCTTACATAGAAGAGTCTCTAGATCCATCACCAACCTGATTTCATTTTACTATGTATTCTAATTAGATGATGTGCTTTACAGAATATGGTGCTTCAGATGGAATGCAATGCACTATATTTGACTTTAATCAGTGTAATAGATAGTGTAACTGTTAAGCTCCCAAGGATACAGCCAGTGGATGAACACAATTTAAGACTGCATTATCTGTTTTCACATCACAGAGTTGGTTTGTATTGAATTTTGGATTAACTTTTGCCACCTGTCCTTCTCACGAACAAATATCATGCATTACTTTGATGTAGCCCTTATTCATTCTTCATCTCAAAATAAATAAAATGTATTGTTTCATTAACTTGGGGGGTAGTTAAGTCACTTGTCCAGGAATTCTGAATCTTTTCTTCTCTACAATTGTGCTATAAAAATCCATCATGAGAGACATACACATTTCCCTGTTTTCATCCAAGTTGTTGATATTCTCACAAAGCAGGACAAATACAAAGAAATAGCTCCTAGAGCACATGTAGTTGACTTTTATTGATTAACAATTTGTGGGTACAGTTTTTCAGCCAACCATACATTTAATTTACTAGTGATCAGCAAGCACTTTCCTACTTCATACAAAAAACATCATTAGACTTTACTAAAAAATTATCTCACTGATATCTTTATAACTGTCGAAAGGAGGACTGTAACAGTTCAACACGCTGTCTTCTTCAGTAAACTACAGTGGTGTCTATGATTACTTCTGTGGTGTTGTTTTTTTTAGTGTTCCTGCCTATCCAATTCTCTCTTACAGAATTTGGCTAGGACACACATCAGGCTTATTAGTCTATGGTTTCAAGAATCTTCCTAATAATTGGGATCTTTGTCATTTTCAATCCTCTTGTACTCTTTCCACTCATGATATTTTAGAGATATATCTAGTGTTCAAAACTGTCGGTGTTATAAAGACATTTTTGTGGTGGTTCTTTGAGAATGAAGTGTGGAACTAAAATACGTTCTCTAGGTATGTGCTGTGTTAGCTGGATGTCATTTGACTAGTACTGTGATCGCATCTCCAGGTCATTTCTGTGTAATTTGATGGAACTGAGGCTTAAACTCAGAAACTAGGGTCTTTCACATTTGGTGCCTTTTTAATGAAGCTTTTCTGTACTTTCCCATCTGTGAATTTTTCTCCTTAGTAGAAAGGATGAAAGCATAATTGAGTTGTTTACCCTCCTTTGATTTCCTTACACTCCCTTCTTCAAGTAATAGGTCAATATTTTTACTCTTACTCTTGTTCCAAATATGTTATCGTTATTGTTTCATAACATTCTGGATTTTGAGTTTTCCTCATCCACTGTTCTTACAGATTTCAACTATTGTTTCACATAGTTTTTATATTCCATTCACAAATAGAAAAGACCTGATACAGAATATTCATACAGCCTGAGTCTAGGATGAGTTTGTGTCAACAATACCTGTAATACAGACAGTCTCTTCCTGTGTGTCTAGAAGACAAAACAATAAAATCTGGGACTGATTTTGGAATATTTTATGTGCTTTGGACTGGCAAAGGAAGATGGCTTGTACATCATCATTCTTTGTCCACGATCTCTGGCTTGTTAAAAATTATAAAAGGTATTCTGTGAGTTAACTCTTTCAGAATCTCTCGCAAAAGACAGGTATCTCCAGCTATTCTAAAAAACCAAAAGAACATTATCTGCTAATCTAAGAACATTGTATTTTGCAACAACTACCATACTTGCCCTTGTGAACATCTTTCTAACTTTGAGCCTGCTTTTGCTTATTTCTTTCTTTCTTTTTTACTTTGCAATCTGTGAATAAATCCCCATCCATCCATTATAGATGCATTGTCTTTTTTCCTTCTCATTTAAATTATTTTCATTTAATTGCATATTTTCTGTTTCTTTCTTTAAAGTTGTTAAAGAAAGCAAATATGAAACGTTCTTACCCTCAATTTCAATGTAGTACCTGAACTTCACTGAGCTAAGATAAAATGCAATAGGCGATAGAATTTTTTCAATCTAAAAATTTATTCAACAAATGAAAAACACATCTGCTGAACATTTAACAGAACTGAAATTACATTCACAGACCAGCTATCTTTTTCTTCTATATTTTTCTATTCACTAAGAATATTTTATTTTAGAAATCATGATGTCTCTATCTGAGGGAAGATATTTCATTAAAGCAATGGGTTTTTTTTTTTTTTCCAGCTGATCAGCAAAACTTACTGAATATCTTCTTTGTGCTCAGCTCTGCCATAAACTGTATGGAAAATGCTGCTTAAAGAAATACTAGATTTTGAAATGCTCCTTTGGGATTTAACAGCTTTTTAAAAATGCATTCTATGTGAATCATACCTCAGTAAATTTAATGTTAAAAAATAGTAAATAAATGCAACTAAAACGTACTGAGACTAAAAAATTAATCATGGCCAAGGAAGCCAAGAGGCATCTTTACATTCTAGTAAGTTTATATAAAAGATTGATATAGAAGAGTTACCTTTTATAGGCAAATTACTTTTCAACATTTCTTTCAGTATTACAATACGAAATGTCAGCAGGGTACAACTTGACAATCAGTTTGTAACATGTACAGTGTTGATTTATTTATTACAGTAGTTTTCCTGACATAATCACTACCTTCAGCAGTATGTGAAGGTCTGAACTCTTTCAACATAAACATTCAGGTATTCTAGAGACACAGTGTGGCAGAGTGGTAAGAGTACAGGCTGGTTGTCACTAGGTTTGGATTTGAATTCTGACTTTATCACTTTCTATTGCATGAACTTAGACTAGGCTACTTAACCTGTCCCTTTTCTCTTTATCTTTCTGTCTCTATTCTCTCTCATTCTCTCTCTCTCTCTTTAATTATCTTTAAAGATCTACCTTACATGACTGTTACAAAAAATTTTTTTAAATAAATTATAAAATATTTCATATAGTACTTGGCACATACTAAGTGCTCAAAAAGTTAGTAAATATATTGTTATCTATTAATGCTTTATAGATAAAATGGAAAATTTCCATTGTAAATAGCTTTTACTTACAGCGTGATCCTTATGTCCTGGGCTCGTAGGAGTCTGCTGATCTTCTTACCTGTAATAAGTGTACATCATTCTGTGAATGATTCTTCACAGAATAGGTTCTTGCTGACAAAGATTGTTTTGATCACTTTTCTCTTAATTATTTATACTCTTTAACTGCATTGTTTCTGAAGTTCTTTCAATCAAAATGACACTTTCTTTAGTAATATTGAATACATTTCTTTTAGAATTAATTAGTTTGTCAAAAATATTGGAAGAAATGGTGGGATGCTTATTCTTAATGCTTCCTTTAATAAAATGATGACAACTGTTTTTAATAAATTGGTTAAATAAGAATATTTTTTTACCATCCGTCCTGTCTTATATATTAGTTCTATGACAAATTTAGAGTTATCACTTAATGTATCTTAAATCTTAATTATAGTATGAAATAATAAAACAACTGGATTCACTAAAAAGAAAAATATTACTTGGGATCTATCTTAAATTCAAGGTTTAAGTTTAGGTACTGTTAAGGTTATAACTTTTTTTAATGGATGGGATTTCCTGTGATATGTGTATCTATCAAAGGGCTATATATAAATGATTAATAAAGTGATATATAGATAGGAAATATAACAGGAGTTACCTGTTCTGATAGCTTTGGTAATGTCCAGTGAGTAAATAGAGTAGTATTTTGAAAGGCAGCTGTCTGGAAACAGCATTGTCCAAGAAACGTTTGTTCCTTATTTGTAGTTTCTGGCTTTACCTTCTGTATGCCATTTGAAATTCTGTCTTCTGAATTTTTTCCACCTTTAGATTCTTCTTGTGCTACTTCCTTTTGCATTTAATACAAAATATGCTATACTAAATGGAAAAAAAAATACTGAAGTTGTTGAATATAGCATTTTCAATATGGAATATTTGTACCTGAAAAGGAAATGTACCCATAAGGAATGAAATATGGGAAATGTTGATAATAATATTTTAATTATAATCTGAGCCTTTTTAAAAAATTTATTTTGTTGAAGTACACTTGATTTACAATATTGTGTTAATTTCTGCTGTACAGCAAAGTAATTCAGTTATACATATATACACATTCTTTTTCATATTCTTTTCCATTATGGGTTTATCACAGGATATTGAATATAGTTCCCAGGGCTATAGAGTAGGACCTTGCTTTTTTTTTTTTAATTACTTAGTTTATTTCATTTTTGGCTGCGTTGGGTCTTTGTTGCTGCACATGGGCTTTCTCTAGTTGTGGCGAGCAGGGGCTATGCTTCATTGCGGTGTGTGGGCTTCTCATTGTGGTGGCTTCTCTTGTTGCAGAGCATGGGCTCTAGGTGCGCGGGCTTCAGTAGCTGTGGCTTACAGGCTCTAGAGCACAGGCTCAGTAGTCGTGGCACAGAGGATTAGTTTCTCCGTGGCATGTGGGATCTTCCCGGACCAGGGTTCGAACCCATGTCCCCTGCAGTGGCAGGCAGATTCTTAACCACTGCGCCACCAGGGAAGCCCCTGAGCTATTTTTGTGCTTATGAAAATTTTCAAACATAGACAAAGTGAAAAATGACCCAAGGGATACCAAATATCCATCGCCGACTTGCAATAATGGTAAAAAAATTTTCCAACTTGCTTCATCTTATTTTTTTTAATGTGTTATGGAACAAATTCCAGACACCATACCATTTCACACCTACATATCTCAGTATGATGCTGAGACATTTTAAAAGTTGTTGACCAGGAATTGGTAATTATTTTCATGCCATGCCATAAATTTTTTTCAATTTACCAGGAAGTTTTAAATTTGTATGCACTTAACTTCAAATTATATAGAGCAACAGAGCTACAAGGAAAAAATAGACAAATTCAATATCATAATAGGAGAGTTAGCATACTGCTGTCATTCGCTGATAGAGGATACCTCTTTCAGAACCAGTAGACACCCCCCCCCAAAAAAAAGTTAGTAAGGATATAAAAAACTTAAATAATGTAAGCAGCAAATTTGATTCAACAAGCAGATATATAGTCACTATACTCCAAAACTTTAAATTACAAATTATTTTCAAGCACAGTTGGAACATTTTTAAAACTGACCATATTGTGCTATAAGGCAAATTTTAACAAATTTCAAAGTATTAAAATTATACAAAGTGTGTTTCTTGACTTGTAGTTAAGCTACAAATCAGTAACGAAAAAGTAACTAGAAGTTATGAAATACTACTTCTAAGTAACACCCCCAAAAACAAATCACAATTGGAGTTAGAAAATAAGTTAAACAGAATGATAATAAAAATATTACATACCAAAACTTGGATGTGACTAAAGCTGTGCTTACCGGAAAATGTATAGTCTTCTTTTTTTTCCAAGGTAACAGTAGTGTTTTTTTTTAAATTACACACGTCTATAAACTTAATAAATAGGTTTTCTCTATTTTTTTATACAACAGGTTCTTATTAGTCATCAATTTTATACACATCACTGTATACACGTCAATCCCAATCACCCAATTCACACCACCACCCCCACACCCCCGCGGCTTTCCACCATTGGTGTCCATACGTTTGTTCTCTACATCTGTGTCTCAATTTCTGCCCTGCAAACTGTTTCATCTGTACCATTTTTCTAGTTTCCACATATATGCGTTAATATACAATATTTGTTTTTCTCTTTCTGACTTACTTTACTCTGTTTGACAGTCTCTAGATCCATCCACGTCTCAACAAATGACCCAGTTTTGTTCCTTTCTATGGCTTAGTAATATTCCATTGTATATATGTACCACATCTTCTTTATCCATTTGTCTGTTGGGCATTTAGGTTGCTTCCATGACCTGGCTATTGTAAATAGTGCTGCAATGAACATTGGGGTGCCTGTGTCTTTTTGAATTTTGGTTTTCTCTGGGTATAGGCCGAGTAGTGGGATTGCTGGATCATACGGTAATTCTATTTTTAGTTTTTTAAGGAACCTCCATACTGTTCTCCATAGTGGCTGTATCAATTTACATTCCCACCAGCAGTGCAAGAGGGTTCCCTTTTCTCCACACGCTCTGCAGCATTTGTTGTTTGTAGATTTTCTGATGAAGCCCATTCTAACTGGTGTGAGGTGATACCTCATTGTGGTTTTGATTTGCATTTCTGTAATAATTAGTGATGTTGAGCAACTTTCCATGTGCTTCTTGGCCATCTGTATATCTTCTTTGGAGAAATGTCTATTTAGGTCTTCTGCCCATTTTTGGATTGGGTTGTTTGTTTTTTTAATATTGAGCTGCATGAGCTGTTTATATATTTTGGAGATTAATCCTTTGTCCATTGATTCATTTGTAAATATTTTTTCCCATTCTAAGGGTTATCTTTTCATCTTGTTTATGGTTTCCTTTGCTGTGCAAAAGTTTTTAAGTTTCATTAGGTCCCATTTGTTTATTTTTGTTTTTATTTCCATTACTCTAGGAGGTGGATCAGAAAAGATCTTGCTATGATTTATGTCAGAGTGTGCTTCCTATGTTTTCCTCTAAGAGTTTTACAGTGTCTGGTCTTACATTTAGGTCACTAATCCATTTTGAGTTTATTCTTGTGTATGGTGTTAGGGAGTGTTCTAATTTCATTCTTTTACATGTAGCTGTCCAGTTTTCCCAGCATCACTTATTGAAGAGACTGTCTCTTCTCCATTGTATATCCTTGCCTCCTTTGTCACACATTAGTTGACCATAGGTGCGTGGGTTTACCTCTGGGCTGTCTGTCTTGTTCCATTGATCTGTGTCTCTGTTTTTGTGCCAGTACCATATTGTCTTGATTACTGAAGCTTTGTAGTATAGTCTGAAGTCAGGGAGTCTGATTCCTCCAGCTCCGTTTTTTTCCCCTCAAGACTGCTTTGGCTATTTAGGGTCTTTTGTGTCTCCATACAAATTTTAAGATTTTTTGTTCTAGTTCTGTAAAAAATGCCATTGGTAATATGATAGGGATTGCATTGAATCTGTAGATTGCTTTGGGTAGTAGAGTCATTTTCACAATATTGATTCTTCCAATCCAATAACATGGTATATCTCTCCATCTGTTGGTATCATATTTAATTTCTTTCATCAGTGCCTTATAGTTTTCTGCATACAGGTCTTTTGTCTCCCTAGGTAGGTTTATTCCTAGGTATTTTATTCTTTTTGTTGCAGTGGTAAATGGGAGTGTTTCCTGAATTTCTCTTTCATATTTTTCATCATTAGTGTATAGGAATGCAAGGGATTTCTGTGCATTAATTTTGTATCCTGAAACTTTACTAAATTCATTGATCAGCTCTAGTAGTTTTCTGTTGACATCTTTAGGATTCTCTATGTATAGTGTCATATCATCTGCAAACAGTGACAGTTTTACTTCTTCTTTTCCAATTTGTATTCCTTTTATTTCTTTTTCTTCTCTGATTGCTGAGGCTAGACCTTCCAAAACTATGTTGAATAATAGCAGTGAGAGTGGACATCCTTGTCTTATTTCTGATCTTAGAGGAAATGCTTTCAGTTTTTCACCATTGAGAATGATGTTTGCTACGGGTTTGTCGTATATGGCCTTAATTATATTGAGGTAGGTTCCCTCTATGCCCACTTTCTGGAGAATTTTTATCATAAATGGGTGTTGAATTTTGTCAAAAGCTTTTTCTGCATCTATTGAGATGATCATATGGTTTTTATTCTTCAGTTTCTTAGTATGGTGTGTCACATTGATTGATTTGCATATATTGAAGAATCCTTGCATCCCTGGGATAAATCCCACTTGATCATGGTGTATGATCCTTTTAATGTGTTGTTGGATTCTGTTTGCTAATATTTTGTTGAGGATTTTTGCATCTATATTCATCAGTGATATTGGTCTGTAGTTTTCTTTTTTGTAGTATCTTTGTCTGGTTTTGGTGTCAGGGTGATGGTGGCCTCATAGAATTAGTGTAGGAATGTTCCTTCCTCTGCAGTTTTTCGAAAGAGTTTGAGAAGGATGGGTGTTAGCTCTTCTCTAAATGTTTGATAGAATTCATCTGTGAAGTCATCTGGTCCTGGACTTTTGTTTGTTGGAAGATTTTTTTTTTTTTTTTTTTTTTTGCGGTACGGTAGCCTCTCACTGCCATGGCCTCTCTCGCTGCGGAGCACAGGCTCCAGACACGCAGGCTCAGTGGCCATGGCTCACGAGCCCAGCCGCTCCATGGCATGTGGGATCCTCCCGGACTGGGGCACGAACCCACGCGCCCCGCATCGGCAGGTGGACTCCCAACGACTGTGCCACCAGGGAAGCCCTGTTGGAAGATTTTTAATCTCAGTATCAATTTCATTGCTTGTGATTGGACTGTTCATATTTCTTCCTGGTTCAGTCTTGGAAGGTTATACCTTTCTAAGAACTTTTCCATTTCTTCCAGGTTGTCCATTTTATTGGCATAGAGTTGCTTGTAGTAGTCTCTTAGGATGCTTTGTAGTTCTGCAGTGTCTGTTGTAACTTCTCCTTTTTCATTTCTAATTTTATTGATTTGAGTCCTCTCCCTCTTTTTCTTGATGAGTTTGGCTAATGGTTTATCAATTTTGTTTATCTTTCAATGAACCAGCTTTTGTTTTTATTAATCTTTGCCACTGTTTTCTTTGTTTCTATTTCATTTATTTCTGCTCTGATCTTTATGATTTCTTTCCTTCTGCTAACTTTGGGTTTTGTTTGTTCTTCTTTCTCTAGTTCCTTTTGGTGTAAGGTTAGATTGTTTACTTGAGATTTTTCTTGTTTCTTGAGGTAGGCTTGTATAGCTATAAACTTCCCTCTTAGAACTGCTTTTGCTGCATCCCATAGGCTTTGGATTGTCATGTTTTCATTGTTATTTGTCTCTAGGTATTTTTTGATTTCTTCAGTGATCTCTTGGTTATTTAGTAATGTATTGTTTGGCCTCCATGTGTTTGTGTTTTTTACGTTTTTTCCCCTGTAATTGATATCTAGTTTCTTAGCGTTGTGGTCAGAAAAGATGCTTGATATGATTTCAGTTTTCTTAAATTTACTGAGGCTTGATTTGTGACCCAAGATGTGATCTATCCTGGAGAACGTTCCGTGCACACTTGAGAAGAAAATGTAATCTGCTGTTTTTGGATGGAATGTCCTATAAATATTAGCTAAATTTATCTGGTTTATTGTGTCTATTAAAGCTTCTGTTTCCTTATTTATTTTCATTTTGGATCATCTGTCCATTGGTGTAAGTGAGATGTTAAAGTCCCCCACTATTATTGTGTTACTGTCAATTTCCTCTTTTACAGCTGTTAGCAGTTGCCTTATGTATTTAGGTGCTCCTGTGTTGGGTGCATATATATTTATAATTGCTATATCTTCTTCTTGGATTGATCCCTTGATCATTATGTAGTGTCCTTCCTTGTCTCTTGTAACATTCTTTATTTATTTATTTTCTTGCAGTACGTGGGCCTCTCAGTGTTGTGGCCTCTCCCGTTGTGGAGCATAGCCTCCGTATGCGCAGGCTCAGTGGCCATGGCTCACGGGTCTAGCCACTCTGCGGCATGTGGGATCTTCCCAGACCAGGGCACGAACTCATGTCCCCTGCATTGGCAGGTGGACTCTCAACCACTGCACCACCAGGGAAGCCCTAACATTCTTTATTTTAAAGTCTATTTTATCTGATATGAGTATTGCTACTCCAGCTTCCTTTTGATTTCCATTTGCATGGAATATCTTTTTCCATCCCCTCACTTTCAGTCTGTATATGTTCCTAGGTCTGAAGTGGGTCTCTTGTAGACAGCATATATATGGGTCTTGTTTTTGTATCCATTCAGCAAGTCTGTGTCTTTTGGTTGGAGCATTTAATCCATTCACGTTTAAGGTAATTATCTATATGTATGTTCCAATGACTATTTTCTTAATTGTTTTGGGTTTGTTTTTGTAGGTCCTTTTCTTCTCTTGTGTTTCCCACTTAGAGAAGTTACTTTAGCATTTGTTGTAGACCTGGTTTGGTGGTGCTGAATTCTCTTAGCTTTTGCTTGTCTGTAAAGCTTTTGATTTCTCCATCGAATCTGAATGAGATCCTTGCTGGGTAGAGTAATCTTGGTTGTAGGTTCTTCCCTTTCATCACTTTACCTTCTGGCTTGTAGAGTTTCTGCTGAGAAATCAGCTGTTAACCTTATGGGAGTTCCCTTGTATGTTATTTGTCATTTTTCCCTTTCTGCTTTCAATAATTTTTCTTTGTCTTTAATTTTTGCCAGTTTTATTACTATGTGTCTTGGTGTGTTTCTCCTTGCATTTATCCTGTATGAGACTCGCTGCACTTCCTGGACTTGGGTGGCTTTTTCGCTTCCCATGTTAGGGAAGTTTTTGACTATAATCTCTTCAAATATTTTCTCGGATCCTTTCTCTCTCTCTTCTCCTTCTGGGACCCTTATAATGCGAATGTTGTTGCATTTAATGTTGTCCCAGAGGTATCTTAGGTTGTCTTCGTTTCTTTTCATTCTTTTTTCTTTATTCTGTTCTGCAGCAGTGAATTCAACCATTCTGTCTTCCAGGTCACTTATCAGTTCTTCTGCCTCAGTTTTTCTGCTATTCATTCCTTCTAGTGTAGTTTTCATTTCAGTTATTGTATTGTTCATCTCTGTTTGTTCTTTAATTCGTCTAGGTTTTTGTTAAACATTTCTTGCATCTTCTCAATCTTTGCCTCCATTGTTTGTCTGAGGTCCTGGATCATTTTCACTATCATTATTCTGAATTCTTTTTCTGGAAGGTTGCCTATCTCCACTTTATTTAGTTGTTTTTCTGGGATTTTATCTTGTTCTTTCATCTGGTACATAGCCCTCTGCATTTTCATCTTGTCTATCTTTCTGTGAATGTGGTTTTTGTTCCACAGGCTGCAGGATTGTAGTTCTTGTTGCTTCTGCTGTCTGCCCTCTGGTGGATGAGGCTGTCTAAGAGGCTTGTGCAAGTTTCCTGATGGGAGGGACTGGTGGTGGGTAAAGCTGGCTGATGCTCTGGTGGGCAGAGCACAGTAAAACTTTAATCCGCTTGTCTGCTGATGGGTGGGGCTGAGTTCCCTCCCTGTTGGTTGTTTGGCCTGAGGCAACCCAACACTGGAGCCTACCTGGGCTCTTTGGTAGGGCTAATGGCAGACTCTTGGAGGGCTCACACTCTGGAAAGAGTACTTTCCAGAACTTCTGCTGCCAGTGTTCTTGTCCCCACAGTGAGCCACAGCCACCCCCCGCCTCTGCAGGAGACCCTCCAACACTAGCAGGTAGGTCTGGTTCAGTCTCCTATGGGGTCACTGCTCCTTCCCCTGGGTCCTGATGTGCACACTACTTTATGTGTGCCCTGCAAGAGTGGAGTCTCTGTTTCCCCCAGTCCTGTCGAAGTTCTGCAATCATATCCCACTAGGTTTCAAAGTCTGATTCTCTAGGAATTCCTCCTCCCATTGCCAGACCCCCAGGTTGGGAAGCCTGATGTGGGGCTCAGAACGTTCACTGCAGTGGGTGGACTTCTGTGGTATAAGTGTTCTCCAGTCTGTGAGTCACCCACCCAGCGATTCTGGGATTTGATTTTGCTGTGATTGTACTCCTCTTATCGTCTCATTGTGGTTTCTCCTTTGTCTTTGGATGTGGGGTACCTTTTCTGGTGAGTTCCAGTGTCTTCCTGTTGATGATTGTCCAGCAGCTAGTTGTGATTCTGGTGTTCTCACAAGAGGGAGTGAGAGCACGTCTTTCTACTCTGCCATCTTGGTTCAAGCCCCATGCCATAATTTTTTATCTTGTGGTAATAAAGTCCAAAGGAATCTTTTCCCCAAGCTTGAACTGCTTCCAAAGGATGTGTTTTCTAAAAGAACAGGTGCTCACCTCTTTCCACTAGTACATACTTTCATGGTAAACCAAGCTCATAATTGTAAATATCGCCCTTTTATTTACAAAGAATGCAAGTTATTAAAGTGGTACATCCAACTCTGGATCTGATTTTTAAATGCAAATTTGTGAACATTAGTGTTTATTAATAGGAACAGATTATTCACCATACATCTGCAACCACCAATCATGACCTGCCTGCGTATAGGGCACCTTAGTTGAGAGCAAAGGCTGCGTGGGGCCACTTTTTTTGTGTTGAGGCAGCAAGTGGGAAAGTGGGGCAGTGGGTGGGAGGTATCAAGGTATTTTTGACAAAAGAGGTGAGAAAGCCATTTCCTGTAATGGGATCTGTGACTTAGTGAGGACCTAGAGTTGGCAACATCGCAAATGGTGTCAGCACACATTAAGCCAAGCACTAAATCAGGGGGTATATTCTTAGGTGCTGAAAGTACATTTCAGAGTTATGGGAAGTAATTTGGGCTTGGTGTTTAAAACTATGTTCAATATTATAGCATTATATAAGATAAACTAAATATTATATATATATACATATATATGTGTATATATATACATATATATGTGCGTGTGTGTATATATATATATATATATATATATACTAGAAACTATAGAAAAGCTATGAGATACTTAGGTTTTTAAAAACGTACATGGGGTTAAAAGAAATGAAAAAAATGCTTTGTATTATTCTTCCTTAATGTGTGATCCTTAGACTTTCTGTATTAAAATCATGTGGCATGTTTGTTAAAAATATACATAGCCTGCAGACCTATGGAATCCATATCTCTAGCGATGAGATCTGATAGTTTGCATTTTAAGAAGCTCTAGACCGATTCTCATTCATATGCAGTTTAACTATGGAAAAATAAGTGAGGATGAGTCAGTGGTTCCTAAACCTCTGACCACCGTGTGGGGTCAGGCTGGCTGCATCCTTATCATCTGTGAGGCTTTACAAAGCACACATTCTTACACTCCTCTTTCAGAGACTCTGGTTCTGAACTTCTGAATAAGATTCAAACACTGCTCAGGTAATTCTGATGCACAGGCAGGTTTGGAAATCCTGGCATTAAATGACCAACCTCTCAAGTCCTTTACAACTCTAATAATCAGTGATTCTTTGCATTGTAACTAAGATATCAAGATACTGTCTTTGATATCAGTTTTTTGTAACAGATCTGAAATTGCACAGTGATTTTGCATCTTCCATAAAAACAGAAGTTAGTTACAGGCAGAATCATCTTAAATAATCCTCTTAGCAGTATTAGAGAAGAGACCTGAAAGCAAAATGATCAGACCCTATATTTATCTATTTTTTTTAATTTTTAATTTTTAAAATTTATTGCTGCATAGTTGATTTACAGTGTTGTGTTAATTTCTGCTAAACAGCAAAGTGATTCATATATATATATACATTCATACATATATATACATATATATATATATACATACGTATATATATGTACATTGTTTTTCACATTCATTTCCATTATGGTTTATCACAGGATATTGAATATAGTTCCCTGTGCTATACAGTAGGACCTTGTTGTTTATCCATTCTATATATAATAGTTTGCATCTGCTAATCCCTAACTCCCAATCCATCCCTCCCTCACCCACCCCTCCCCCTTGGCAACCACAAGTCTGTTCTCTATGGATCAGACCCTATATTAAAATAGTTATATAAGACCCCTTATTAACATATGCTATGTGTCATCAGATTCCTAAAAGTCAAGGTGTCCAAATCAAGCATTAGATAGAGAGGAGGGAAGTGTAGTTCAGGAAAAAGTTCTTAGGCCAACACTATAGAAAATGCATTGTTGAAACTTCAAAGCTCTTTTTTAATCTACAACCATTACACTCTCTCTCCTTCATTCCTTCAACATGGGAAAACCCCTACAGGTTGCCACAGTTTTGATGACCATCTGTCTTCCAACCAAGATGGCGGAAAAAGCAAAAACGTGGTGAATCTTGGAGCAATCCGACAAGGCATGAAGCGCTTTCAGTTTCTGTTAAACTGCTGTGAGCCAGGGACAATTCCTGATGCATCGATCTTGGCAGCCGCCTTGGATCTTGTAAGTTGTTGGAAGAATTTTCTCACCCTGTATCCTATTCCAGTTAATTCTACTAATGGAGGAAAGCATGAATCCCTACTCCAAAGCCTAACTATGGGGTTACATTTTTGGTCTTTTTTTTTTCCCTCAGCATTAGTGACAAGAGGAGGGGAAAAGGTAGTAAGGTGAAAGAAGAAAAGAAAGGGGAAAAAATCTTAGTAAATATATTCTGTACAGCATCATGATTAACAGTATATGAGGATTCGGGAATGAGACTGCCTGGGTTAAAATCACTCTGACATTTATTAGCTAAACCCTGTAAAATGAGATTAAGACTAATAATAATATTATGCCTACCTCCTAGGGTTAGTGTGAGGATTAAATGAGATATTAGATGTAAAGTCCTCATCATAATGCCTGAAATATAGCAGTTGCTCAATAAAGTAGGTCATTATTATTATTACATTATTAGTCATGTCTGTCATGTATTAGTCCTTTAAACTCTGTCTTGATTTAATTGCATATTAATTGAGTGAAAATATGAAGCAAGGATCAATTGAAATTCATTGCACAGAAGCACCTTGAACATTGTGTAGCCTTATACACATGTAAGAGATTCAAGAGTATAATGTGGATCTTGTTTAGAAAGTATTTTTGTCAAATAAACGAGACCCAGGTATGAGTTTTGAACACAATCTTTCAATTTCCTTTATTTATCTTCTGGTTTAATAAATTCTTCATATGCTATATAAATACTGGGTACAAAATTCCAAGTAAATATCAAGAAGTAAAAGTTTTCTGTATTCACGTTTTAAGAAGAAAAACTAAAATAGACATTTTTACAACAAAAACCCTTTAGCCTGCCTACAAATGATCCCTTTTTATAACGCATGAATATGTAACCACTGACCACTCATATTTTATCTTGGAAAATAGTCCAAACCATTTAATATAATTCATGACATTTTTCTGTGACATTAATAGCTTTTGCTCTCACGATATTTAGTGACCAGCAAGGTATGTAGCTTCACTTAAGCTGAAAATGCAAATACCACTGTAATCACCCAGAATGATGACCTGTGGTTATTTAAGATTTTTCAGTCAGTTTCTGATTCCTGGACATTGGTCTTTGAATGTATTTTTTTTAATTCCAAAGTGTTTAATGTGTACTGATATATGCTATCATGACTGTAAAATGTAGAAAGTCACAGGTCTCCAGGAGTGCTGAGGCAGGTGGCAATCAAACAATTAAAGAACAATGAGATGCCTGTCTAAAGCAAGAGAGCTGACAAGGCAGAGAGCCAATTTCTTGTTTTCTAAGTGGGAGAGAGGAAACCAGCCTGTCACTCTTTTGAGTCATGCATGGTTCTTCTTAATCACCAACTGGCCAGGGTTCAAAGCCAGGAAAGGATAGAGCCAGATTAGAACAGACCTTATATTTGGTACAATACCATGTTGACTCTCTCATTAAAAAATTATGTGAGATCACTATAGGAACTTTAAAATGTGAAAAATAAGAAATTATGTATTTTAAACCTGATAGTTTAAATGTGATTAAGAAAGTGAAGATGACACAAACTAGTTGAACAATGGTTAAATACACAATAACTATGGTGCATTAGAACTTTATGGGTAGTTTATGCTACAGTGTTCCAGATGTACTATTATGTCCATCTTTGTTTCAATCCTAAAGTCACAGATACTTTGGAAAATTTTTAGACAAGTGAGACATCAAATTTCTCCAGCAACTGTCTGAGTGTAAGGAAAATGATAATAATGAATCATGTTACTTCAACTTACTGTTGAAAGAGAAAGATAGAGGCACGGCTGCCCATACAAATTGGACAATGATAGGATAATAGCATTTGGACGACTGTCAGTAAAATAAGCACCTGATGACAGAGAGAATGGATTGTCCTTCCCTCTTCTGGAAAGCCTCAGCCCCACACCCACAACTCTTTCAGAGATCCTGAGTGAAGTCTCCACATGAATGCATATCACATACTGGACTCCAAGCCACTCTTTTCATTCACGCATTTTCCACATGAGAGAACAAAAGCCCCAAAAGCTAAGGTGACTTTGCTCAAGGTCTTATAAGCCAGTTGAAGTGAAAACTGGGCTCAGAGAAGAACCTTCTGATTCTATTCAGGACTCTTTTGGCAATACCGTATACTTTCTCTGTAAAAAAAAAAAAAAAAAAAAAAAAGTTATTTAGGTAAATCGGAAAGAGTGTCTCTTGATACACTGAAAATGTACTTAAATATATATGGTCTCCATAATAAGGAAGAGGCAAATGATTTCTAATGGTCCAAAAGTAATTGAATCATTTTTTTAAAAAAAGGTCATGTGAATACAAGATGAATTTATAATAGGAACATATAGGAGATTTTCAACTTTAAAGATTCACACTACACATTCACCCACTAAACCAGTGATTCTTAACATTTTGGAGACATAAACTCTTTAAGAACTGAATGAAAGCTATGGAGAGCTATGGAGAGAATTACACTTACAGACAAAATTCAGCCTGTAATATCAGAAGGTTCATGAACTCCCCCAAAACCCACCCATGAAACAAAAAATGGGAAGAACACAATCTCAATGTATTATCATTGGCAAAGAGAGACTCTTTAATAAAGTAGTTGGAATGATTTTATTATCATTGATGGTGTAAAAACAGAAGGAATAACTGCTTCCTACATAAAAAGCTTTTAAGCTTTATAAGATATGTGGTCATGGGAGAAACAGGAGGCTTGTCACAAAGAGAGTGATACATTTGAAAGTTTAAAAAATAATCCCAGTCAAGGGCTTTCCCTGATGGCACAGTGGTTAAGAATCCTCCTGCCAATTCAGGGGACATGGGTTTGAGCCCTGGTCCAGGAAGATCCCACATGCCCTGGAACAACTAAGCCCGTTCACCACAACTACTGAGCCTGTGCTCTAGAGCCTGCAAGCCACAACTACTGAAGCCCGTGCACCTAGAGCCTGTGTTCTGCAACAAGGGAAGCTACTGCAATGAGAAGCCCGTGCACTGCAACAAAAAGTAGCTCCTGCTTGCTGCAACTAGAGAAAGCCCACATGCAGCAAGGAAGACCCAAAACAGCCAAAAATAAATAAATAAATATATTTTAAAGTAATAAATAAAATCGTGTTATCAATAGGTTCTTTAAAAAAAATAATCCCAATCAAACAAATTAATACTGGCTTCTGAATGGAGATTATAAAAGTATTCATCAATATTCTTCTTAAAATAATCAGTCTCTTGGATGCTGGAATTTCATTCCCTCTCATCAGATGGTTCCATACCTATATGATTTCCAACTGCTATAATGCTTAGAGTTTTCAAGGAGATTTATTTCATGGCTGAATTCCAGAAAACATTTAAAATTTATTTTACTTCCTCCAAATAAGACTATGGCCAGGTAGTTACCAGATCACTAGATTCTCCTTCCTTCCCTTTCTGTTGGACCAACTCTGGCCCTGCTTGACCTTCTCAATCTTATTAATCTCATGGCAATAAATAAAATAAAGGGGGTTTGATACTTATAAGTGGTGTCTTCAAGCTTCAAAGTAAAGAAGCATTTTCTGATCACTATAGATGTCCAGTGATGAAGTAGATACATTGAGAAGTAATTAGCTCTTTGTCACTACACTGGACTCAATGGGGAAGTACAGGGAGACTCAAGAAGGGGGTGGTTAGTATGAGTTTCTTTCATATCTGAGAATCTTTGATTCTAGGTCAAGGCCAAGGAGTGTCCAGAGGTCAGAATCAGTCACGGTTTAAAGGAAACAGAGACAGAATCTAGGTAGACCTGGTTGGTTGAAAAAAAAGGGATAGGTGGTGATGGTGGTGGTGGTACTCATGGTGGTGGTAATGTTGGTGGTGATGGTAGTCATGGTGGTGGTGTGGTGGTGGCGGTAGTGGTGAGAGAGGTGGTGGTAGAAGATAACAAAAGTAACATTTTCATTGTATGTCATAGTTAATGAAGCACCTTCACATTCATTGTCTTATTTGTTGATATAAGAGGAAAGGGTTAAGCCAGGACATGGTCCCCAAATGAGGGTACATTCAACTTCAGTTTCTCAGGTATAGAAAAGTGAAGGAATTGAAGTCACTGGTGAATACTGGCAAGAGAACTGAGAGGAAGGAAAATATAGCTGCATGTCCAATATGTTTGAATCATAGTAACATCCTGTTTTTACCATCATTGTGCAAGTGTGGCAATTGCAGTTGTTCATACCTGTCTCTTTGGGTTAGGAGACCCTTGAGATTACTCTAACATTCACAAGTTGTCTTCTATTAAATGTATTATTAACTTTTGTATCCTCTGTGTTTGGTTTCACTTAATATCTGATCTCATCTGCTTCCTGACTTTCAGAAATGCTTCACTTCTAAATATTTTCTAGAATGAATTTGGGAGTGTTCCTCCCTCTGCAATTTTTTGGTAGAGTTTGAGAAGGATCAGTGTTAGCTCTTCTCTAAATGTTTGATAGAATTCATCTGTGAAGCCATCTGATCCTGGACTTTTGTTTGTTGGAAGATTTTAATTACAGTTTCAATTTCATTATTTGTGATAGGTCTGTTTATGTTTTCTAATTCTTCCTGGTTCAGTCTGGGAAAATTGTACCTTTCCAAGAATTTGTCCATTTCTTCGTGGTTGTCCACTTTATTGGCATATAGTTATTTGTAGTAGTCTTTTATAATCCTTTGTATTTCTGTGGTGTCAGTTGTGATTTCTCCTTTTTCATTTCTAATTTTATTGATTTGTATCCTCTCCCTTTTTTTCTTGATGAGTCTGGCTAAGGGTTTATCAATTTTGTTTATCTTCTCAAAGAACCAGATTTTAGTTTTATGGATCTTTGCTATTGTTTTCTTCATTTCTCTTTCATTAATTTCTGCTCTGATTTTTATGATTTCTTTCCTTCTACTGAATTTGGGTTTTTTTGTTCTTTCTCTAGTTGCTTTAGCTGTAAGTTTAGATTCTTTATTTGAGATTTTTCTTGTTTCTTGAGGTGAGATTGAAATGTTATAAACTTCCCTCTTAGAACTGCTTTTGTTGCATCCCATAGGTTTTGGGTCATCATGTTTTCATTGTCATTTGTTTCTATGTATTTTTTTATTTCTACTTTGATTTCTTCAGTGATCTCTTGGATATTTAGTAGCACAGTGTTTAACCTCCATGTATCTGTGTTTTTTACAGTTTTTTTTTCCTGTAATTGATTTCCAATCTCATAGTGTTGTGGTCAGAAACGATGCTTGATATGATTGCAATTTTCTTAAATTTTCCAAGGTTTGATTTGTGACCCAAGATGTGATCTATCCTGGAGAATGTTCCATGTGCACTTGAGCAGAAAGTGTATTGTGCCACTTTCCAGTGGCATGTCCTATAAATATCAATTAGATCTGGTCTATTGTGTCATTTAAAGACTGTGTTTCCTTATTTATTTTCTGTTTGGATGATCTATCCATTGGTGTAAGTGGGGTGTTAAAGTCCCCTACTATTATTGTGTTACTGTTGATTTCCCCTTTCATTGTTGTTAGCATTTGCCTTATGTATTGAGGTGCTCCTATGTTGGGTGCATAAACATTTATAATTGTTATATCTTCTTCTTTGATTGATCCCTTGATCATTATGTAGTGCCCTTCCTTATCTCTTGTAACAGTCTTTAGTTTAAAGTCTATTTTATCTGATATGAGTATTGCTATTCCAGCTTTCTTTTGATTTCCATTTGCATGAAATATCTTTTTCCATCAATTCACCTTCAATCTGTATGTATCCCTAGGTCTGAAGAGGTTCTCTTGTAGACAGCATATATATGGGTCTTAGTTTTGTATCCATTCAGCCAGTCTGTGTCTTTTGGTTGTGCCATTTAATCCATTCACATTCAAGGTTATTATCAACATGTATGTTCCTATTACCCTTTTCTTAATTGCTTTGGGTTTGTTTTTGTGGATCTTTTTCTTCTCTTGTGTTTCCTGCCTAGAGAAGTTTCTTTAGCATTTGTTGTAAAGCTGGTTTGGTGGTGCTGAATTCTCTTATCTTTTGCTTCTCTGAAAAGCTTTTGATTTCTCTGTTAAATCTGAATGAGATCCTTGCTGGGTAGAGTAATCTTGATTGTAGGCCACCATCACCCTGATACCAAAGCCAGAAAAAGATATCACAAAAAAAGGAAATTATAGATCAATATCACTGATGAACATACATGCAAAAATCCTGAACAAAATACTAGCTAACAGAATCTAACAACATATTAAAAGGATCATACACCATGATCAAGTGGGGTTTATCCCAGGGATGCAAGGATTCTTCAATATATGCAAATCAATCTATGTGATAAACCATATTAACAAATTAAGGAATAAAGAACATATGATCAGCTCAATAGATGCCAAAAAAGCTTTTGACAAAATTCAACATTCATCTATGATAAAAACTCTCCAGAAAATGGGCGTAGAGGGAAGGTACCTCAACATAATAAAGGCCATATATGACAAACCCACAACAAACGTCATACCCATCGGTGAAAAATTGAAAGCATTTCCACTAAGATCAGGAAAAAGACAAGGATGTCCACTCTCGCCACTCTTACTCAACATAGTTTTGGAAGTCCTAGACATGGCAATCAGAGAAGAAAAAGAAATAAAGGAATACAAATTGGAAAAGAAGAAGTAAAACTGTCACTGTTTGCAGATGACATGATACTATACATAGAAAATACTAAAGATGCCACCAGAAAACTACTAGAACTAATCAATTAATTTGGTAAGGTTGCAGGATACAAAATTAATGCACAGAAATATCTGGCATTCCTATACACCACCAACAAAAAATCAGAAAGAGAGATTAAGGAAACAATCCCATTCACCATCGTAACAAAAAGAATAAAATACCTAGGAATAAACCTGCCTAAGGAGGCGAAAGACTGTACTCAGAAAACTGTAAGACACTGATGAAAGAAATCAAAGATGACATAAACAGATGGAGAAACAAACCATGTTCTTGTATTGGAAGAACCAGTATTGTGAAAATGACTATACTACCCAAAGCAATCTACAGATTCAAGGCAATACCTATCAAACTACCAATGGCATTCTTCACAGAAATAGAACAAAAAATTTTACAATTCGTATGGAAACACAAAAGACCCCAAATAGCCTGAGAAAACCATAATTCAAAAAGAGACATGTGGGCTTCCCTGGTGGCGCAGTGGTTGAGAGTCCGCCTGCCGATGCAGGGGACACAGGTTCGTGCCCTGGTCCGGGAAGATCCCACATGCCGGGGAGTGGCTGGGCTCGTGAGCCATGGCTGCTGAGCCTGCGCGTCCAGAGCCTGTGCTCCACAACGGGAGAGGCCACAACAGTGAGAGGCCCACGTACCGGAAAAAAAGAGACGTACTCAATGTTCATTGCAGCACTGTATACAATAGCCAGGCCATGGAAGCAACCTAAATGTCCATCAACATGAATGGATAAAGAAGATGTGGCACATATATACAATGGAATATTACTCAGTCATAAAAAGAAATGAAATTGAGTTATTTGTAGTGAGGTGGATGGACATAGAGTCTGTCATACAGAGTGAAGTAAGTCAGAAAGAGAAAAACAAATACCATATGCTAATGCATATATATGGAATCTAAAAAAAAAAAGGTAGATGAACGTAGTGGCAGGGCAGGAGTAAAGACGTAGACATAGAGAATGGACTTGAGGTCACGGGGAGGGGGAAGGGTAAGCTGGGATGGAGTGAGAGAGTAACATTGACATATATACACTACCAACTGTAAAATAGATGGCTAGTGCAAAGCAGCTGCATTGCATAGGGAGATCAGCTCAGTGCTTTGTGACCACCTAGAGGGTGGGATAGGGAGAGTGGGAGGGAGACGCAAAAGGGAGGGGATGTGGGGATATATGTATACATATAGCTGATTAACTTTGTTATACAGCAGAAACTAACACAACACTGTAAAGCAATTATATTCCAATAAAGATATTTTAAAAATTATATTCTATATGTTTTCCAGTGCATTTGTGGTTTTAGTCATATACATATATGTGTGTGTATAAATATAGAGAGATAGAAATACGAATATAGAAATATATATAGATGTAGATATAAATGATACCGATGGATAGATTGGTGACAGATAGATAGATATAGATGTCAGATAGATATGCAGATGCAGATATAGTTACAGATATACAGATTTATACATAGGTATAGATTCTACCATTTCATCAGATAGCATTTGGGAGAGGAGGGGAAAATGAATGTCTTCAGTTCATCATCACTTTCCAGTCCTTCACTTTCTCCCATCTCTCTTTTATTGTTTGCTTTTGTTGGATGTCGCATTCATTATTTTAAGTGCAGCTTAAATACAGTGTTTACATTATGATGTAATTTTATTTCGGAACAGTTTTCATTGTTTCGTTGCCTTCATCATAGAATTTATATGTGATTGTTTTCAAGTTTCCAATTTTCTTCAGAATTAAAAAGTATTATTAAATGAAAGAAGTACTAGAAGTGTCAATGTTCAAAGTCTTGCCAATCTGAAGGTTTTTGTTTTAAACAGTCCTCTTGTCATTATTGCTATGACTACAAAGGGATAATTGGATCCGATTTTAGTCCAGCACAGCTCCTCCTCACACTCGTCCTCTTTAGTGTAAATTTAATAAATGCAACGGTAAGGTATTTTTAAAAAGATATGTTTTATAAAGGACTCATTTTATCTTTGGGTTCATATAATCTACAAGCACAAAAATAGTTCAAATAAAAGGCACTTCTGTCTATTTTATGTATATTTCAGGTGAAATTATCTATCCTTTTATACCCAGTTGAATATATAACATGTACAGACATAGTGATTTCTAATTTACTGGTAATTTATTAGCATAAATAACACATAATGTCAGTTTGCTTTAGGAACAGTTTCATGAATATAAGAGAGTCAATGGGATCATAGTTTTCTCCTTAGTCTGTGGATAGAGAAAACCTAATTCATGTTAAATTATAATAGATTCATAAATAGATAGTTTTAGGAGGACTGGTTATGTAATTTTTATCCAAATTGGGACACTTTTGAGAGTGAAATGGAGTGCTATCAATAATTACACCAGTTAGATATAAACTAGAACTCTTGAGGAAAATGAAACATTTGGTTACCATATAGTCATACTTTCAGGTTCACTGCAACACATGTAATCCACATTGGGGTTTACCATCATAAAACTACTTGGTGATGAATGGATATTAGCTTTTTTCAAGGAATTAGGAATATATGCAGACTAGGAACTATCAAAGCAAAATAATATTGTGTCCTCTTTTGAATCATAAGGAAAGTTGAAATAATCCAGTAATAACCAAAACTAAATGGTCAAATTATTCACTTTATTCTAGTGGTATTCCTATACTGAATGTTTGAAAACATTCTATGAAATGTAACATAAAAAGGATGTATATCATGAATATGTAGAGTTTAAAGAAAAAATTTGAATGTCACATATCCACCACATATCTTAAAAAATAGGACGTTTCCACTTTCTTTAAAGTCCCCTGTATCTCCTTCCCTGATTACTCACCCCTACCTCCTAGAAGACACTGCTGTCTTAAACTTTGTTTTAATCTTCCCTGTGCTTGCTTTATTTTACCACATGAGCTTGTATCCCTAGAGAATATATCATTTTGTTTTGTTTCCTTACGCTGTATGTTAATGAAATTTTTAATGTAATTTAATTTATAAAAATTTTCTTTAGTGGTTAGCATTTTTATGTCTTTTCAAAGAAATCCCAAGGTAGTAATAAATACATATTAAATTTTCCTCTAAAAATTTTAAAGTCTGCATTTCACATTTAGGTCTTTAACTAGAATTTATTGTGTGTATAAAACAGGATTTTTTTTCTTTCTTTTCTTTTCACATGAAAAAAATTATTCTAGCATAATATATTGATTAATTCATACTTTATTATCTGATGTGCAACAACCATCTTAATCATGTGTCAGGTTTCTATGCATGCATGGGTGTAAGTCTGAGGTTTTTTTCTGTTGCATTCCATGTGTGCTCTGAGTTAATCTACTCTGTCTTAATAGCTTGAACTTTGAACATCACCTAGGTTGTTCTTGGTTCCTTACTCTTCCATGTGAATTTTATAATTAGCTTGTCAGTTTCTATGAAAATATTTTAATTTATTCTCGGAATTACATTGAGTCCACAGATAAATTTAGATATAATTAAAATTCAAATTGAAATTCAGATCTGAATTGATAATTCAAAAGTTCTATTTCTTTGAGTACATTTAAGTAATTTTAATCTTTTTAGCAATTTGTCAGTTTTACCTGCATTTTCATATTTGTTGGATTAAAATTGATCATAACATTTTCTTATTAGTTTTTGATCTTTGCAGCATCTGTAATTATTTTTTCTGTTTTTATTCCTAAAATTATTTCCTTTTCTTTTCTTGATTAGGCTTGCCAGATATTTGTCAATTTCATTAGTCTTTTTTAATGGTACAGTAGAGATTCTCTCTATTGTATCTCGTTCTCTAATTCATTAATTCCTGCCCTTATTATTGTTTTTATTGAAGGATAGTTGATTTACAATGTTGTGGTAGTTTTAGGTGTACAGCAAAGTGATTCAGTTATAAATACACATATACGTATAATATTCTTTTTCAGATTCTTTTCCCTTATAGGTTATTACAATATTGAGTATATCCTGCCCTTATTTTTATTCTTTCCTCCTTCTTGCTTTGAATTCATTGTATTATTTTTTTATTATTATTATTTTTTTGCGGTACGCGGGCCTCTCACTGCTGTGGCCTCTCCCGTTGCGGAGCACAGGCTCCAGATGCACAGGCTCAGTGGCCATGGCTCATAGGCCCAGCCACTCCGCGGCATGTGGGATCTTCCCGGACCGGGGCACGAACCCGTGTCCCCTGCATCGGCAGGCGGACTCTCAACCACTGCGCCACCAGGGAAGCCCGAATTCATTGTATTATTATTTTACCTTGTTAGTTGATTGCTTAGCTCATACTTTTATTTTTTCTTTTCAAAAACTGAGCATTTAGCTATTCATTTCCCTCTAAGTACTCTTTCAATTATGTCATAAATTTTGATAAGTAGTATTTATGTTACAATTTATTTTTAAGTCCTTTTTAATTTATTTAATGGTTTCCTTTTCCATGGGTTATGTATATATGTATGAGTGTGTGTGTTTCAGTTTTATAAATTTCAGAGTTTTGTTAGGTATCCATTTGTTATTGATTTCTAACTTCATTTTCAGGTACTGATTCTTTGGAATTAATTTAAACTTGCTTCATGAACTAGAGCATTATTAATTTTTGTAAATGTTCTATGTGTAGTTGAAAAGAATGTGCATTCTCCAGTTGTTGGGCACAACATAGAGGCTTTTCTTTCCTTTTTTTTTTAATTGAAGTATAGTTGACATACAATATTATATTAATTTCAGGTGTACAACACAGTGATTTGGCATTTATATACATTATGAATTGATCACGGTAAGTCTAGTAACTATCTGTCAACTTTGTCATACAAAGTTATTATAATATTATTGACTGTATTCCCTATACTGTATATTATATCCCAGTGACTTATTTATTTTATAACTGGAAGTATGAAACTTTTAATGCCCTTCACCTATTTTACCCAAACCCTGTTCCCCCCTCAACCTCCCATCCCCACCTCTGGCAACCACTAGCTTATTCTCTGTATCTGTGAGTCTATTTTGCTTTGTTTGTTCATTTTTTTGTTTTTTAGATTCCACATATCAGTAAAATCATACAGATTTTTCCGTCTAACTTATTTCACTTAGCATAATACCCTCTAGGTCCATCAGGGTGCAGTGTTTTATATTCAAGTCTTCTATATTCTTATTTTTACCCCTCACTACTTGATCTGTCAAACACTAAGTTGTGTTAAAATCTCCTCTATGATGACAAACTTGTCCATTTATTTTGTAGTTCCAGCAATTTCTGTTTTATTGATTTAGAGGCAGATCGTTTAGAAGTATGACAAGTATCTGGTGCTATGAACCTTTTATCACTATCTAGTGACCCAGTTTATTTCTAGCATATATAAGATATATTTTTCTTTGATAATAATACAGCTGAAACAGTTTTATTAGCATTGGTCTGGTCTTTTTGCCAGTCCTTTCCTTTCAACTTTTCTACATCTTTGTGTTTTAGATATGTGTCTTGCAAAAAGCAAGTATTTGAATTTTTATAACATTTTAGTGACCTTTTTTTCCCTAGAAAATTTAGTACATTTGCACAGATTATGATTACTTATATAGATTCGCTTCTGTCTTCTTCTGCCTACTTACCACATTTTTCATCATTTCATTGTATATGTTTCATTATTTCATTTTTTCATTATTTCATTTTTCATTATTTCATTGTATATTCATTATTTCATGCCTTCTTTCAAATAGTGTTGAATTTTGTTTTCTTTCTCTTGCTTTGGTTTGGTTTAGCTTTGTTTTATTCATTTTTCTTTATCAGCTTTAAAATTATTCTATTTATATATTTTAAAATTGCATGCATATTTAACTCAACAAAGTCTAAATTTAATGAATATCTTTACTCTTCTTTCAAACAGTAAAAGACTATAGAGGGTTTTAACCCCAATTATTGTTCAAGATTTAGTTCTCTCTTATTTTTGTTTTAACATTGATAAAGTAGACATTATTTTTATTGATTGTTAGGAAAATGATTTTTAAATTTGCCCAAAAGCTTATCATAGTCTTTGCTCACCAGTTTTCCTTGCATCTCAGACATTCCTTTCTAAGATCTATATCCTCCTGAAGGAAAGCTTTCAGACACTTCTTTGGTGATGATCAACTGGCAGTAGCTCTCTCAGCTACAGTTTAATTGAAAATGTCTTTATTTTGGTTTCATTCTTGAAAGATACTTTTGATAGAATTAGAATCATAGGCTAACATTTTCTTTCTGTACTTCAAAGATATTATCCCCTTCTCTTCTGGCTTAATTGACATTCTTTTATAGGTAATGTGTCTCCCCCAATTCCTTCTCCCAGTTGCTTTTATTGTTGATCTTCTCTTTATTATTGATCTTTTGCACTTTCACTAAAAAGTTTCTAGCCTGTATTTCATATTTCATTAAGTCTGTGAATCATGTAATTGGCATATTATGTCTATTCTGGAAATTTTCCAACTGTTATTTCTTCAAAGATTGTGTCTTTCACATTTTCTCTAATTTTTCCTTCTATAAACTGAAAAGATGCATGATAGAGCTTCTCAGTTTATCCTCTGTTTTTGACAACTTCTTTCGTATTTTTCATTTCTTCATCTCTTTCTATGCTGTATTCTGCCTAATTCTCTTCCATTTCACTTTTTCTTTTTTCAGCTGTGTCTAATTTCATGGTTCTTAACCAGGGGTAACTTTGCCCACCAGGGGGCATTTGGCAATGTTTGGAGGAATTTTTGGTTGTCATGACTTTGGAATTGCTATTTGCATATAGCTGGTAGTTAATAAAGATTCTGGTAAACATCTCATAATACATAGTGCACACTTCACAAAAAAGAATTATCTGGCCAAAATGGCCAATAATGCTGAAGGTGAAAAAAACGGATCTAATTTTTGTTTGAATCTGTCCATTGAGTTTTAAATTTCAAGTACTACATTTTTTTATTTGTAAAAGTCCTATTTCTTGTTTTAAAACTACATGGTCAACTTTGATAACCTAATTCCTTCTACTTTCAATACCCACATTAATCTGTAGATGTGTTTGATACATTATGATTCCTATAGCCACAGTCTTTGTAAAGGGTCTGATTCTACACTTTGCTGTTTCTTCCTACTCTGACTCATGGTGAATTTTTTAAAACATGTTTTTAATAAGCTTAACTCCTTGAAACTTTATCTGTGCTGATTCTTTAAGACCTGTGTTAGAAGCAGTGTTATTCAGTGGACCAGCAGTTTTAGCAATATCTGTGAGTATGTTAGAAATGCAGATTTTCAGGCCCTGCAACATCTGCATCAGAATCTCTGAGGGTGGGCCCAAAGAATCTATTTTAACCGTATTCTCTTATGCATACTCAAGTGACTCTTATGCATACTCAAGTTTGAAGCTTTGAGAAGCACTAATTTAAAGTATTCCTCCAGAGAGGCTTTCCATTTCTTTTCCTCAGGCACCTCAAAACATCACCAACCTAAGATCATTTTTTTTTTTTAACATCTTTATTGGGGGTATAATTGCTTTACAATGGTGTGTTAGTTTCTGCTTTATAACAAAGTGAATCAGTTATACATATACATATGTTCCCATATCTCTTCCCTCTTGCGTCTCCCTCCCTCCCACCCTCCCTATCCCACCCCTCCAGGCGGTCACAAAGCACCGAGCCAATATCCCTGTGCCATGCGGCTGCTTCCCACTAGCTATCTACCTTACGTTTGTTGGTGTGTATATGTCCATGACTCTCTGTCGTCCAGTCACAGCTCACCCTTACCCCTCCCCATATCCTCAAGTCCGTTCTCCAGTAGGTCTGTGTCTTTATTCCTGTCTTACCCCTAGGTTCTTCATGACATTTTTTTTCCTCTTAAATTCCATATATATGTGTTAGCATACGGTATTTGTCTTTCTCTTTCTGACTTACTTCACTCTGTATGACAGACTCTAGGTCTATCCACCTCATTACAAATAGCTCAATTTCGTTTCTTTTTATGGCTGAGTAATATTCCATTGTATATATGTGCCACATCTTCTTTATCCATTCATCCGATGATGGGCACTTAGGTTGTTTCCATCTCCGGGCTATTGTAAATAGAGCTGCAATGAACATTTTGGTACATGACTCTTTTTGAATTTTGGTTTTCTCAGGGTAATATGCCCAGTAGTGGGATTGCTGGGTCATATGGTAGTTCTATTTGTAGTTTTTTAAGGAACCTCCATACTGTTCTCCATAGTGGCTGAACCAATTCACATTCCCACCAGCAGTGCAAGAGTGTTCCCTTTTCTCCACACCCTTTCCAGCATTTATTGTTTCTAGATTTTTTGATGATGGCCATTCTGAATGGTGTGAGATGATATCTCATTGTAGTTTTGATTTGCATTTCTCTAATGATTAATGATGTTGAGCATTCTTTCATGTGTTTGTTGGCAGTCTGTATATCTTCTTTGGAGAAATGTCTATTTACATCTTCTGCCCATTTTTGGATTGGGTTGTTTGTTTTTTTGTTATTGAGCTGCATGAGCTGCTTGTAAATTTTGGAGATTAATCCTTTGTCAGTTGCTTCATTTGAAAATATTTTCTCCCATTCTGAGGGTTGTCTTTTCGTCTTGTTTATGGTTTCCTTTGCTGTGCAAAAGCTTTGAAGTTGCATTAGGTCCCATTTGTTTATTTTTGTTTTTATTTCCGTTACTCTAGGAGGTGGGTCAGAAAGGATTTTGCTGTGATTTATGTCATAGAGTGTTCTGCCTATGTTTTCCTCTAAGAGTTTGATAGTTTCTGGCCTTACATTTAGGTCTTTAATCCATTTTGAGCTTATTTTTGTGTATGGTGTTAGGGAGTGATCTAATCTCATACTTTTACATGTATAAGATCATTTTTTAACTACTTTTTGGGTGCAAGGAGCATGAAAGTAGTGCCCGTTCTAGTCCAAACTTATATGAAAATGTGGAATTTTGATTAGAAGTTCTCATTTAAGACTTTTTCTTTTTTTCCTTTTCTACCCAGAGCCAAGACTAGTCATGCAAGCTTATTTCTGTGGGGTAGATCATTTTATTTTTCATGCAGTAAAAGTGACACGCACGTGGGATATTGGCTTTATATAGGAGTGTATGGCCTGATCTCACACTCCACTTTGGACCCAGACATTTAATTTGTGGCCCATTGAAAACCCATACTCTGGTCTTGCCATAGTCAGTAGAAACCCTTGGGGCATATATTCCTACACTAGTTCACACCTTTCTCCCTACCTTCACCCCAGAATTGTACTTTCTTGTAATTTCTGCTCTCCAATGGTCTATCATCTCATGTTAGAAACAAAAGCAAAAACAAAGTGAAAAAAATTGGGGTATTTTATCTAGCATTTTTAGGTGTTTAAACCAAAAGATATTTGTCTTCACACCTAATCTATCATATTGTCAGAAACAGGAGTCCTCATTTGGTTTTTAAAACACTTACCCAAGATATTAGCATGATCTGAGTAAGTGTTAAAATGACTACCCCACCAGACTGTGTACTAAACAATAACGCCTGCCTCTAGCCTGACATCTGAATCATTTCTGTTGCCCTCAGCTACTGCAGAAAGGGGCAGGGACAGAGACAGCCTGTCAGTTGCTTAATGATCTCAGTCAGGCAGAGAATTCAGTACAAGCTAAGTAATAAATACTGAGTCACAAGCACATGCCCTCTAGCAAATGAGGTTCCAGTGTACACGAAGAACCACAATAACTGCTTATTCCCAGTGTTTTTAAATAAATAGGTATCTTGCACCAGCAAGAGCTTTATATTTTATTGTAAGGCAATACAAATAGTATGTAATTCCCCAGGGACCACCATAAAATATTCACTTTTTAAAACCAGTTAGTTCCTGTCCTGTGTTACGAGTTTTCAGGATCAGTCAGTATTTCTTCTCACATAATAAGTTTAGATACAGTCCTTCAGGGAAAGGAATGTATTGCAGTTATAACCTTCAATTAACCATCATATCTTGGTAACAATATTTTCTAGGTCCCCAGGCAAAATAAAGCACAGCTGTTTGAATTAGTATTCTAGTTCTCTTCTTTACTTTCATAAAGGAAACATTCAATATACATAACGATCTTATAAAACGCAGGAAAATGCCAAAGGAAGTCAAGGAAAATTAGCTTGATGCTTGAAGTTTTCTAGCTGTAGAATGTTAGAGAAATCCATGCTGCATAATGCATGACATTTTCTAATTTTAACTAGACAGCTCTGTAGCCATTGCAGAGAATACCTTATATAAAACTGAACCATATGAAATTGACGATATTCTACTATTTTTGACCTTCAAACTTAGAAATTCCATAAGGTTCAACCTAACATTTTATCTTCCTAGTTAAAATTGATTCTTGCTTGTCTGGGAACTATGAAGTTATGACATAATGGAATTGAAGCCACTCTGTGGTGTTATGGAACATAAAAAGGTGATCTGGCAGACATATTAATAAAAAAGAATTTAAATATGCCTACTTTTCATTTAGGACCACCAGCAAAATTGGTATACCAATGGTATCAAATTTTGTTTAGATGTTCACTTTTAACTATGCCTCTGACACTCTGTGGTTCTTTTCATCCATGCAGCATTCTTCTGATTCATTTTTCTCCATTTGTGCTGTCTTTCTCTGTGATGTGAATTCATCCCTATCCATTCTGTCATGCCTCCATTTTTCGCTGCTTCTTCAGATTGCACTGAGCCATAAGAGGTAAGCTCCATCAAAAGAGGGAAAATTGAATTTCCTTTAAGTCCAGGAAGAATCCTTTGTCTAAGGTATTCTATAACCCTGCTCCTAAAATCAATACTTTCTAACTTACACTTTGAAAGGAACTTATAAGGAAAATAATTCCCCATAGCCACGCCCACACTAGACTGCCTTGAATACTCTTCCACACACACTGTGAAGTTGATACTTGTTGCTAAGTATCTTCTACTAGGATTCATAGTTGAGTACTTAGCTTTGTACCGCAGCAGTATCCTCTGTTTTCTGTACAGCAACATACACACTACAATATCCCAGAAATTGGTAGTACTCAGTGCCATCCCAAGTGTGCTTGCACCTACCAGGTTTATGAGGCTTATAATAAGAAGGCAATATTTAAGTCACGCTATGTCATCATCCCTTAATTCGAGCAGTGACATTTCCAAAAGTTACTGGGTTTGATCCAACTTACATGGATCAAATGTATCAGATAATAACCAACCCTCCCTTTAATGTTGTGCTGTATGGTTAATTAATGGGAGTTATTTTGATAATGATCTCAATTCTATTTCCCAACTTAGATTAGGATTTCTTAGGGCCGATAACTGATGATGTCTGGGTTTTATCATAAGAAGCTTTTCAGAGCAGAGAACTAAAATTTCTTTTCATTCAAAACGCCTTGAGCTTCCTAACCAAATAAAAACATATTTTCTAAAGGAGGCAAGCCAATCGACATAGGAAACCTTACATAGCACAATTTGGGTTTTTTATTCATCTTCCGTTAGTCCTCTCAGTGCCATCTAATAGTTAAGAGCAATTAAAAGAAAAAAAACCCCCACCTCTGCCCCATACATTTGAGTTAGGTTAAGTTCTACCCTTGTTCATCATGAAGGAGCCAGGGTTCATAACATAATGCTATTCCAGCAGTGTTGTTTCTGTCTTCCCAAAATAAAGCAATGAATCCCATTGTTTTTTATTGGAAATGTGTCAAAATGTGACAGGCTAAAAATAAATTTGCATCACTCGCCTTGCCCTCCAGACTGGCATTCGTTTTTAGAGATAGATGTTCCAGCCTTTTCCAGATGCAGATTAGCATATCTGAGATGTTTAGTAAAATGAATATTTAATACAAGAAGAGAGTACAGATATTTAGTCGGTATATTATGGCACCACAGTAATGATAGGTTTGATACAGAAAGTCATCTGACCCTTTGCAATCTGAAGGCTTTCTGTCCCTGTGACCTGCTGCCAAGTCTTGGCACCGACGCAGTTGATGATAGTTTCTCATCATCATAGTCCATCTTTTATTAATGATAGAGTCTCACCATTGTGTTTATCTTGTATTTTGCTTTTTCACATAGATTAACTTTGTCATGGCAATACAACATATGCTTTGTAAAATTAAGTCCCAACATAAATAAATTTCTTATTAGAATTCTTGATGGTTTCATTTAAGTTTTAGACAATGAGAAAATGCTTAATGGGCTAACTTACTTGAATCATCCAGGGTATTTGAGATAGTGTGGTACTCCACAGTATGAAGTAGCCAACTCTGCCTGAAGAACGAAGGGATTAAGGAAGGCTTCTTGGAGGAGGTAACTAAACTGAAGCTTAAAGTGGGAATTTGCCACATGGAAAAGGGGCTTAAAGGCTCTGCAAGTCATGGAAACAACACATGGAAACGTATGAGATGTCATATCTGGGAGACTAACCAGTTTGACATAATTGGACCACAGAGCACTTGAGATGGGGATAGAGAGGTGAACCAAATAACGAATGTCAGTTATCTTTATTCATTGATGACTGAGGTAGATTGAACCTATAATATATTTTAAAAGGGAAAATGATGTGATTATACATTTGTGTTTTAGTAAATAACATTATATGACATTATTGTCTCTTTTGTTTTAATTTTTTGGCTGTGCCGCACGGCCTGTGGGATCTTAGTTTGCAACCAGGGATCGAACCTGCACCCACTACATTGGGAGCGCGGAGCCTTAACTACTGGACCGCCAGGGAAGTCCCAATTGTCCCATTTGTAAACAGTGACTTTCTACATGCATTCTAGAAATCATCTTTTCCCAAGGCTTATATGAGTATAAATTAAGACAATGTAGATACCAAAGAGGAACTAGTACAGATCTGGGCATGAGAGAGACCTGAGATTGAATCCTGTGTCGATTTCTTCCCAGCTATATAATAGTGGAAAAATTATATCTCATTTTAAAAAAATATTAAAATGAAGATATTGTTTCACAGGGTTGTTATGATAATTACAATTTATAAAAACTTATTGACACATATTGATATTCTCTGTATATTAGCCCCTATTTTAACATTATGGATCGATGGATTGTTAAGAATGCTGTTGCTTGAATGATGAAAACGGTTTCCATTTGAAAATGTGCTTACTAAGCAACCTATGGTTATTAGGTAACTGAGGTGATAGCTAATATTGTGATGTATATTTTTTTAACTGGCACGAATGAATTTTTGATGTATGTACTTTTTGTGACCTATTGACCTATGGGAAACTTCACACTCCTTCTCTTATTATTATCTTTTTTTTTTTTTTTTTTGGCTTATAAAGAATTCGGTAGATATCTCACTCTTACCAGTTTCTGGGTATCAACTAAAAGCTGTTTCTTTTCTTTTTTCAAGTATGTCTTGACAAGATGGAGCCATATTTTTATTTTCCTGAACAAATGCTCTATTTTTCATTTATCAATTAAGCAGTTTCCTCTTTGTCAAACATTTTCAATTGAAACCATGCCTATTTGAGCAGAATTTGGTCTGTTTATGAAAAACTGGGGAAAGAGACTAACTCAATCTAATTTATTTATTTATTTGTTTGTTTGTCTGTTTTCCATTTCAGGCCCCATTTTATTCTCTGTTTTCTCTCACAGCTCAGCCTAATGTAGTAAGCTCTTCCTTTTCTTACTAGCCAAAACGAGGGAGCAGCTGCACTTGCTTGGAGCTTGTGGATGGTCCTACATAACAAAATCCCTACTGACACCCTTGGTTAACATACGACTAGTTCTAGAAATTGAATACGTGTTTGCATCATGTTAATTTTAGGTTTAAAAAAAGCATCATATTTAAAACTTTCTGATTAAAAATTATTTCACACTTAAATCCCAGCTGTCTCTGAAATATGCAAAGAGTCATGAAATTACTGGATATTCTCCAAAAGGAGAAAACTAAACTCAGAAACCTACTTAAAATGTCTAATTTTTCAATACCCAAATTTGCCTTCATGGATTCATTTCCCAGATTTCCCACTACTATTGTAACCATGCTAACACTACCCTGGGAAATATGGCTAAACTAAGTCAAAATACGGAGACGAAAATAAACTAAGAGTACATAGTCATTCAATTTAAGTTCAACTTCATTGTTTGTTAATCCTACATTACTCTTTCCTTAACAACCCTACTCAGGAAGCGCCTGTAGTAGCCAGAGCAGCGCTGTTCCTGGAATGTGCCCGTTTTGTTTACCGCTGCAACCGTGGCAACTGGCCAGAGTGGATGAAAGGGCATCATGTGAATATCACCAAGAAAGGCCTTTCCAGGGGACGGTCTCCCATTGTGGGCAACAAGCGGAACCAGAAGCTGCAGTGGAACGCTGCCAAGCTCTTCTACCAATGGGGAGACGTGAGCTTTTGATTTTCTTCTGTAAAAATTAGGCTGAGTGAAGTGAAGAAGTTTTGTGTTTATGTTTCTTCATTTGTTTGGGAGACAGTTTACTGAGTATCCGTTATGTACCAGGCACTGAACAGAACATTTCAGGGGAAAATAAGTGTAATTCATTTAATCTTCCCAGTAAATCGACAAAGTTAGACATTATTATCTCTTCTGTCTCTTTTCCTGGTCCTCTGCCTCTTTCCTTCCTATAAATGTAAACATTCTCAGCATCTCTTATAATTTCTTCCTGTATATTCTGCACCAGGATTACATTTATTCCTGTATTTTCAACTGTTAGCTGTATGCTAGGGGCACACACTTCTCTATCCATAGCACTCTTTGGATCCGCGACCGGCATCACCAACTGTACTTTGGAGGCATTCACTCAATGTCCTGAAACTCAGTCTGACCAAAATAAAACCCTTCTCTCCATTTAAACACACCCCCATCTGCAACCCTTCTTGAATTTTCTATTCTTATTGATAGTACCACCATCATCTAAGATGACAGCCTTGAACATATTCCAAACCTTCTTTTCTTATTGATTCCACCTCTTCCATGTCACTGATGCCCTTTTAGGTCAGAACTTCATTACTTCTCATCTATATGACGAAAGTATTTTCCTATTTAGTCTCCTCCCACAATCTCCCCTCATCTGACCCATCCTACACACTGCCAGTAAAATCATCTCCCTTTGGCGTAGCTCATCTAAAAGCAGAACATTCGTACTTATCTTCCAGCCTGCAGACTTGCTCCCTCCAATTCATTCTTCAAACTGCTGTCAGAGTGATTAGGCTAAAATGCAAATCACATTATAGTGCTTCAGTGGCCCTCCTTTTCCCTTGGGATAAAACCCAAATTGCTTAGCCTGGCATTGCTGCTCTCGCCACAACCTTTGTTCAAATCACACCAAGATTATGGATGATCAAGGCAAATGAGCTAATGTATCTAAAGAACATTTATCTCAATGCTCTGCATCTAAGAGGTGTTCAATAATAATGTTATTATATTAATTCTTGCAAGCAGGGTATATGATTTTTCTGTGCATTGTTAGGCAGCTATCACAGTGTTCCTCGAATGAGTGATAAGGTTCTCCCCCACTCAGAAAGTACCTTTCATCCTTCTTCAGAATGCAAAATGAAGTCCAGCTTCATGAACTGTAGGATCTAGTCACAATCTACCTTTCCAAGCCCTCAGGCACATTATTTCCTCTCACAGAATTGTGCTTCAACCAATTGGCTTATTTGTCAGTCTCTGAACATGTCAGTGCATTTCCCTGAATATGGATCTTTTGAAACTCTCCATCCGGAATATCCACTTTTCCCCTTCCCCATTAGCCTACACAGCAATTCTTCAGAATCTACAGGAATGAAACTTTGTGTGATCCTCTGAGATGAATCCGATTTCTCCATATTCCAATAAATAAAGTGCTTTCAGTCTTTTACATGACTGTTATTTTGGTATGTTATTACCACCCCAATAGACTGTAAGCTCCATGAAGTAAAGAGCAAGACACAGAGTCAGATACCCTATTTGACTCCGAGTTCAAGGTTGCTGAGCAACCTAGAGCAAGTCTTTCAACCTAACTTTCCTAAGTGCCAAACAATGATCCTTCTTTATGAAGGTTTGTAATCTACTAGGGCACATTAAACAAAGATACTGATGTACTATAACAATTTATTCAACTTTATTTTTTACTTAATACGTAACAAATTACCTCACCTAATAAATATTTGATGAATGAAAAAGGAATAAACATGTTCCCAAGGCACTTTTCTGGTCTTAGAAGAGACAGAGAGCTCTAAATTATTATTTAGGTATTTAGTATTATCCCAGACAAGTTCATTTTTTGAGCAACCTTTTAAGCTTTATGAACTGTGGGTTTAACTTAAATTGCTTGGTTTCAGCATCCTGGGAGGATCGATGTAGATTTTTTTTTCCCCTGTGAATCTCACTATTAAATCTGCTGGCTCCACTCCAGACTCATAATTCCACATCTCCTTCCTTAGAGAGGATTTCCAAAAGAGTAGCATCAGGACAAGGCTTTTTGTTGAGGTGGTGGTTTTTGCTTTTATGTTTTGTTTTGTTTGCTTAAAACTTCTCAGGTTAGGAGCTAAAATTTTAGGATGCTGTGATATTTTTCTACACTGCTTTCTTTCTCCTTTTTGTTACTCCCCACTTAATTCCAGAGTTTAAGCAGACCCCTTTGTTTTCAGATAGCCAAGACGTTCAAACAACTTGTGTTTTTATTTAAAGTGTTCTGGACATATCTTTGTCAGTTTCCAGTAATGAATCTAATCTCTTGCATGCCCAGAATGTAGTAACTTTTCTAAATATTTGAAAAGGATAATATGGGAAGAAAAAAGAAAAGTAGCTGGAATTTTGTTCGTATTAATGCACAGAGTAACCAAACTGTCAAATTCTATGTTCAGTGTTCATTTTAGCTTTTTGACTCTCTTTCTTAAGCATGCATCTCCTCTTTTGTTGCATACAATTTGTCATTGGAATGTAAAAGGAATTAGATAGAGGTAGCATATTTTGTCTTTTCATTTGGAAAATTCCTTTTGGTAAATCAGACAATAGTACATGATGATTCAGAAGAACAGATAGTAAGTACTGGTTTTATGAATACCTTGTAAGAGCCAGTATTGCCCATGTGCTGACTTACTAAAAATCATATTTCTAATGTTGATGTTGGGTACACTATCAAAAGAATAATATTTCTTTTTCATTCATAGTGTATCATGGAGGGGGGAACAAAGTCTATAAGAAAGCCATTGATTGCATATATGATGACAGATACAAATAAAATTGCAGTTCCAGAATTCATGCCAATCTCCAAGCTCATTAGCATGATAGTGCCTTTCTCATAAAATAGCATAATCAGAAACAGTCTGAAGAACTGTGACTTCTTATTTTTTACTGCAGCAAAATCCTTCATTAGAAACAACTGCAAAACAAAACAAACCAAAAAACCTGACAAACAACAACAACAAAATCAACCGCATACTCCCTTATGTGAAACCTATAAAATAGATGACCTTTGAGGAAATAGAAATATTTTCAGAAAATGTTTTGTATGAGAATAAAAAATGCCATTCCATTTCCTAAAAGTCTTTAGACACAGTGACCTTAGAGATAGCATCAGTGCCTTCCCTCTCTGGGTTCCCACATTGGGAAATGAAACATGGTGGTAACAACACTGTGGCAGACAGAGGAGGCTTATGCTGAAAATCATTCCCATTGATCGGTTGCTGGTGACCTCTGTAATGTGAGAGCCTATTTTACAGTCTGACGTATCTTATGCTGTTTCATTCTTCTTCTCTTCATGGTAGGCAATTGGCGTCCGGTTGAATGAGCTGTGCCATGGGGAAAGTGAGAGCCCAGCCAACCTGCTGGGTCTCATTTATGATGAGGAGACCAAGAGGAGACTGAGAAAGGAGGATGATGAGGAAGACTTTTTAGATGACAGTAAGGAGACTCCCTTTACTACAAGAACCCCTGCTTGTAAGAACCTCTGCTTTAGGAGCACGTAATATTTCTCTTTCCTCTTTCACATTCTTACCACCTTCCCATGTCTCCCACTGCACCTTCTCCCCTATTCCCTCTGCATGGATGTGAGCATGTGCATAAAGCCACACAAAGAGAGAGCAGGAACCAGAAGGAGAAGACTGTAGACAGGGGCAAAGAGTTGGCAATATGGAAAACTCACTGCTTTGAAGTCTCTGACTCTTAATATTGTAAATACGAAGATCAGTTTTAGGCCTACTTGAGAAAACATAGTTGTGCTGCCCCAGAAGAGGGCTGGTCAGGGTTTGTATTTTATTACTGCTCTTGGAGTTTTAAAAAAGGGTTAGACCTGAGGGAGACCTTCAAGATGGCGGAGGAGTAAGACGTAGAGATCACCTTCCTCCCCACAAATACATCAGAAATACATCTACATGTGGAGCAACTCCTGTAGAACACCTACTGAACGCTGGCAGAAGACCTCATACCTCCCAAAAGGCAAGAAACTCCCCACATACCTGGGTAGGGCAGAAAAAAAAAGAAAAAAGAGAGACAAAAGAATAGGGATGGGACCTGCCCCTCTGGGAGGGATCTGTGAAGGAGGAAAAGTTTCCACACACTAGGAAGCCCCTTCACTGGTGGAGGTAGGGGTGGGCGGGGGGGAAGCTTCAGACCCACAGAGGAGAGCGCAGCAACAGGGGTGCAGAGGGCAAAGCAGAGAGATTCCTCCACAGAGGATCAGTGCCGACCAGCACTCACCAGCCTGAGAGGTTTGTCTGCTCACCCGCTGGTACGGGTGGGAGCTGGGAGCTGAGGCTTGGGTTTTGGAGGCCAGATCCGAGGGAGAGGACTGGGGTTGGCTGTGTGAACACAGCCTGAAGGGGGCTAGTGCGCCACGGCTAGCCGGGAGGGAGTCTGGGAAAAAGTCTGGAACTGCCTAAGAAACAAGACACCATTGTTTTGGGGTGCGCGAGGAGAGGGGATTCAGAGCACCGCCTAAATGAGCTCCAGAGACAGGCGTGAGCCATGGCTATCAGCGCAGACCCCAGACAGGCATGAAACACTAACGCTGCTGCTGCAGCCACCAAGAAGCCTGTGTGCAAGCATAGGTCACTATCCACATCTCCCCTCCTGGGAGCCTGTACAGCCCACCCCTGCCAGGGTCCTGTGATACAGGGACAACTTCCCTGGGAGAACATACGGTGTGCCTCAGGCTGTTGCAACGTCATATCAGCCTCTGCCGCTGCAGGCTCACCCTGCATTCCATACCCCTCCCTCCCCCTTGCCTGAGTGAGCCAGAGCCCCATAATCAGCTGGTACATTAACCCCGTCCTGTCTGAGCGAAGAACAGTTGCCCTCAGGCAAGCTACACGCAGAGGCAGGGTCAAATCCAAAGCTGAACCCCAGGAGCTGTGCGAACAAAGAAGAGAAAGGGAAATTTCTCTGTGCAGCCTCAGGAGCAGTGAATTAAATCTCCACAATCAACTTGATGTATGTTGCAACTCTGAAATACCTGAATAAAGTTCAGGACATTGGTCCACAAGAGACCTCCCGGCTCCACATAATATCAAACAGTGAAAGTTCTCCCAGAGGTCTCCATCTAAATGCGAAGACCCAACTCCACTCAACAACCAGCAAGCTATGGTGCTGGACCCCATATGCCAAACAACTAGCAAGACAGGAACACAACCCCACCCATTAGCAGAGAGTCTGCCTTAATCATAATAAGGTCTCAGACACCCCAAAACAAACCACTGGACACAGACCTGCCCACCAGAAAGACAAGATGCAGCATCATCCAACAGAACAGAGGCCCTAGCCCCTCCACCAGGAAGCCTACACAACACAGTGAAGCAACCTTAGGCAATGGGGGCAGACACCAAAAATAACGAGAAATATGAACCTGCAGCCTGTGAAAAGGAGACCCCAAACACAGTAAGTTAGGCAAAATGAGAAGACAGAGAAACACACAGCAGATGAAGGAGCAAGGTAAAAACCCACCAGACCAAAAAAAAAAAGAAGAGGAAATAGACAGTCTACCTGAAAAAGAATTCAGAGTAATGATAGTAAAGGTGATCCAGAATCTTGGAAATAGAATGGAGAAAATACAAGAAACGTTTAACAAGGAACTAGAAGAACTAAAGATGAAACAAACAATGATGAACAACACAATAAATGAATTAAAAATTCTCTAGAAGGAATCAATAGCAGAATAACTGAAGCAGAAGAATGGATAAGTGAACTGGAAGATAAAATAGTGGAAATAACTACTGCAGGGCAGAATAAAGATAAAAGAATGAAAAGAATTGAGGACAGTCTCAGAGACCTCTGGGACAACATTAAATGCAACAACATTCGAATTATAGAGGTCACAGAAGAAGAGAAACAGAAAGGGACTGAGAAAATATTTGAAGAAATTATAGTTGAAAACTTCCACAATATGGGAAAGAAAATAGTCACTCAAGTCCAGGAAGTGCAGAGAGTCCCATACAGGATAAATCCAAGGAGAAACATGCCAAGACACATATTAACCAAACTATCAAAAATTAAATACAAAGAAAACATTAAAAGCAGCAAGGGAAAAACAACAAACTACATACAAGGGAATCCCCATAAGGTTAACAGCTGATCTTTCAGCAGAAACTCTGCAAGCCAGAAGGGAGTGGCAGGACATATTTATTGTGATGAAAGGAAAAAAACCTACAGCCAAGATTACTCTACCCAGCAAGGATCTCATTCAGTTTCGACAGAGAAATTAAAACCTTTACAGACAAGAAAAGCTAAGAGAATGTAGCACCACCAAACCAGCTTTACAACAAATGCTAAAGGAACTTTTCTAGGCTGGAAACACAAGAGAAGGAAAAGACCTACAATAAGAAATGCAAAATAATTAAGAAAATTATATTAGGAACATACATATTGATAACTACCTTAAATGTAAATGGATTAAATTCTCCAACCGAAAGATTCAGACTGGCTGAATGGATACAAAAACAAGACCTGTATATATGCTGTCTACAAGAGACCCACTTCAGACCTAGGGACACATACAGACTGAAAGTGAGGGGATGGAAAAAGGTATTCCATGCAACTGGAAATCAAAAGAAAGCTGGAGGAGCAATTCTCATATGAGACAAAATAGACTTTAAAATAAAGACTATTACAAAAGACAAAGGAGGACACTACGTAATGATCAAGGGATCAATCCAAGAAGAAGATATAACAATTGTAAATACTTATGCACCCAAAATATGAGCACCTCAATACATAAGGCAAATGCTAACAGCCATCAAAAGGGGAAACTGACAGTAACATAATCATATTAAGGGACTTTAACACCCCATTTTCACCAATGGACGGATCATCCAAAATGAAAATAAGTAAGGAAAAACAAGCTTTAAATGATACATTAAACAAGATGGACTTAATTGATATTTATAGGACATTCCATCCAAAAACAACAGAATACACTTTCTTCTCAAGTACTTATGGAACGTTCTCCAGGATAGATCATATCTTGGATCACAAAGCAAGCCTTGGTAAACATAAGAAAACTGAAATCGTATCACATATCTTTTCCGACCACAACACTGTGAGACTAGATGTCAATTACAGGAAAAAATCTGTAAAAAATACAAACACATGGAGGCTAAACAATACACTGAAGAAGATCACTGAAGAAATCAAAGAGGAAATCAAAAAATACGTAGAAGCAAATGACAATGAAAACTTGATGACCCAAAGCCTATGGGATGCAGCAAAAGCAGTTCTAAGAGGGAGGTTTATAGTAATACAGTCTTACTTCAAGAAACAGAAAACATCTCACATAAACAACCTAACCTTACACTTAAGCAATTAGAGAAAGAAGAGCAAAAAACCCCCAAAGTTAGCAGAAGGAAAGAAATCATAAAGATCAGATCAGAAATAAATGAAGGAAATGATAGCAAAGATCAATAAAACTAAAAGCTGGTTCTTTGAGAAGATAAACAAAACTGATAAACCATTAGCCAGATTCATCAAGAAAAAAGGGAGAAGACTCAAATTCATACAGAATTAGAAATGAAAAAGGAGAAGTAACAACTGACACTGCAGAAATACAAAGGATCATGAGAGATTACTACAAGCAACGATATGCCAATAAAATGGACAACCTGGAAGAAATGGACAAATTCTTAGAAAAGCACAACCTTCCATGACTGAAGCAGGAAGAAATAGAAAATATAAACAGACCAATCACAAGCACTGAAATTGAGACTCTGATTAAAAATCTTCCAAGAAACAAAAGCCCAGGATCAGATGGCTTGTCAGGCGAATTCTGTCAAACATTTAGAGAAGCGATAATACCTATTCTTCTCAAACTCTTCCAAAATATAGCAAAGGGAGAAACACTCCCAAACTCATTCAATGAGGCCACCATCACCCTGATACCAAAACCAGACAAAGATGTCACAAAGAAAACTACAGACCAATATCTCTGATGAACATAGATGCAAAAATCCTCAACAAAATACTAGCAAACAGAATCCAACAGCACATTAAAACGATAATACACCATGATCAAGTGGGGTTTATCCCAGGAATGCAAGGATTCTTCAATATACTCAAATCAATTAATGTGATAAACCATATTAACAACTTGAAGGAGAAAAACCAGATGATAATCTCAATAGATGCAGAAAAAGCTTTCAACAAAATTCAACACCCGTTTATGATAAAAACCCTCCAGAAAGTAGGCATAGAGGAAACTTAACTCAATATAATAAAGGCCATAAATAACAAACCCACTGTCAACATCATTCTCACTGGTGAAAAACTGAAACAATTTCCTGTAAGATCAGGAACAAGACAAGGTTGTCCACTCTTACCACTATTATTCAACATCATTTAGGAAGTTTTAGCCACAGCAATCAGAGAAGAAGAAGAAATAAAAGGAATCCAAATCAGAAAAGAAGAAGTAAAGCTGTCACTGTTTGCAGATGACATGATACTATACATAGAGAATCCTAAAGATGCCAACAGAAAACTGCTAGAACTAATCAAGGAATTTGGTAAACTAGCAGCAAACAAAATTAATGCACAGAAATGTCTTGCATTCCTGTACACTAATGATGAAAAATCTGAAAGAGAAATGAAGCAAACACTCCCATTTACCACTGCAACTAATAGAATAAAATATCTAAGAATAAACCTACCTAAGGAGACCAAAGACCTGTATGCAGAGAACTATAAGGCACTGATGAAAGAAATTAAAAATGATACCAACAGATGGAGCGATATACCATGTTCTTGGATTGGAAGAATCAACATTTTGAAAATGATTATACTACCCAAAGCAATCTACAGATTCAAGGCAATCCCTGTCCAACTACCAATGGCATTCTTCACAGAATTAGAACAAAAAATTTTACAATTCGTATGGAAACACAAAAGACCCCGAATAGCCAAAGCAACCTTGAGAGAGAAAAACGGAGTTGGAAGAATCAGGCTCCCTGACTTCAAACTATACCACAAAGCTACAGTAATCAAGACAGCATGGTACTGGCACAAAAACAGAAATATAGATCAATGGTACAGGATAGAATGCCTAGAGATAAACCCACGCACATATTGTCATCTAATTTATGACAAGGGAGGCAAGAACATACTGCAGAGAAAGGACAGCCTCGTCAATAAGTGGTGCTGGGGAAACTGGACAGCTACATTTAAAAGAATGAAATTGGAATACTCTGTAACACCATACACAAAAGTAAACTCAAAATGGATGAAAGACCTAAATGTAAGGCCAGACACTATCAAACTCTTAGAGGATAATTTAGGCAGAACACTCTATGATATAAATCACAGCAAGATCCTTTTTGACCCACCTCCTAGAGAAATGGAAATAAAAACAAAAATAAATGGGACCTCATGAAACTTAAAAGCTTTTGCACAGCAAAGGAAACCATGAAGAAGATGAAAAGACAACCCTCATAATGGGAGAAAATATTTGCAAATGAAGCAACTGACAAAGGGCTAATCTCCAAAATTTAGAAACAGCTCATGCAGCTCTATATCCAAAAAACAAACAACTGTATCCAAAAATGGGCAGAGGACCTAAACAGACATTTCTCCAGAGAAGATATACAGATTGCCAGCAAACATATGAAAGGATGCTCAACATCACTAATCATTAGAGAAAGGCAAATCAAAACTACAATGAGGTATCACCTTATACAAGTCAGAATGGCCTCATCAAAAAATCTATGGACAATAAATGCTGGAGAGGGTGTGGGGAAAAGGGAACCCTCTTGCACTGTTGGTGGGAATGTAAATTGATACAACCAGTATAGAGAACAATATGGAGGTTCCTTAAAAAACTAAAAATAGAACTACTATAGGACCCAGCAATGCCACTACGGGGCATATATCCTGAGAAAACCATAATTCCAAAAGAGTCATGTACGACAGTGTTCATTGCAGCTCTATTTACAATAACCAGGACATGGAAGCAACCTAAGTGTCCATCAACAGATGAATGGATAAAGAAGATGTGGCACATATATACAATGGAATAGTACTCAGCCATAAAAAGAAACGAAATTGAGTTATTTGTAGTGAGGTGGATGGACCTGAAGTCTATCATACAGAGTGAAGTAAGTCAGAAAGAGAAAAACAAATACCATATGTTAACACATATATATGGAATCTAAAAAAAAAAAAAAAAATTCTGAAGAACCTGGGGCAGGATAGGAATAAATACACAGACGTAGAGAATGGACTTGAGGTCACGGGGTGGGGGGAAGTGTAAACTGGTATGAAGTGAGAGAGTGGCATGGACATATATACACTACCAAATGTTAAACAGATAGCTAGTGGGAAGCAGCCTCATGGCACAGGAAGATCAGCTCGGTGCTTTGTGACCACCTAGAGGTGTGGGATAGGGAGGGTGGGAGGGAGACACAAGAGGGAGGAGATATGGGGATATATGTATATGTATAGCTGATTCACTTTGTTATAAAGCAGAAACTAACACACCATTGTAAAGCAATTATACTCCAATAAAGATGTTAAAATAAATAAATAAGTAAATAAATAAATGTTAAAAAGTGGTAGAGCAAATAAAATTAAACGTTAAAAACTTCTCAGATAGCTAAAATATTTAATCAGAGTATATTATAATATTTAACATGAAATTAAAATATTAAGATTCAGATTATTAGAACTGTGAATGTTTGATGTATTGTACTTATTTATTAAAAGTGTAATTGAGTCCCATCATAGACGAATAGAAACGAAGAGATTCCTGAACTCCTTCTCAGCACCATTTTGTGCATATGTGTGTTCTATACCATATAAGCTTGTGTGTATGTGTACCACTGCCTTTTATGGAATATCAAATGTCAGGACAGTTTTGGAATTAATATTATCTGATGAAGACATTGAAGCCTCTACCTTTTGACCTTTCTTAGTGGTTTCAAGTTCAGACTCCCTGATGATGTCTTATGGATTGTCCTTAGTTAAGTGATGCCAAACCTACTTCATCCTTATAGGCATGAAATGTAAAAGGATGGCTAGAATATAACGTTGGACAGAACTATATAATAATAACAGAAAACATATTGTCTTCTTTTCCACTTTCATACCAGTAATATTTTTTTTGCATTTTTTCATCATTTTGCTCTTCCTCAGCCCATATCAAATCAGAGAAATCTTGACTTAGCTGTTGACAAAATACCAAATTCTGACATTAGTCTTTTAGCGTAATGATGGAAGTTGGCCCCAAAGATTCCCTCAAGTTCATAAGAGTCTAGGCTATCCTAGAATGACTCATAGTATTGGGTCTGATTTGTAAGAGGACTTGAAGATTATCCAGAAATCACAGAACCTAGTTTAAGCCTGCCAGGAGATATCCCCAAACTGCCCTGGATCTCCTTGGGGTCCTTCAGAACAGAGAAGAGCCAAAGCAACCTTAGATGGATGTATCTTGATAGGCCAAAATGATCTCAAATCTCCATGAGACCACATAAGTATCATTGGCCAATATGATATGATGGTATATTAGTTTTTTGGTGAGGTTATTTATAAGTCAATACTTGTTCATTATAACAGAATATTTCAGATGATAGTTATGAGAGAGGCTGGACTAAAACCAAGCTCATCGTCTATAGGACTGACCAGAAGAATCTAAATGATATCCTCAGGATTGCAAGGACAGATCTAGAAGTTTATACTAAATATCTAGTGTTCATTTATTTTTTAAAAACAGTTGCAATGTAGGCAATTTCTAGAGTCATGTGGCCTCCACTGAATATAAGATTGGAATGTCTGCTTTAGTTCCACTTTCAAGTCAATACATAGCTCATTTTGCATTTAAAAAATAATTATGGTATAAGTAAGTATCAGTCTGGAAATTCTAGAGGAGTTTGTTGTTTTCATTCTTAATAAGAGGCAATGTTCCCAGCCACATAGTACCTCTGTAGAAAATATAATGGTTTTCATGGAGAAGAAATAGCCAGATATCTTCAGAAAGACCATAATTCTACCTACTATCAATATAAACCATGAATTATATATTATATTCAATTAAGAAAGCCAAATACACAGGAAGTATTTTAGAGATATTTTTAGGAAGGTTAATATGTAATGATATAATGTTTGGTGATAAGTTGAGTCATTGAAAATAGATAACTATTTTGTTTCTTTTATGAGAGGCATGACTTTGGTCTTCTTTTCTGAACACTGATAAGTAGTCAATATATTTCTCCATGATTTGTGATGTCGTGTATCTGAGACCTATACCTGAGGATTTAAAAGTCTCTGGTGTCACCTTGGCCATTATCTGCCTTTAGAGCAAAATCCATTTGTTGGTCTATGGTGGATGCAATGTTTTACTTATTCAAAGACTGGTGTTCTTCAAAGCAAAGGAGAATATTTGCGTATTCTAGTGTAGCTGTTCCTTAATATGACAGGCTAACTTGTATAAACAGTATAATAGAGGTGACCAAGTAAGTAATCCTAGTTTATGCTACAGAAACACATCTGGGCTAAAGCTGAAACAACTTCACTGCTCTAAGAACATCAAGACAGACGTCTCTCACAAAGTGAGCTGACAGGATTTTTGTAGTTCCAAATCTAGTTCATGGCTCTGTACCTTGTCTAAATCTGATTGAATAACGATATGAAAATCTGGCAGGACTGCTTTCTGTTTCTGTTTTAATTAAAAGGCTTTCCAGTCTAGTGGAGCTGCATTTTGTTACTCTATGATGCCTTGAGGAGAATAATTTAATTCTTATTGATTGACATTTTAATACTGAGGCATTCATTATAGAATTGCAAAATGGAGAAAAAGAGAGGTGTATTGTAATGCATAGATTATTCTAAAGGGACCAGGTAAATTGAACGTGTATAGGAAACATCCTCATTTGCAGTTTCATTTTGGACATGTATAGGTAACATTCTCATATGCAATTTGATTTTACACATGTGTAGCTGTGTCCATCAAACTGTGCCTCTCTATTTTTTATTGGTTTGTTTGCTTGTAAAAGAACTCTTTCATTCCATAGGTACTGTGAACCCCTCTAAATGTGGCTGCCCCTTTGCCTTGAAGATGGCAGCATGCCAGCTTCTCCTGGAGATTACCACCTTCCTGCGAGAGACCTTTTCTTGCCTGCCCAGACCACGCACTGAGCCTCTGATGGTACGTAAAACGTATTAATAATGAGGCTACTTGGAGAGTCCAACCATGTGGCTAGACTTTGAGTATTCACAGTTTCCTCAAATACCAAATGACCAAATGTATCACATAGTTTAAAAATTCAACCAAGGGATTTTCATATATAAAAAGAAAATCTCTTTTATCTATTAAAAAAAAGAACTAAAATTGACCTTGAAATCACTAAAGATGGTACCACTGGATAAGATGTTTGATTGATCACTGTCAGTTAACCTAGGAATGCCTGAGAACCTCCAGGTTCCTGTACTCTGCAAACTACGAGTTTAATGGCCAGCATTTTCCAGGAATCACTGATAGATTTTTTTTTCATACTAACAACTCATAAATTCATGTGCCTCCAATGAATTTTCTCATTCAAACTAAGGGCGAAAAGACTCAAGTCTTTAGCATGTAAATGCCTCTGAACATGTATTTTATTTCTGCAGTATTTCTTGTGGATACAGATAGGCAGAGAAAGAACATGTGTGCATGCACACACGCACGCGCGCATGGAAACACACAGACACACACAGGCACACACACATACACACACACCCCTGTACCATCAGGGTCTGATTTATTTAACTTAGGATACAAATTCTAACAAGAGCCAGGAGTCGTCACAGAGCATTTGGGACAGAGGCACACCTCAGAGCCCATTTTTCTTGGCCCTTTGTTCCCTTAACAGGCACCAAGTTTCCGGTGGTTTTTTTGTCATAGACATTATCCAACTAGAGCTGAGGAACCAAATTCTCTTCTTTCCCCCTTTACACAGATTTACACTATTCAACCAGACAGTTGGTACACTAACAATCTGTGTGGTTCCATTTAGGTGAATTTTACAATCCACCAGCTCTCCTGCTTTTTTGACCAAACTCAGCACGAACAAGGCCATAACCTAGTTCCAGAGGGCAGGTAGGGGAGGGAACGGGACAAAAAAGTCAGTGCTCTGGTATTCCTGAGCAGTGCCTCTAACTCTGATTTTCCAATGTCTGGACAGCCTGTTTCCTCACACTCTAAAACATAAAATGGAAATATTTATAGGTAAAATATGTTTTCAAGAGAAACATACCGACATGTGGCCTGTGAAACTGCACCCTTTAAATACTGAAAAAGAGAGTTCTTCTTACTGCCCTTACTTAATTTCATGTTATCCTGAACATTGATTTTTCTGAATTGTCACCTTTACTATCATATTGAGACTATTCTATAAAATCAAATCAAGGCTGCCACTTAACACGTGTTTATTTTAAAGTCCAGTCTGATCTGTAGGCCTCTGTCGGTGTCATTTATCAACATTCTAATTGTATCAAAGTCTTCATAAAAGCACAGAAACACATCTACTTTTAAATTTACAGATTTTTAACGGTCACCATTTTGACCTATTATGATTTTAAAACATAAGAATCTTGAAATTTGAGTCACTTATTTTTGTTCTTTCTTTCATCACTATAAAGCTATAGTTTAAATATTCCTTATTATTGTAACACATTTCATTTTTTAAGAAAATTAATCAAGTCTTTTAAAAATGACTGTATAATCAACTGGCTATCTAGGAGAAAATGCCAAGAAATTAAACTAAAACAGAGGCTGCAGTCATTCAGTTAGTAAGAGGAAATTTTTCATTGCCTTTAACTTGGTCTCACAAATCTTTTATTCACTAAGCTAGGATTTTCATTGTCAAGTATAGGTTCATATATTGTATTGGGATGTGACCTTTATAAAATAAATGGGAAAGATGCTTTCTCATGTTTAACCTATCTAACTACAGTTGATGATAAAGAAAACTCAAATCACATTTTTTAAACTATTGTAGAAAAAACAGTATCATAAAACTTTTACCAACACAGAAACTATAAATGCTTGAAATATTTTTTTAAGAAATTGTACTAAATGGTGAATCTAAGAGGCTAAGCATAAATACCATCAAAATGAAATATTCTAAAGTTTTAACAAAGCACTTGCTGTAAGAGTATTTATAGATCTTTGGGATGTTTTATTCAGTAACATTTTTAACAGCAGTAAAAATAAATAGCTACCCTAATGTACAGAAGAATAAAAGTATAAGCCAGAAAAATCACATTAGAAGCTATAAATATCCTGGGATCTGAGATTTGAGGATGGGAGAAGATAGGGAACATAAACTTTCTACCAAGAAAAAGTCTTTCTGATAGAAATGTCATAAGGCCATTTCCAAGATAAAAGAGATTTCCCTGTGAAATATTTGTTTGCTTGAAAAAGTCCTAGTTATGGGCTTCCCTGGTGGCGCAGTGGTTGAGAGTCCGCCTGCCGGTGCAGGGGACACGGGTTCGTGCCCCGGTCTGGGAAGATCCCACGTGCCGCGGAGCGGCTGGGCCCGTGAGCCATGGCCGCTGAGCCTGCGCGTCCGGAGCCTGTGCTCCGCAACGGGAGAGGCCACAACAGTGAGAGGCCCCCGCCGTACCGCAAAAAAAAAAAAAAAGTCCTAGTTATATCCAAAGTGTGGAAGAGAAAGCAAAAGAGCCTAAAATACAATAACTAAAGGTTAATTTGATAGGGTCAGGAAATCGCAGGAGACCACTCACTGGTTTGGTGGGGAATGACGGTAAGAGAAAAGGAAAAATGATATCAGAAGGGTTTAAAATGTTGCTAAAACCATATTTTTACCAACTTAACAAATTATTTCCCAGATAGATCCCTGGAGGCAACTTAATGTGTTTTCCCCCCCAAAAAAACAACTTCTGGTAGCATTTTTATTCACTCTTTTTGTGAACCATACAAATAATATCTAAAAAAGGAAAAAGCCTTTTTACAATATTTATCATAAAAAGCATAGCAATCAATTTTTCTCTGATTGTTAACTTCCAAACTTGAAAACAAAGAAATATTTTTTAGAGAATTTTGTCTATAAAACTGCTGGTCTGTTAAAATGTTCTCCTGTTGAATTAGTAAAACCAATAACTGATGACCAAGCAACATGGAATTAAATTAATTCCCATCCAACGCCAAGAGGAGTCCATAATAATACAGTAAAAGGCAGTAAGGAAGTCTCTGTACATCTATATTCACTCATTAGGGAAAACAACATATTGGATGCTTTTGTACAAGATTGTGCTAGAAGCTGTACCAACTGTATCAACTGGATTTAACAAGTCAGGTTATAAATAATACACTGCTGGATTCCAAATGCTCCTAAAGTTAAAGAATCAGAAGCAAAGCACAGTTCACATATATGAAGAGTAGATTGATGAATATTTGAGAGTAAGGCTGTGAGCAAGGTGGTGTGATGGATGCAGAGGTGGGAGTGGGGGTGATGCAGAGATGACTGTGTTGTAACAGGAGAACCGACACGTAAACAACACACTTAAGAAAGGAGCAGAAGGCCAGGGTTGGCCAAAGAAGGGACCGGAAAAATCTGAAGAGCCTTCCTGGATGAGATCACATTTGAATGTAACTTTGAAAGATAAGTAGGATTTTGACTAGTAGATACAAGAAGTTGGAAGAGAGAACTACTTTTGATAATCAGAATTGTTATTTTATTACTTTTTGTTCCACCTAAGAAACTTATCTAATTAAATTTGGCTACCAAAATGGAAAGTAGTTAGGTTATTTTTTTTCCTAAAAGGGATTAATTTCAGAGAAACAATTATATTCCTAGAATATTTTTTGACAGTGTTAAATAGACTCCATGTGGTTCCTTATTTTTCTAGATGTGATATAATTTTCTGAGTACCAAAGTATAACTTCTGTTCTTAATTCAAAGGGAAAAGAAGAAACGATATGTAGAGTCTAAAGTTTCATTTATTAATAATAGTTAAAAGCATAAGATTTTAATCTTGGTACAAACTGGGTTTTTCAAAATAGTTTTTGTTTTTCAAACTACTTGAATCTGAGGGATTATTATGTCATAATTAGAAAAAATGCTGTATAAAAATAAAGTTAGCATTTTATATTTTTTTCATTTATCAAGTCTGAAAGCGCTTCATAGATTAGTGATTAATTATGATCTTCAGCGTGAGCGGGTCTCCATTTACAGAACAGGTCAAATGTCCACACTGGGGCCTCACAGGCCAAACTCCTACTAAATATTTAAACTCCCCAAGGCTTATTTTCAGTTTTGGGATCATGAAGTCTCCTAAGAGAGAGTGAGAGATTCCTCCAACGCATGATCCTGTTTTAAACCTCTGGCCATTACCCCTGAGGTTTCTTAAGAGGAAACCAAACTGGTTTCCCTACCAGTTTGCAGAGCTAACTTTACTTAATCCTAAGGATTTAACTCCAACATCACCTTGGTATTTGTTTTCTACTTCTGTTGTGTGATATTGTGATTTATGATAAGAATATATGTTTGGTCTCCATCCCTGTTTCTGGCACAGTGCTCCTAAAATCCTTGGAATTTCTTAAGTCGGGAGGGTGACCAAGGTGTCTTTTGTTATGTTAAGAGGTGACTTGTAGAATGCCTCTAGATTACCTAAGGTTCAGCTGGTCACCAGATGAATCAACCAAATAATTAGAAAATTGAAACTTTCAGTCCCACCCCCTCACCTCCAGGTGACAACGATTTTATATCAATCATGCCTATGTAATGAAGCCTCCATAAAGACCCAAAAGAACAGGGTTTGGAGAGCTTCTGGTTGGTGAACACGTGAAGACTGGGGAGTGTGCTGCCCTTGAAGAGGGCATGGAAGCTTGGCACCATCACCCCATACCTTGGTGTGTGCATTTCTTCCATCTAGCTGTTGCTGATTATATCCTTTTATGATAAACCAGTGATCTAGTAAGCAAAATATTTCTCGAGTTCTATGAGCCCCCCTAGCAAATTAATTGAACCTGAGGAGGGGTGTTGTTGGAACCTTCAATTTATAACCAGTTGGTTAGAAGCACAGGTGACCACTTGGCCTTACAACTGATGTCTGAAGTGGGGACAGTCTTGTGAGACTGAATCCTTAACCTGTGGATTAAGGAAAACATTTTCATGACCCCAGTCTAAACCTGGCATTAGATAGAGGGAAATTTGGCTGTTTAAATGCTGTTGTGCGCAGCTTAAAATGGAGGGAGGGGGCTTCCCTGGTGGCGCGGTGGTTGAGAGTCCGCCTGCCGATGCAGGGGACACGGGTTCGTGCTCCGGTCCAGGAGTATCCCACATGCCGTGGAGCGGCTGGGCCCGTGAGCCATGGCCGCTGGGCCTGCGCGTCCGGAGCCTGTGCTCCGCGACGGGAGGAGCCACAACAGTGAGAGGCCCGTGTACCGCAAAAAAAAAAAAAAAAAAAAAAAAAAGAAAAAAAATGGAGGGAGGTTTGCCGGAAAACGAATGCAGTGCTGGGGAGATGCCACCATCCATGTGCTCCTCACTGACATTTCAGGACTTGGAGAGCTGCCGACTTCGTTTGGATCCTGAGTTGGACCGGCACAGATATGAGAGGAAGATCAGCTTTGCTGGTGTCCTGGATGAAAATGAAGACTCAAAAGATTCCCTTCACAGTAGTAGCCACACCCTCAAATCAGATGCAGGTGTTGAGGAGAAGAAAGGTATGCATAAGCAAAAATTAATTCACGTTTCAGGGTTTCTCATGGGATATTTGGTCTCGGGTCTAAACTGCAGAATTGTGCACTGAAAGAAGTCCAAAACTGTTGTTGACTCAATGAGGTAGGCAATCATGCTAGTTAGGAGTTGGACTCTGCAGTCAGAGAGACTCTAATTCCGGCTCAGCAATTCTCCGTATCCCGTTGAATCTAAGATGGCATTAGTTGTAAGATGAACCATTATCTTATATACCAATAAGAAAGGAAAAATACTCCCCATTCAGCTCTTATGCAGTACTTTCTTATCACTTAATTTGTGCTTTATTCTTACTGAAAGAGGACTTTCAGATGTAATTAGATGTAGATTTTTATTATCGGTCTATATCATTCTTTGCGCAGCCAGGTAAACTGGTTAAAGGTTTTCTAAACCATCTTCAATTCAGCGATCAAATTCTTAATCGCTTTTCAACTCAGAATTGTCAGTGTCTGTGTTTTTATATGTGATAATGTCCTCTGTGTTAGTAACACATCATTTCTTAAATGAATCTGTAAAAGAAGTAAAGCTATTGGTGATAGTTACACAAGCCAACGTGCAACTGTATGAAGCTAGCCTACTTCAGTCTCTGCTTCAGGAATGTTCCCAAACACATCTGACTTACCATCCCACCCACTCCTCCACCCAACTATCATTTGGTTCCTGGAACTTAAAAGACACTGGCACCCATTTTGTACATTTTGTTGCTGGTGCTTTAGATATTCACATGAACACAAGCAATAGCAAATGTGTCCCAACTGCCACCTGGCTCTAGTGATCTTAAGATGTCATCAGTTGTAAGCCAAATCTCAATTTCAGAGATGTTCAAATGTAAAAAAATGTGCACTTAAAATGGTGAAATAAAGTAGTTATGTGGCTTTGTCCAAGTTGCTTACCTTCTAAGCCAGTTTTCTTCCCTGTAAAATTAGATTAATAACACCTACCACATTGGAATGTTGAAAGCTTTAAAAGAGACATTGCAAGTAAAACATAAACTCAGTACCAGACACCTAATAAGGACACAATAAATAATTGTCACCATTGGGTTTTTTTATTTGTATCATGAGCATATAGATTAAAATCCATGCAGAAAATCCTAAATATGAGTTACAGATTGCAAAGTTTTAAGTTGCTCTTTGAAGGCTCCTTTAAACTGTTAACTTCTCTATTTGATTTTTCTATTTTCTTAAGTTTCATTATCCTTCAATGTTTTTCTAATGAATTCCACTAGAAAACAGCATATTTGTAAAAAGAGTCAAAGACAGTTTTATCCATTGGTATATTTTCTGCAGACAGTGACTGCATAAATGTTTGGTAGTTTAAGGAATGCATGGTTCTCAAAAGACGTAGCCCTACAGAAGACTTATATAGACATTTCTCCAAAGAAGGCTTGGCCAACAGGCACATAAAAAGATGCTCAATATCACTAATTATTAGATAAATGCATATCAAAACTGCAGTGAGGTATTACCTCACACTGGTCAGAATGGCCATCGTTAAATAGTCTACAAATAATAAATGCCAAAGAGGGTGTGGAGGAAAAGGAACCTTCCTACATTGTTGGTGGGAATGTAAATTGGTGTAGCCACTATGAAGAACAGTATGGAGGTTCCTTGAAAAACTAAAAATAATTACCATGTGATCCAGCAATCCCATTCCTGGGCATATATTTGGAGAAAACTAATTAGAAAAGATACATGCACCCCAAGGTTCATAGCAGCACTATTTACAATAGCCAAGACATGGAAGCAACCTAAATGTTCATCAACAGATGAATGGATAAAGAAGATGTGGGGGGTGTGTGTGTGTGTGCGTGTATATATATATATGCATATGTATATATATATATACACATATACAAACAATGGAATATTACTTGGCCATAAAAAAGAATGAAATGCTTTTTGCAGCAACATAGATGGACCTAGAGATTATATTAAGTGAAGACAGAGAAAGACAAATATCATACGATATCACTTATTTGTGGAATCTTAAAATATGATACAAATGAACTTATTTACAAAGCAGAAATAGACTCACAGACATAGAAAAACAAACGTGGTTACCACAGGAGATGGTGGGGGGGGAGAGACAAATTAAGAGTTTGGGATTCATATATACACACTACTATATATAAAAGAGGTAAACAACAAGGACCTACTATATAGCATAGGGAAGAAACTCAATATCTTGTAATAACCAATAATGGAAAATAATCTGAAAAAGAATATATATATGTTTTTTAAAAAAGAAATAGCCCTAGATAAAGAAAACACAACATATTTAAAATATTTAAAATGTTGTAAGGAATGGATATATTCTGAAAAAAAATTTTTTAATATTTTAAGATCAGATTGTTGTCACAGCATTTAAAAAATGCAAATAATTATATTGTGTTGAATTTATGGTGAACAGAAGCCATGTTGCGGGAAGGATTAGCCAAATTTTAGCAGTTTCTGAGTATGAAGAGGTATCAAGTCAAGGTTTGTTCAAATACTACTACTTCTGACAAGGATGACTGCATATGATGAGAAACATCCTTCTTTTTTATCAATATTTTTTTAATTGAAGTATAGTTAATTTACAATGTGTTAATTTCTGCTGTACAGCAAAGTGGTTCAGTTATACATATATGTACATTCTTTTTTTATATTCTTTTCCACTATGGTTTATTATAGGATATTGAGTATAGTTCTCTGTGCTATACAGTAGGGCCTTGTTGTTTATCCATTCTATATATAATAGCTTACATCTGCTAACCCCAGCCTCCCACTCCATGCCTCCTCCAACCCTCTACCCCTTGGCAACCACCATTCTGTTCTCTATGTCCATGATTCTGTGAAACTCCCATCTTTTAAACATATCCCACAGGGATTTTTTCCCATTCAAAATTATTATGTTAGTTATTATTTAAAGTAGTTGAAATAAAAATTGCTAATACTGACATGGTCAAATTTCAGCAGAGTAAATTCTACACCATTTAAAAAAATAAAACCTCAGATTAATTTTTAAGAACACTTTAATTTCATGATTATCATTTATGTAAATTGCCTTTAATATTCAAACACACAAATACTTAATAATTTTTCTCCTCATAGAATGGCTATGTAATTACATGAAAGTTATTTAATAAATTAGGAGCAGAAAACTAAAAGTATAGATAAAATGAGAACATATTCATAAAATGTCCTTTACCAGTTGGCAAGAAACTTCCTGAAGATTCCTAAATCTTCCTTAATCCTTTCAATAAGCTGATACCAGATGCTAAAGCTGATGTGAAAATGGGGACCACAGGGACCCTGCTAACTCAGATTATTAAAATTTTATTTAAAATTTCATACCATCTGTTTGTATAACATCTAAAAATGTGAGTTCTTGAAATAACTTGAGGACAATTTGGATTCTACAAAGGAAAACTAACATGAAATAATCCTTAGAACTAAAAATGTCTGCCTAAAATCTCCAAGCAAGATCTGTCAGATCATTTTATCCATATTCCAGATACAAACTAAGACTGGCATTCCAGAATACAGACACCGAGACGTGTGATCACTCAACAGTCATATACTGAGCACCTGTTGTATACCAGGCGCTATTACAGGTTCCTAGAATACAGCAATGAACAGGGAAAATTTCCCACGTGTATTTTAGTTTATATTAGCTAATAGTTAATAACTTAATAGTGAATAACATTAAATTCTGGACTTTCAAGTAGAGATAAGTAGTATGAAGAAAACAAGTTAGGGTCAGAGAATTGGTAGCGACCTGAAGTAGGAAGGATTGTAGTCCTAAGTGACATTGAGCTGAGACTTGTGTGATGTTAAGGATCCAGTCATGTGAAGGGCTGAGAGAAGAGTCTTCCAAACAGAGACAACAGTGAGAACAAGGCTCCGATGCAGGAATGAACTTGGAGCATGTGAAGAAGGGCAAAAAGGACAACGAGGTTGGAACAGAATGAGTCGGGGGAAGAGCGGTAGGAGAGAGGGTCAGGCAAAGGACAAATAAATAGGGTCTGTAGATATGGTTAGAAATTTAATTCTATTTAAATGTGTCTGAGAGTTGTTGTCAGGTTTTGACCAGAAAAGCGATATAATATTTATATTTATGATTTATGTATTTAAAAGATGAGTCAAGCTGTTAGAGTGGGGGTAAGAGCAAGCAGTTTGGTAGTTATATTAGTCTAGGGAATAGGTGACAGGGCTTTCAAAATCCTACGCTATTTTGAAGTGTTGAATCAGCAGGACTTGCTGATGGATATATGCGGTGTAAGAGAAAAGGGAAAAGAGATGTTTTATCTAATTCAGATGAATTTGTTTTGCTTTCATACTAGTTCTCGTTGTCATGGAGATAAAGGCTAAACTTCAGTGGTGTAGAATCTCGACTGATGTCTTTCATGTACTTTACCAAATCTGAATTCTAACTATATTATGTCCTTTGTAACCAATGCCATAATTCTGAACATTTTTTTTTTCAGTGCTATAAAATGTCTCCAATTATCTTTGGTGATAGAACAGTTTCTCAAAATTAAATTTTTTTATGTCATATTAATCTGGGGTTATTTTGCTGTACTTGTAGGCTGAAAAATATCATGAAATCAGGCAAAGAATGCCAAAGTGTGCCTCTGTAAAAATTTTTAAATTATTTCTTTAATCTTTTTCTCTACTTCCCAATCTCTTTTGACATAAATTGTATTAATAGTAATTTAAAATGATAAGTATATTCAGTTTCAAATGCATTTCAGATAAGTCATAAAGTCTCAATTATACCTAAAAATAACACTGAAAAATACAGTGGATGAGTTTTGTGCTATAACTAAAATAGAGCATTATGGTCTTTGTGGGATGTATTCAACTGTGCTGTGAGAATTTCTGTCTAGATGTGAAATTCTATCCAGATGTGTTCACGGAGCTCCATGAAGCCTTTGCCAGCTGAGTGGTGATAATTTTAGTCTTTCTCAGTCATACGAGTAAATCAGAGATTAAACATTTCACATTATTCAACAGGAATCTAGGCTCCTTTATATGGCACTAATTAACATTTTATGGAGCAGTATGAGTTCTGTCACAGACTAACTCTCCTGTGAGTGAGAAACTTGAGACTAAAATGCAATCTTCCTGATTGGCACTAAAATATTAATAGCTGTGCCTTAAATAATTAGTAAGAAATTTTGTTCATGTCTTAAGAAGGAAACCTTACAAAAACAGCCCCTTCCTGATAATCACTTGAAGCCCTAAACACTTTCAAAATCACCCTTACCATATCAATGTGTGACAACACCAAGTCCTCAAAAGAAAAAGAAGGTGTGGATATGACTATGGGAAATACGGATGCTTTTGGTTAAAATGTAGGTTTCAAGTTGAACGTGTTTCTTTTACCCTTTTATTTTCCTCACTGATGACTGTTTCTTCCAGAACACTAAAGAGGAGTAATGCATGTTCTTCTTGGTTCACGTAGACTGTAAGGTTGATTCAGGGTGTTGCAACTTTTGGACTCATATCTCACCCAACCTTTTGACTGAGAGGAGGATGCTATGAAATCATTAGGTGCATTGAAAATGGAACCATTTCACACTCACGTTCACCCAAAGCACCCCACTGCAAACATCTTTTAGTGACTTTGCTGAGGAGCTGAGTGGAACCCCCTGCTGACTGTTGGAGAGAGAAGCGCCTCTTGTTTTTATTTCTTAATGAGGTATTCCCAAATGAAGGGATTTTCCATGAAGGGGTTTCCCTAACTCACATAAGTCTGTCAGTCCCATTTCAAAAGAAAAACAAAAACAAATGGTTGGTGGTTCTGCTGAATCAAGCAATGATGCTGTGTGAACGTACTAACGGTCCCGGCGGACTCCGTGGCGAGGGCGCGCTCATGCTTGTGAATTCTGGGCCAAAGAGAGAGCAGGTTGTTCCCAGCACTGATGAGCTGTGTGTCCAAGAAAGAAGCTGCACCAGCCCTTCGTGGTGGACCCAGCCTCCTGCCCACCTAACAAAGCCGCCTGACTTGGGGCTTGGGAGAAGCTCCTTGTCCAGACACGCTGCTCATCCCGGCCAGCAGAGAGGAGGCTGTTCAGGGACAAGTTGGGGAGAGCTTGGCTCTAACGCTGGCTGGGGAGAACTAAGGGGGAAAAAGCCCTATTTTATTCTTTTAATACAGTTCCCAGCAGGAAGATCAGGATAGGAGGTTCCCGCCTGCTCCAGATTAAAGGAACCCGCAGTTTCCAAGTGAAGAAGGGGGGTTCCTTGTCCAGCATTCGCCGGGTCGGCAGCTTAAAGAGCAGCAAGTTATCACGGCAGGACTCAGAGTCTGAGGCTGAGAAGCTGCAGCTGTCCCAGAGCAGGGACACTGTCACTGACCTAGGTAACATAGAGGAGTGGGCTGTGCAGGGACGTGGGGGGTAGGAAGACAGAGACTGAATCCCCAAACAGCTCAAGTCCATTTTCTGATACGTCAGTAGATGGAGGGCAGAGTCATAGGTTAGAGTACTCGTTTAGTCCATAAGCTATGTTGCCCTCCAGAGCAGGGCTGCTCCAGCCTTATTGTGCACAGGGTCAGCTGGGAGCTTGTTAAAACGCAGATCCTGATTCAGCATCTCTGGGATGGGAGCCTGAGATTCTACGCTTTTAACAAGCTTCCTGGTAAAGTTGATGCTGCTGGTTCAAGGACCACAGCTTGAGCAGGGAGCATATGGAGTCTACAGTAGGGAAAGAAAATATTTTAATGACAAGGACAGTGTTTTGAAATCTAGATCTTTGTGCCTTTATTCTTCTGGTCAAGACCTTTAAAGCAAAATGTAGATATCCCCTTGGGAATAGCTGGCTTAAAGTCTTCTGTAAACTAAAGTCTCTATTTCCCAGTAAAAACAACCAAAATTTCAGAAAGGAAAGATTGTCTACATCTAACAATTAGTGACCTTCAGCGAGTCACTTAACTTCTCAGGGATTTGTTTTCCCCAGCTACCCAGTGAGAATAATTCTGTGTACTCCTTGCCTACTGTGAAAGGATGCTCTAAAGATAAATTAGGGATGATAGTAAAGTATGTTAAACTCCTAAGAATAAGCTTTATATACAATCAGAGCTGTAGATTGTCACTCTAGGACCCAAAGAGACTCTGAATCCCAAAGTGTGTTAGTCCTATGGGCTCTCACCATCCTCTTAGTAGACAAGAAAAAGATTAAGCAGGCTTGCCGATAGGACTCACCAGCTGCCTAGAATTTAAATGTTAGGTTAGAAATTGAAGTGCATATTCTTTGCCTTTCAGTCGCTGTATGAAAACCAAAGTGTAAAACTCTTCTTTCTAAGTAAGTTGTTTCAGAAGTCAGTCAGGAAATGTGGATAAATTATCAATCTAGCCTGCTGAAACAGAAGCTGAGTATATTTAATCAAGGAGAGTTTAAAATAGAAAATGTTTCTACACCTACCCACCCTTGCCTTTGAAAATAGCTAATTTATGCGTTAGTTAAGATTCAGCTTATTTTTTTAAGGAGACAATAGAAAAAACCTTACGACATCTTTTGTTACAGGCCTGAGCTGTAAGAGTATCATCAGTTAGTTTTGGGGAAAATATTATTTGAATTAATTATTTAAATTGATCAACGTAGCCTAGCCAGTTAAGTCAAACTATCCAAGCTAGAAGCATAGTTTTGTCATAGAAAATACCCAGAAAAGCTTGTAGATTTGAGGACAAAGCTTTGTTATCTAGTATACTAAGTAGAGAATTCCTGTGACATGTCTCCTTCACAGTTTCCTACAGAGACGAGTTTGGACAAAGGGTTGTCCACAGTTGGGCACAGTTACTTCCAAATTCCCTTAGTCTTTCCAAGGCACCGCCCATCTTTGAAATAGCTCTGATAGCAAAGCCAGGTGGTGTTAAGAGTAGTAGCACTAGCCGTAGTCACAGCAGCAGTGGAGGTAGCAGCACCCTTTGTGGCCACTGCAGGTTGGTTGGTGTCCCTACTTAACTACACCTGCGAGGTCTGGGCAGTCTGGCATGGATTTGGGCACACTCAACCAATAACTTGCTCATCTCAGCAATTCAAGGACTTGACTCTGTTCTTTTTCTCTGCTCCCATATCTCAAAATGGAAGCCACCATAACAGAGATCATAAATGTCTTTGTAATTGCCAGTTCAGCTGGTGGTGAAGGGAACAGCTCCTGTTAATATTACTCCACTAAAGCCGATGCTATGCCCCGTAACCCATTGGCCATGGTAGTCTGCCCTAGGATTCAAAAGCATGGACCACTATACCATAGCAACATGCTCTCCAGGGAGACAGAACAATATAACCTTTCTTGGTATTTTTCTTTTGAAGAAGGGAGTCCTTGGAGTGCAAGTGAGCCCAGCATTGAGCCAGAGGGAATGAGTACAGCCAGCACGGAGGAAAATTACCACAGGAACATGTCATGGCTTCATGTAAGTAGGAATCTCAGAAAGAGCGCTGAGATCAATTTCTTTTGGCATTGGGGAAGATCTGTGGAGGTAGGAATAAAGACTGTACTAAAAACATCCATCATTTCGGCCTATTAGAAAAATTATAGGCTTTTATTTCAGCTGAACCTCTGGATACTCACTAAGATTGGTCTTCTGCTGGATTATATTCATTTGAAGCTTATCTAAGACCAAGGGTGCTTTGTTATAGTTGGCTTGTGAGTCAGTATAAGTCAGGGAAAAAAACCCTGAGGGATCAGGCCAGGTTGGTGGTCAAGAGAGACTGAGTGACACAAGGCAAGGCATCACGATAGTTTTATACAGGTCACCACAAATGCTGAGAGCAAGGTCATGGTGTCAGTCTTGAGTCTGTATTAGATCAAGTTGTAAACTAGGACACGGAGATTCTAAGATGATGAAGGTCACACCTCAAAGGGCTCTCCAGAGGGCACAGGCAGGAGGGAATCCCAAGCACAGATTACAGTTCAAGGTTTGACCTGGGTGTAAAGAAAGGAAAAGAAAGGTCGGGAAGCATGATGTGAGATCCACAGTTGGCAGGGTACTGCCAGCACTATTATTATTATCATTTTTTAACATCTTTATTGGAGTATGATCGCTTTACAATGATGTGTTAGTTTCTGCTTTATAACAAAGCAAATCAGCTATACATATGCATATATCCCCATACCTCCTCCCTCTTGCATTTCCCTCCCACCCTCCCTATCCCACCCCTCTAGGTGGTCACAAAGCACCGAGCTGATCTCCCTGTGCTATGAGGCTGCTTCCGACTAGCTATCTATTTTACATTTAGTAGTGTATATATGTCCATGCCACTCTCTCACTTCATACCAGTTTACACTTCCCCCCACCCTGTGACCTCAAGTCCATTCTCTACGTCTGCGTATTTATTCCTATCCTGCCCTTAGGTTCTTCAGAACTTTTTTTTTTTTTTAGATTCTATATATATGTGTTAACATACGGTATTTGTTTTTCTCTTTCTGACTTACTTCACTCTGTATGATAGACTCCAGGTCCATCCACCTCACTACAAATAACTCAATTTCGTTTCTTTTTATGGCTGAGTACTATTCCATTGTATATATGTGCCACATCTTCTTTCTCCATTCATCTGTTGATGGACACTTAGGATGCTTCCATGTCCTGGTTATTGTAAATAGAGCTGCAATGAACACTGTCGTACATGACTCTTTTGGAATTATGGTTTTCTCAGGATATATGCCCCGTAGTGGCATTGCTGGGTCCTATGGTAGTTCTATTTTTAGTTGTTTAAGGAAGCTCCATATTGTTCTCTATACTGGTTGTATCAATTTACATTCCCACCAACAGTGCAAGAGGGTTCCCTTTTCTCCACACCGTCTCCAACATTTATTGTTTCTAGATTTTTTGATGATGGCCATTCTGACTGGTGTGAGGTGATACCTCATTGTAGTTTTGATTTGCATTTCTCTAATGATTAATGATGTTGAGCATCCTTTCGTATGTTTGTTGGCAATCTGTATATTTTCTTTGGAGAAATGTCTATTTAGGTCTTCTGCCCATTTTTGGATTGGGATGTTTGGTTTTTTGATATTGAGCTGCATGAGCTGCCTGTAAGTTTTGGAGATTAATCCTTTGTCAGTTGCTTCATTTGCAAATATTTTCTCCCATTCTGAGGGTTGTCTTTTCGTCTTGTTTATGGTTTCCTTTACTGTGCAAAAGCTTTTAAGTTTCATGAGGTCCCATTTGTTTATTTTTGTTTTTATTTCCATTTCTCTAGGAGGTGGGTCAAAAAGGATCTTGCTGTGATTTATGTCATAGAGTATTCTGCCTATCTTTTCCTCTAAGAGTTTGATAGTGTCTGGCCTTACATTTAGGTCTTTAATCCATTTTGAGTTTATTTTTGTGTATGGTGTTAGGGAGTGTTCTAATTTCATTCTTTTACATGTAGCTGTCCAGTTTTCCCAGCACCACTTATTGAAGAGGCCAGCACTATTATTGATCTTAGATATGGAATGTCTCCATCTCCTCTGATTTTAATCTGACTTCCTGGTAGGGTCAGATAAAGGGCTGGCTGGTACCTCACGCTCAGTGTTTACAGTGCTATGCCCTTGGAACTGGTTAATCTCCAGAACTGGCTGATTTTGAGAATCTCTGAGGCAGCTATATTTAAAGTAAACTTTTTAGTGAAGTCCAACCTACATATTAAAAAGCATACAAAATCTTTGTGTACTGCTCAATAAACTTTCACAAAATGGACACATCTGTGTAACCACCACCAGTTCAAGAAGAACATTAGCAGTACCTTAGAAGCCCTACCCGGGCCCTCGACCAGCCACTACTCTCCCCTATTGGTCACTGCCATTCTAACTTCTAAAACCAAAAATTATTTTGTCTGTTTTTGAAATGCATATAATTGGTGACATATGCTGGATACTCTATTGTGTCTGATTTCTTTTTTTCACATAAGTGTAAATCCTCCAGCTTTGTTCTTCTGCAGGGTGGCCTGTTCTATTCTTGGCTATATTCATTTCTATTAGAATCACCTTGTTAATTTCCATAAGAAAGCTTCCACAGCAGCCTTACTTTGAATACAAAGATCATTAAAACTGAGGAATTAAAATCTTTAATAAGTCTTCTAATGTATAAAATGGTCTATCCTCCATTAATTTGTGTTCCATCATTCATTTAGGATCTCTTCAATTTTATTCAATAATGCTTTTTAGTTTTGTGTACCGTTAACCCTCTGGAAGTGTTTGTGTAAGACCAGAGTTATTTATTCTTTAAATATTTAGAAGGGGTCACTGGTAGAACCTTCTAGATCTAAAAATTTCTTTGTAGTAAAATTATTAATTACAGATTTAATTTATGTAATATAATTAAGATTTCTCCAGGGAGCAGATTGGGCAAATTGATTTTTTTTCCTAGGAATTTGTTAATTTAATCCAAATATTCACATTTATTAACAAAAAGATGTTTATAATATTCTCTTTTTTTAATTTATTGAAGTATAGCTGATTTACAATGTTGTGTTAATTTCTACTCTACAGCAGTGATTCAGTCATACATATATACATATATTTTCTTTTTCATATTCTTTTTCATCATGGTTTATCACAGGATATTGACTATAGTTCCCTGTGCTATACAGTAGAACCTTGTTGTTTATCTATTCTATTTATAATAGTTTGCATCTGTTAATCCCAAACTCCCAGTCCATCCCTCCCCCACATCCCCTATTCTTTGGCAATGACAAGTCTGTTCTCTATGTCTGTGAGTCTGTTTCTGTTTCGTAGATAAGTTCATTTGTGTCATGTTTTAGATTCCACATATAAGTGATATCATGTGGTATTTGTCTTTCTCTGTCTGGCTTACTTCACTTAGTATGAAAATCTTGAGGCCCATCTATGTTGCTGCAAGTGGCATTATTTCATTCTTTTTATGGCTGAGCAATATTCCATTGTGTGTATATATATATGTATGTATGTATGTGTATATATATATATACCACATCTTTATCCGTTCATCTGTCAGTGGACATTTAGGTTGTTCCCATGTCTTAGCTATTGTAAATAGTGCTGCTATGAACACTGAGGTGCCTGAATCTTTTTTTTTTTTTTTTTGGCGGTATGCGGGCCTCTCACTGTTGTGGCCTCTCCCATTGCGGAGCACAGGCTCCGGACGCGCAGGCTCAGCGGCCATGGCTCACGGGCATAGCCGCTCTGCGGCGTGTGGGATCTTCCCAGACCGTGCAACTTAGGTTGCTTCCATGTCCTGGCTACTGTAAATAGTGCTGCAATGAACATTGGGATAGATGTCTCTTTTTGAATTATGGTTTTCTCAGGGTATATGCTCAGTAGTGGGATTGCTGGGTCATATGGTAGTTCTATTTTTAGTTTTTTAAGGAACCTCCATACTGTTTTCCATAGTGGTTGTATCAATTTACATTCTTCCCAACAGTGCAGGAGGGTTCCCTTTTCACCACATCCTTTCCAGTGTTTATTGTTTCTAGATTTTTTCATAATAGCCATTCTGACCACTGTGAGGTGATACCTCATTGTAGTTTTGATTTGCATTTCTCTAATGATCAGTGATGTTGAGCATCTTTTCATGTACTTCTAGCCCATCTGTATATCTTCCTTGGTGAAATGTCTATTTAGCTCTTCTGCCCATTTTTTAATTGGATTGTTTGCTTTTTTGATATTGAGCTCCATGAGCTGTTTGTATATTTTGGAGATTAATCCTTTGTTCTTTCGTTTGCAAATATTTTCTCCCATTCTGAGGGTTGTCTTTTTGTCATGTTTTAGGGTTTCCTTTGCTGTGCAAAATCTTTTAAGTTTAATTAAGTCCCATTTCTTTATTTTTGTTTTTATTTCCGTTACTCTAGGAGGTGGGACTAAAGAGATCTTGCTGTGATTTATGTCAAAGAGTGTTTTTCCTCTAAGAGTTTGATAGTGTCTGGTCTTACATTTAGGTCTTTAATCCGTTTTGAGTTTATTTTTGTGTTTGGTGTTAGTGTTCTAATTTCATTCTTTTACATGTATCTGTCCAGTTTTCCCAGCACCACTTATTGAAGAGGCTGTCCTTTCTCCACAGTATGTTCTTGCCTCCTTTGTCGTAAATTAGATGACCATATGTGTGTGGGTTTATCTCTGGGCATTCTATCCTGTACCATTGATCTATATTTCTGTTTGTGTGCCAGTACCATACTGTCTTGATTACTGTAGCTTTGTGGTATAGTTTGAAGTCAGGGAGCCTGATTCTTCCAACTCCATTTTTCTTTCTCAAGGTTGCTTTGGCTATTCGGGATCTTTTGTGTTTCCATACGAATTGTAAAATTTTTTGTTCTATTTCTGTGAAGAATGCCATTGGTAGTTTGATAGGTATTGCCTTGAATCTGTAGATTGCTTTGGGTAGTATAATCATTTTCACAATACTGGTTCTTCCAATACAAGAACATGGTATGTTTCTCCATCTGTTTATGTCATCTTTGATTTCTTTCATCAGTGTCTTACAGTTTTCTGAGTACAAGTCTTTTGCCTCCTTAGGCAGGTTTATTCCTAGGTATTTTATTCTTTTTGTTACAATGGTGAATGGGATTGTTTCCTTAATTTCTCTTTCTGATCTTTTGTTGGTGATGTATAAGAATGCCAGATATTTCTGTGCATTAATTTTGTATCCTGCAACCTTACCAAATTCATTGATTAGTTCTAGTAGTTTTCTGGTGGCATCTTTAGTATTTTCTATGTATAGTATCATGTCATCTGCAAACAGTGACAGTTTTCCTTCTTCTTTTCCAATTTGTATTCCTTTATTTCTTTTTCTTCTCTGATTGCCATGGCTAGGACTTCCAAAACTATTTTGAATAAGAGTGGTGAGAGTGGACATCCTTGTCTTGTTCCTGATCTTAGTGGAAATGCTTTCAGTTTTTCACAATTGATTATGCTGCTTGCTGTGGGTTTGTCGTATATGGCCTTTATTATGTTGAGGTAGGTTCCCTCTATGCCCATTTTCTGGAGAGTTTTTATCATAAATAAGTGTTGAATTTTGTCAAAAGCTTTTTCTGCATCTGTTGAGATGATCACATGGTTTTAATTCCTTAATTAGTTAATGTGGTGTATCACATTGATTGATTTGCATATTTGAAGAATCCTTGTATCCCTGGGATAAATCCCATTAGATCATGGTGTATGATCCTTTTAATGTGTTGCTGGATTCTGTTAGCTAGTATTTTGTTCAGGATTTTTGCATCTATGTTCATCAGTGATATTGGTCTATAATTTCCTTTTTCTGTTATATCTTTTTCTGGTTTTTGTATCAGCGTGATGGTGCCTTTGTAGAATGAATTTGGGAGTGTTTCTCCCTCTGCAATTTTTTGGAAGAGTTTGAGAAGGATAGGTGTTAGTTCTTCTGTTAATGTTTGATAGAATTCGCCTGTGAAGCCATCTGGTCCTGGACTTTTGTTTGTTGGAAGATTTTTAATTGCAGTTTCAATTTCATTACTGTGATAGGTGTGTTTATATTTTCTAATTCTTCCTGGTTCAGTCTGGGAAAATTGTACCTTTCCAAGAATTTGTCCATTTCTTTGTGTTTTTCCATTTTATTTTCACATAGTTATTTGTAGTAGTCTCTTATAATCCTTTGTATTTCTGTGGTGTCAGTTGTGATTTCTCCTTTTTCATTTCTAATTTTATTGATTTGCATCCTCTCCCTTTTTTTCTTGTTGAGTCTGGCTAAGAGTTTATCAATTTTGTTTATCTTCTCAAAGAACCAGCTTTTAGTTTTATTGACCTTTGCTATTGTTTTCTTTGTTTCTGTTTCACTTATTTCTGCTCTGGTATTTATGCTTTCTTTCCTTCTACTGACTTTGGGTTTTTTTGTTCTTCTTTCTCTAGTTTTTTTAAGTGTAGGATTAAATTTTTTATTTGAGATTTTTCTTGTTTCTTGAGGTGAGACTGAATTGCTATAAACTTCCCTATTAGAACAGCCTTTGCTTCATCCCATAGATTTTGGATCATCGTGTTTTCATTGTCATTTGTTTCTATGTGTTTTTTAATTTCTTCTTTGATTTCTTCACTGATCTCTTGGTTATTTAGTAGTTCACTGTTTAGCCTCCTGTATTTGTGTTTTGTACAGTTTTTTTTTCCTGTAATTGATTTCCAATATCATAGCGTTGTGGTCCAAAAAGATGCTTGACATGATTTCAATTTTCTTAAATTTTCCAAGGCTTGATTTGTGACCCAAGATGTGATCTATCTGGGAGAATATTCCATGTGCACTTGAGCAGAAATTGTATTCTGCCTCTTTTGGGTGGAATGTTCTGTAAATATCAATTAAATCTATCTGATCTATTGTGTCATTTAAAGATTGTATTTCCTTATTTATTTTCTGTTTGGATGATCTGTCCATTCATGTAAGTGGCGTGTTAAAATCCCCACTATTTTTGTGTTACTGTCAGTTTCTCCTTTCATGGTTGTTAGCATTTGCCTTATGTATTGAGGTGCTCGTATACTGGGTGCATAAACATTTATAATTGTTATATCTTCTTCTTGGATTAATCCTTTGATCGTTACATAGTGTCCTTCTTTGTCTCTTGCAGTAGTCTTTATTTTAAAGTCTACTTTATCTGATACAAGTATTGCTCCTCCAGCTTTCTTTTCATTTCCATTTGCATGGAATATCTTTTTCCATCCCTTCATTTTCAGTTTGTATATGTCCCTAGGTCTGAAGTGAATCTCTTGTAGACAGCATATATCTAGATCTTTTTTATCCATTCAGCCAGTCTGTGTCTTTTGGTTGGGGCCTTTAATCCATTTACATTCAAGGTTATTATCAACATGTATGTTCCTATTACCATTTTCTTAATTGTTTTGGGTTTGTTTTTGTGGGTCTTTTTCATCTCCGGTGTTTCCCACCTGGAGAGGTTTCTTTAGCATTTGTTGTAAAGCTGGTTTGGTGGTGCTGAATTCTCTTAGGTTTTGCTTTTCTGAAAAGCTTTTGATTTCTTCATAAAATCTGAATGAGATCCTTGCTTGGTAGAGTAATCTTGGTTGTAGGTATTTTTCTTTCATCACTTTAAGTATATCCTGCCACTCCCTTCTGGCCTGCGGAGTTTCTGCTGAAAAATCAGTTGATAGCCTTATGGGGTTTCCTTTATATGTCATATTTGTTTTTCCCTTGCTGCTTTTAATATTTTTGTTTCAATTTAGTTTTTGTTAGTTTGATTACTATGTGTCTTCGTGTGTTTTTCCTAGGGTTTATCCTGTACAGGACTCCATGTGCTTCCTGGACTTGGGTGACTATTTCCTTTCCCATGATAGGGAAGTTTTCAACTCTAATCTCTTCACATATTTTCTCAGATGCTTTCTTTTTCTCTTCTTCTTCAGGGACCCCTGTAATTCGAATGTTGGTGTGTTTAGTGTTATCCCAGAGGTCTCTGAGGTTGTCTTCAATTCTTTTCATTCTTTTTTCTTTATTGTGCTCCTTGGTGGTTATTTCCACCCTTTGTCTTCCAGCTCACTTATCCGTTCTTCTGCCTCACTTATTCTGTTATTGATTCCTTCTAGTGTATTTTTCATTTCAGTTATTGTGCTGTCCATCTCTGTTTGTTTGTTCTTTAGTTCTTCTAGATCTTTGTTAAACACTTGTATTTTCTCAATGTGTGCTTCCCTTCTCTTTCCGAGATTCTGGATCATCTTTACAATCATTACTCTGAATTCTTTTTCAGGTAGGTTACCTATTTCCTCTTCATTTACTTGGTCTTGCAGGTTTTTACATTGTTCCTTCATCTGTGACATATTTTTTTGCCATTTCTCTCTTTTTTTTTTTTTTTTTTTTTTTAGTGAGTGGGATTGTGTTCCTGTCTTACTGGTTGCTTGGCCTGAGGCTTCCAGCACTGAAGTTTGTAGGCTGTTGGGTAGAGCTGGGTCTTGGTGCTGAGATGAGGGCCTCCGTGAGACCTCACTCTGATGAATATTCCCTGGGGTATGAGGTTCTCTGTTAGTCCAGTGGTTCAGACTCAGAGCTCCCACAGCAGGAGCTTTGGCCCAACCCCCAGCTTCTGAACCAAGATCCCGCAAGCCATGTGGGATGGCAAAACAAACAAACAAACAAACAAAAAACAATTACAAAGTAAAAAATAAAATTATACTAGGAAACTAACAGATATGTTAGAAAGAATATAAAAATAAAAATATAGATGAATCAACAACCAGAAGGTACAACAGTACCACAAGAGTAAGAAAGAGGAGGGAAAAGAGAAAAACAAAAAAGAAAAGAAAAAAAGGGGAAAAGGCCTTGGCTGTGGAGGGTGGGGCCTAAGTAAAGGTGAGGTTTGGGTCAGGGGCAGGGGCTATGCTTAGGACCCACAGGGCTGGAAAAGGCCCTGGGAGCTGTGGGGGGTGGTGCTTAGGCTCAAGGAAGAGAAGGGGCTGGGCATGCCCCCACCCCGGTCTCAGAGGGTAGGGGACCTCACCTGGGAGCCCAGCAGGCTTTCTGGGCTCGAGTGCCTGGGGTGAACGCCCTCCACTCCTCTCCTTCTCCTCCTGGAGGGCCCCTCCCACCTACCTCTCCTGATCTCCCCAGCCTCCCTCCTATGCCCCCAAGCACCCACGTGGCCTGGAGGGGGCCTTGAAGGGCAGAGGACTGGCCTGGGAGCTCAGCAGTTTCCCCAGGCCCAAGTGGGTGGAGCAGTCACCTTCCTCTCCTCTTCCCTCCTCCTGGAGGGACCCTCCCTTCTGCCTCTCCTGATCTCCCTGGCCTCAGGGACACCTATCCTGTCTGGCCTCCACTTCTCCTCCTCCCCCGTCCCCCCACATCCTACCAGTTCACTTGGGGGTTCCTCCTGTCTCCTTGGGCATCAGGGTCCCCCACCAGTGGGTGGCAGATGCCCTAGTTGTGAGGAGACGCTGTATAATATTTTCTTAAGATCATCTTAAATTTCATGAGATCTACAGTAATGTGCCTGTATCATTTCTGATATTGGTAGGTTTTATCTTTTCTTTCTCTTTTTTTGATCAGTCTTGCTAGAAGTTTATCAGTTTTATTAGTCAAAGAACCATTTTTTGGCCAGATTCAAGAATAACAAGGGAAGGTTTACAGTTCTTCTTTGTGCCCTGACTCATATTAGTATAAACAGGAATATCAGGGATCTTCAATGAATCTTGAGAGAGATCTGAATATTCTGTTCAGACAACACCTATTTTTTTTTTAAACTTTGAAGAGTATGAGGTATTGTTAGCTGAGTTTGAGAGGGGTGCATTGTTACTGTTATTTACATTTGTCTCAGATTAAGCAGGACCTCTCATTCCTAAGGAAATGCATGGCAGCCCTTTCTAGAGGTTCGATTGGTCTTATCTGTGTAGACTTACTTTATGTTCTCCATTCAATGTGGCACATGGTCTCGCACAGTTTAGGTGTTGGGGTGGGAACTAGTTTCATGAAGGATAGAATCATTCAGAAGATTACTCTGTGCAGATTTGACTAAACTTGCAGCTCTAGGAATGCTACTGCCCTTTTAGGAAGGCAACTTAAGAAGTTATCATCTCAAGGCCCTTCATTTCTTTTCTTAAAATAACCATATCATTTAAATCAACTGAGTTCTTTTCTGTACTACTACTTGAGAAGTCTAGAAGATATGAAGATTTGAGCCAGATCAAGCCACAAGTGAAGAGCTAGAATAGCCCAAAAGCTGAAAACAAATTAGTTTGTAGAGAGGGAAATGAAGTGCTACACTGGGTTTCAAGGCCCAGTTGAAGGTTAGAGGCTAGGGTGGAAGATGCAGAAATGTTTTCATGTTCCATGTAGGTGGGCTGGAGTTAAAGACATCCCACAGCTGTCAAAGGCCAGCCAAATCCTTTGGGATGGAGCTTCTCATTAGTTTCTGCTCTTCTCCTGGCTCCTTCTACAACATAAGAGCTGAAAAAATAATACATTTTAATTTCAGAATCTTCATTTGAAAATATTTGGGAATCAGACGCTCCCCGATAATTGTTTCAACTTTTGAAGAGCACTTAACCTTGTATAATTTCAAAAAGAACTTTCTATCAAGTGTGAATCCAGGGAGCAAAAGAAGCCATGTACATAAAGGCTTGTAACCCTTTGTTCTCTTGTGGGAATTATTATTCTCTGTGGAATTATTGTGATTTTAAGACCCATTAAAGAAAGTTGACATTCTCACTTTTCATCTTCCACCCCACATCGTCGTTCACAGTTGGTCTGTACCCTGGTTGCCTGGTTGAGCTTCAGTGATGTCTGTGTTCCAGGTCATGATCTTGCTGTGCAATCAGCAAAGCTTCATCTGCACCCACGTTGACTACTGCCACCCTCACTGCTACCTGCACCACAGCCGCTCCTGTGCCCGGCTCGTCAGGGCCATTAAGCTGCTCTACGGAGACTCCGTGGACTCCCTCCGAGAGAGCAGCAGCGTCAGCAATGTGGCTCTCCGGGGCAAGAAGCAGAAAGAGGTGAGCGAATGATCACATGATAATATACCAATGATAGGGAAAGTGATGTCCTAACAATCTTTTCTCTGGAAATGCAAACTTCAGCCTACTGCAGTTGCATAAACCAGGCTACAGATCTGTGTGATTTCGAGCAAAATTAGAAGATGGGTACAAAAAAGACAAGTGCCAAAAAATAAATAAATAAATAAAAGACAAGTGCTTTGTCTTCATGTCCATGAGCAAACATGGGCTCAACTCTTTTCCCAGGCTTATTTCTACAAATAAATATGAACTCAAAGGGGCACTGGTGATAAGTAGGTTGCTGTGGTAGGAAGAATAATGTCCCCCCAAAGGTATCCGATTTCTAATCCCTGGAACCTGTGAATATGCTACCTCACCTGGCAAAAGGGATTTTGCCTATGTGAGTAAATTAAGTATCTTATAATGGGGAGATTATCCTGGATTAGCCAAGTGGGCTGAACGTAGTCAGAGGTAGAGATGGAGATGTGATGACAGAAGCAGAGGTCAGAATGATGCAGGGTAGTGAGTCCAGGCAGCCTCTGGAAGCTGGAAAGGGCAAGGAAATGGATGATTCCCTAGAGCCTCCAGAAGGAACACAGCCCTGCCAATTCATTTGAGACTTCTGACCTAGAGAACTGTTAAGATAATAAATTTGTGTTATATTTTTGCCAGGAAGGTTTTAGTGATTTGTTACAGCAGTAATAGGAGACTGATACAGTTATAGCTTAAGAAATAAGCAATAAATGGCCCAACTGTTCACTGATAAATAATAGAGTCAAATCAGACTAAAGGAAACTTCTTCAAGAAACTATTACATTTTCTAAGCATTCAGCTGCACTTTCCTGAAAACTGAACAGCTGAACTGGCAGAAGATGAAGACGGTAACCAGGGCTGCCGTGCTTCTGCCAGGGAAGCCCTGAGTTACCCATCTGCCCCTGAACAGGCGTGATGGCCAAGATGCTCTACTGCATGCTGCTGGCCGCCCCTGCAGCTGCTTCTCACAAGTGGATCTGCCAAGAGATCTTTATATAATCCCTATTCATTTCGATGAGCATTCATTGTGCACCTGCTGTTGGCACAATATGAGGCCAGATATTCTTGGAGAAATAAAAAATAATTAAGCAGGAGTAGAGGTTATTTCTGTTGATACTAAAGAGTTTGTGAACCAGGTTTGGTGGGGTGGGAGGATGGCAATAAAATACAAATCAAACTAGAGAATATAAACAATAACAAAAAATGCACTGTAATGCTTTAGCACTCACAAAAGGGATTTATTTAATTATGATTTTTAAAATTTTGAAAGCAATATGGGTATATGGAAGAAATTTTGGCTAATACAAGAGCTCCTAAAGAGATCCTAAAGAAAAAAAATATGTATCTCATGCGTATCATAAGTGTGCTAATTTGCCTTCTGGAAAATGACCTTTTAGTATTTTCTTCAAAGCATATGTATGAGCGTATAAGGTAGGTATACATCACTGACAAAGTACTTTTTGATTCTTGCAAATCTTGTGCAGGAGACACTCTTCATCACATTTTACAGATGAAAATGTTGAGGTTCAGAAAGATGGGATTGTCCACATTTCACATCTAGAACAGCTAGACTTTAATTTATAAACATGGAATTTCAAAGTCAGGGCTTTTTCAACTAGACTCTATTGCATCTACCGGTATTCAAACTATACAAATTCTGAGGGGAAATCAGGTGGGGAAACTACATGAACTGCTAAATGATGACATAAACAGAAAAATATGTATGTGTATATATGTTTGTATGTGTATGCATGTACATAGACATGCATTTATGTTTGAGATACATGCATACATTTATGTTTGAGATACATATATGTTTGATATATATATGTGTATATATGTTTGTATTCATGTACATAGACATGCATTTATTTTTGAGATACATGTATGTACACACATGTATCTCAAACATAAATGACACTTCATACAAAGAAAACCTAATTTTATTTAGGTAAGTTCTCCTTCATATAAAAACTCCCTTAGCTTTAGAAGAAAACCATATATGTTGAAAATTGTAAAAATACGCCAACCTAATGTTCATTGTTCACCATACACACGCTGAGATTTCTTACTTCCATACCTTTGCTCCAGCTGTATCTTCACCTGTAATCTACATGTGGCTGAACCCAAACATCCTTCAAGATCCAGCTCAAGTGCCGCCTCCTTCTTTTCTGATCTCCCTAGCATTTACCACTGGGCATACTGCAGGTGGATGATTAATGACGTTGTCTATTCCTTCTTCCTCTAAACTACAATGATGGTTTACTTGTGCTTTTCACATCCTTCATTCAATTATTCATTCATTCATTGATCCATCCATCCATGGGTCTATTCAGCAAATTTTAAAGAGATTCTGGACCATGCTGAGTCCATACTGTGTTGGGTATAGTAATGGCCAAAGAGATATGGCCCTACCCTTGTAAGATGCACACAGTCTAGTCTAGAGACAGAAATTAATCAAACAAACATCCCAAGTTGATGTAAAATTGCAACAACGATAAGCACAATGAAGGAGAAGCACTCTGTGCTAAGAGATCTTATGAATAAGACTTTGAACCAAGGATGATGGCTGGAGCATGGAGGACCGTGGTGCCTGATGAGGCTGCACAAGCAGGTAGAGAGCAGACCAGGTTGAGCCTCTGAGGCCTTGGGAAGGATTTTAGTCTTTATCCTGTGAATAGTGACAAGCACCAAAAGGTTTTTAAGATTGCTCTGCCTGCAAAGTGGGGCTACTTACATCCCTATTTCTCTTCTCACTTAATTATAAAGCTTCTTGAGAACTGAGGCAGTCTTACACATTTTGCATCCTGTGTGATACCTAACAGACTACCTCACTATGGCAGAGAGACTATAATATTGAGTGAGTGAGTGGGCTATAGAGTTCTATGATGTTTCATGAGTGCCTTTCACCTCTGGCCCATCCAGGACACTGGCCTGAAGCAGCAGAAAAGGTTACCAACCTTACATGTTGCTTACATTTTTGAAAGGGAAAGTAAAGCAAGAGTATAAGTGTTCCCTAACCCTAACACACTTAAATTAGTCATGCAGGTGGAGAGCTGAAAAGATGTATTGAGTCTTCTGTGATCAACATTTTATTTCCAAAATGCCAGCCTCCTGTTCAAGCTTCTTTTTTATTCTCTCATGATGTTTCCATTTGCCTGTTCTGAATCTGTCACATAAATGAACAATGCCCACATTTTCAGAGCCCAAATGAAAACAGAGTAGGCAATAAATCAAGAATAAAAGCAGTGATTCTGATTAAAATCGAGACTTATGAGCAATTGGTATTTCATTCGTGTTTCCTTTTTAATTGGTTTTTATGGCAGAATATATTTGTGGCAGCTAGTACATTTTGTAACCCTTCTAACTCTGATCAATCTGCTAATCTACATCTCAGTGCTCAGAGACTCCCTGTACATTCTGTTAGACTGTTTTAGTGCACTTCCAAATTTGAGAGGTTTAGATAAGCTATCATTATATATATCACCTTCACCAAAAGGTGAATTCACCAAAGAATTCTTTGAATTTTCCTGTATATCTGTACCTTGTCTAATGCTATGTTCTAAACATAGTAATGTGCAATTAGTGCTTGCTGATGGAAATGGGTGGATAAAACATTTTTTCCTTTCAGCCAAAAAGGGGAGGTAACTAAGAGGTTATATGTACCCAAAAAAAGAAAGGGCATAGTGTCCATAAATTTTGTGAAGCCAGTGTAAATGGCAAGAGGCCACCTGATCTCCTGCAGGACTAATATTTTTCTAAAGCTATGGAAAACACAGCTGTGAGGCCAAGACCAAGCCCTAGGTCTTGATTTCATGGGTCAGAATTACTCTTCACTATGATATACATAACTCCTATGTCAAAGATGTATGAGACACAAAGGGTCTGGGTTACCTCTGGGGAAATACTATACTTCTATTGGCATGTTTCTTTCCAGAAACATGAGGCAATCCCTTTCCCAAAGAACCCAGTAGGCTGACTCCAATTTTCCCAAATGTTAAATACCTCATTATTTCCACAGTGTTATCATCATTTATGACATGTATTCTCCTTTTCTACTTATCTTGAATTTTCATTTGTTTGCTAGCTGTCTCTCCTGGTAAGATACACTCTCCAGAAGGGTGTATCATGGGGGTTTTGCTCCTCAGCATATCCTCAGAAGTTAGCCCTGTTCCTGGCAAATGGTTATTTCTTAATAAACATACTTGAATTATTAAATGAATAAGTAAAAATTTTACTTAAACTAATTACGTATTACGCCTCCGTTGTCAATAATATTTTGTTGTGAGTAATAGAAACCCATTGAAATTTGTTCAAATAATTAGAGTTTCTTCAAAGGATATAGCAGAATCTCATGAAACCAAGGACAGGTGGGAAACACAGTCAAGCCTCAAAGGAATGAGATCCAAAGCAGCTGTCCATCTGAGGGTGGACAGTGTCTCATCTCTGCTTCTTTCTGCATCATCTCTGTCTGCTGACTCATCTCTGTCCCCTGACCAGCAACCCCTGCTTTATTCATCTTGTACTTAGACTGAAGTCTCAAGGTTGCATCATCATTTCTCAGCCCCAGTAACCATCACTAAATGAATCAGACTCGGTCCCCTAATTCCCTAGGACAGGAATTTGATGGGACCAACCCTCCTCTTTCTGATCCAAACACCACAAGTGATAATTCCCTGGACAGTTAAAGGATAGGTTTTGCACTACAGATTTTATCTGAAGTTCTACACCATCCCATAGCAAGCATGTCCCAGTATCCCTGCCAGCTCTTGGGACTGTATAATGTCCTCCCACTGACCATAGCTTCCTCTGGTAGATCGACTCAAAATGAATGACATCCTCTATTAGTGATAAATTCTGTCCTTCAGTCTTGGGTTACTAGTTTTGGTTTTCTTTGCAGTCCCTGATTGATGTGTGTTTCCAACCACCACCTACATCTCACAGTCCAGTGAAATTTCTAACTCTTCAGGAACCACTAATGGTTATAATTATATAATATGGTTATAAATGCCTTCAGAACCAGCCTCCTACTCCATCCATTTTCTTACTCTCTTCTAGCCAAGTTTTACACCACGTTACCAAAGCAAAAAGCAAGTGATGATAATGTTGTTAGTCTGAGTCAGGGTCACACCAGTAGAGGACTTTAGGGACCTCACATAGGGTACCCAAGTGCCCATAACACGTGTACCCATCTTTAATACCTGTTTTCAGGCCTGAACAAGTCACTCAAGAAGAGTTCCTAGCCCATCACCCTAGTGTAAAAGCCTTTCCAATTCCCTTCCCTTTCCACTAAAACAAACATCCTAATATCTTGAAGCCAGCAGAACACACCAGGCTTCTTAAGGAAGCATGCCAGGATATTAAATATTTGATATTTGAGAAGCTTGACTTATACCTTCTGTCCCCAGCAGATAGGATTAAACAGAAGCCTACATTTCACAGAGCGTGAGAAACAGACATAAATGTTTGTCCTTTTTCCTCTGAGTATTTTTCTGTATCTGCTTGCTTAAAATTCCTATAAATTAATCAAAAGTATTGTTCAAAGGTAACCCTGAAAAGATAAAGTGTCCAGCCAAAGGAGAAAGCAATAAAATATTTTCAAAATTTAAAAATCAATTTTAAAATAACTCTAACAACCTGGGGAATATTCATCATAAAATCACAGTGAAATGAAATGTTTAAAACTGTGTACCACATATATAGCATCGTCACAGCTTTGCTAAGATGCCTAGGGGGTCAAAGGGCTGAAAGGAGCCAAATAATGGCCATCACTGAGTTGAGGATTATAAGGATTTTTATTTTCTTCTTCATAGTTTTTTTTGTATTTTCCAGGTTTCTGCAATTTACATTTTTTTATAAATAGAATAAAAGCAGAAAGATGCCACTTTTTAAATACCTTGATTTTTTACAAAGTCAGATACACCCCTATATTTATATGGAAAATGATTGCCATATATGATTTTAGAAGTTTTCAAATTATATAAAATAAGCATGATATTTATGCTATATTTTGCTTTTACATTCACAGGGGGGAAATAAAGCATTGCAGGATTTCTCTCCCCAGATGATATTTATTCCCAAGCAGGATTTCTCTCTCCAAATGATATGTGTTCCCAAGTATGTGACTCCACTTTTTTTTTTTTTAAATCTTTAGAAAACACAGCAAGAGCTCTGATTCATTTGTTTCCAAGTAAATTCGTTTAAGAGTTTATTCCATACTGGTCACATAACAGATGCATTGTCTTGGGTCTTTTTGTCAGTTTTGAAAGACTTTCTTGGAACATGCATGTACTTTGTAGATTTGCTTTTTCTTTCAAAATATCTCCATCTATGACACTGTGAAGCTCTGTTCAGAAATTCTTAAGGAGTTCAGTTGTTTTCCCTTGGCACTGAGGGAGAGAGTGTTTCATTGACATGTCACTGGAAAAACAAATGAGCATTTATACTGTGCAAAGGGATGGATTCCCTGTTTGCACAGCCTGGAGTGCAAAAATGGAGGCATCAGGACTCAGGATAAATAAACAAGGGCCTGCCACCACTGGAGCAATCATTCTCCCAGCTGCTCTGTCCACTCCATTCCTTGGCACTTAGAGAGTCAGGGGAAGAAAATGTCTCCTCCGTGTGTATGCAGATGTCAGGCTTATTCTGGACCCTGGTTGAGGGGACAATTTTAAAGAAGAGCTGCTGCCTCCAATAGACAAGTATGGGTTTTTAAACAAACAAACAAACAAACACTTTACCTGGATGATGGATGCTATGAACTCATACTTCGTTGATGAGTCTTTTATCTTTCACTTCCTAACACTCCTCTGTGAAACATTTTCTCTTCCAAATAATCAACTTGTAACATCCAACCCTTTAAAGGGATTATTAGAGAGAGTGGCTTTTAACTGGCAATATTTAAAAAGATTTGTGTTTTTAACAGCTTGGTGGAATATAATTAGCCCTGAAATGGAAATCAGGAGATCCTGTCCTTTCCTTATTCTACTAATAACCAGTTTTGCAATTTGGTCAAGCTACTCCACCTCTCTGGGTCCTGGTCTCCTCAGTGGTAAAAGAGGAGTTTGTTGCTAAATACCCCTAAGCTACCTTTTCATTACAAAATTAACTGCTTTTATCACTTTCAGAAAGTGCAGGCCCATAAAAAGTCCTTACTGAAATCATCTGTTGCATTAGAACCAGTTGGTTGTTTGGAGAATTTGGAGGAAAACAGCACTGTTGGGTTTTGAGAGAACACAACACTCTTCGTCACCTATCTTATGTTCTTTCCAGTGCTCAGATAAATCATGCCTGAGGACACCTTCGCTGAAAAAGAGAGTTTCAGATGCCAACCTAGAGGGGAAAAAGGACTCTGGAATGCTGAAATACATCAGACTACAGGTATTGATGCATAGATCAGAAATGTTCATGGAACAGTAATAAGGAGGGAACTCCAGATATCTTGTTTACTAATGTTTGGGACATACAATGCCAACTGGCACAGTGTTGGCATAAAGGCCCCTCTAATTTGGTGAGCAAGAATGCTACCAAGTATGCAAGGAAAAATCCCTTCTTGCTGGACAGCCAACTTCCATAGAGACAAGGCTTGGGGGGCTTGGCTAGAACCATACCTCTTCCCACTCTCTCCACCTTAATGGAGCCAGCTTCCCACCAATGTGTGGTAGCGACGCTCATAGATCTTGGAATGAGACAGTCGGATTTCAAATCCTATACCTGCTGCTCTGGCTCTGGGACCTTGGGCAAGTTAACTTAATTTTTCTCAGTTTTAGTTGCCTAAACTCTAAAATGGGGATTTTAACACTAGACCCATCTCAAAGAATTATTGCATGGATTAAAAAAGATAGTATATTTAGCTGCTTATCCAGTGGTTGGCACAGTTATATTGTTATTACAACCTAAACTCTAAATCATAATACATTTCCCAGGGGAAGAGAAAAAAAAAGTTTCATGTTTTTGTAGAAAGTGTTTTAAATGATGGTTAAAGACCTAGACTTGCCCCAAACCTACATTTATCACCAAAATTATTTGAAATAATGGATTAAATGGGGTTTTGTTGGCTAACCTGGAGCAATAACCACAATGTATAATGTTTTGAAGGGAAAATGCCATCCAAGTTCACTGGCTTAGAAAACTAACTTTCTGAATGGGACTCCTTTATAAATTAGAGGCTGATCACTGTTTCCAGTGGAAATCAGCTTCTAACAGGAAGGAAGATAAGATGCTATGAAAGTCTACCAGGACTTTAAACACAAAGATATATTGGCTGGAGTCCTTCTTTCTCACAGAGCTATACTTATTCTACAGTTTATTCCCTAGGTGGTTGCAAATTAATTTTTGTGGTGAAAGTATTATAAAATTAATACAATTTGGGGGTAATTATACATCAACTAATAAGGTATAAAGCTTATTATACATCATGCCAATAAATACGCTCCCACTTTAGAATGTATTTTAAGGTCATTTAAGGAAAGCAGAGAGAGGGGAAGTGACACTTAACACTCTAGAGGAGTACAGCAATCAGTGTCTTCAAAGATTTTACGACATCATTTCCATCTTTTTCCAGGTGATGAGCCTGTCGCCTGCTCCCTTATCTCTGCTAATCAAGGCAGCACCAATTCTGACGGAGGAGATGTATGGAGACATCCAGCCAGCTGCCTGGGAGCTCCTGCTCAGCATGGATGAGCACATGGCAGGGGCAGCAGGTAAAGAAAGACCACCTGGGACTCTGGTCCTGCTGCCACTCATCCCAGCGTCTAAACAAGAGAAAGGCACATTCATTCCATTTTCACCCTTAGGTCAGATTGCTAGCAATGGCTGGACCTCTAGACAGAGCTGTGCACTAAACAGAAACAGGCCTAGGTTCTGTGTGCACCCTTTTCATGTCACTGTATAGTTTGCACAAGGGCAGCATGTCTCTCCCAAGATGTTACCAAATTATAGAGAATGATTTCCCCCAGAACGTACATTTTCACTATATTTCACAAAAGATAAAATTCTTTTTGTGCGTTGTGATTTCCCAGATTGACCATGAACAACCATCATTAATTTTATTAAATCTTATGTGAGTAATAGTCTGTGTTCAAATCACAATATCAAAGTAAATTTGTGAAATTTAAGTGACGTGTCCAAAGCCACATAGCTAACAAATGGTAGAGGTAGAATCTGGATTCTTCATCGTTTTCCAGTTTTTGTGCATATTCCTTTATTTTATAGTTATTTTAATTGAAAATGCACATGGTTAAAATTCAAATAATATAAGAGTGTATGAAGTTTAAAAGTATCACCCTCTTTCCCATGACTCCCAGTCCTCTTTCTCAGAGGTGACAATTTTTAAATTTCCCAGGAATCCTCTAGGGTAAACTATGCATATATATATATATATATATATATACACCTATGTATGTATATATTACGTTTCCTTTTTCACACAAATAGGACATACCATAAAGACTTCTGCATTTTGCATTTTTATCTAGGAGACTTTAAGAGTTTATTTGAACAAAAATTGATTCCAATCAGGCAGTGCCAAGCTACAAGTGGTTAGGAGCACTCCACCAAGAGTAGCTCAGGGAGAGACTTTTATAGAGAAAAGGCAGAAGCAAAGAAAAGCAATTATTTATTGTCTGTAGCGTAAAGCCTAGTTAGCTGTTTGTGATTGGTTATCCTTAGCATTTTGATTTGTAACCTTGAGGTGTTTATAGGCATAGATTTTGGTTTGCTTATGTAAGCTGCCGTGGCATTAGGGCCACCTCAGTCTAATGGTCTCCTTTTAAAACAACTTAACAATTTCCCCCTTTTGGTCATCCTCTCATATGTGAAAAGTTGACCAAAAATTAGTATTAATGCCACTCTTTGTCACCATCAGAGTTAAGTTTCTCTTGTCTCATTGTGAAACTCATAGTAGGTTATGATGTCATGTCCATGGAAGAATTGTTTTGCTGTTCATCTCGTTGTTCATCTTGTTCCTGTTTCTCCAAGCACAGTAAGACCAGCTAATGTACTGCTGATGGCTGTGAACGTGCATTTAAGACCGTTGAGAGAATATAGCACACCACAGAGACTACAGTGATAACTATTAGGAGGATAATATCAAGAGACTGAAGTGTACTCCTTGGCCAGGGCCCCAGTGAACCAAACTAGCTAGTATCAAATAAATCAAAGGATGTACCTGTTTAACCAAGTGGCTTGTTTGTTAATTTTCTGTATTTGCTACAATAGTAGAGATATGGATCAGGGTGCAGCAGGAGACATTTGCTATGGCACATGTTCCGCCAATAACTAATCTAAAGCAATTCTATTATCTAAATTTACCTTGGCAAGAAAATCTTGGGACTTTGGTTGTTCAGCTGCGGCCTTAGCAGTAGATTCATCAACAGTTGCCAGAGTTAAGGAGCATTATCTTCCTAGGCATTAACAGAGAAAAAAAGCAGGTAGTGAAAAGGCAAAAGGAATAAACATTTCATATTGGTGTTAAAGACCTTGATCTGCAATCTTGGGAGACAGCTGTCTACCACAAGACGCCATCTGCCTCTGGGTAAGAACCTCCTTAGTCAATTTTAATTTTAGGTCTCCAGCTGGTATGCAGTTCCAAGAGTTTGGAGAAGCCCTTTTTAACTGAGGGATGTGGACCCAAGGTTCAATTCCATGAAGTTTTCTAAGTAGTTTTAATTGTATATATTGATTAGAATTCTTAATACTTAGAACTGTTTTTTCCTAGTGAAACTAAGGTGTAAGCAATTGTGGAGTGTCTGTTATACTAGCATTCTGTGAGTTGGCAAATTTATAAATCCATTTCACGATTTCTGGAAGTATATTCTTTCTTAGTAAATTTTTCATTGTGGCACAAAACATGTTTAGTAATAAACGCAAATATCTTTAGTGCCTCTGAAAAGGAAGCCAAAAGTAGATAAAGCTATGTTCAGTAATTAATGTTTCAATATTGTATCTTATTTGGAAATGATCTAGATATTCAATGAATATCCATCATTTAACTTATCTCAGCATAACTTTAAGGTTTCAAGTTACCAACAAGATTTTAGAAACTATTTTTAAGTAGACATACCATAAAGCATAATGTTGAAAAATTAATTTATAAACTTTTTACTTTTTAAAAAAGTAAACTTTTATTTACATCTATTTAATTTATTTGTTCTTAACAATTATGTTTAGAATATTCATGAAAATTTCATGAGACATTAAACAGATAACCATCATTTTAAGTTATTTTTCTTTCTGACAAATTCTATAACTTGAGTTTATTTGACTTTTAGTAAACCTAGGTAGGATAAAAGTATTATATTTAATGCTAATAACTCTAAAGACATACCTATTTTGATTAAACCAACAAACTTAAACCACCTTTTATTTACTGAAGGTTATCCTAGATCAAATGAACTTGAAAAAATTTTTGGTTAGTTTCTGGATTTCTGAGAGTATACTTGATTTATGTAAATGCTTGATTGTCTTTAAGCCAATTAATAGAGCTCTTTACACATTAATTTTGGCAATACCATCCAAAGGTAGAAAAATACCACACATCTACAACATACTAACAGAGATATACATAAACATACAGACAGATGCAGAGATCTTATAGCTTTAGTTTTAAAATTTTGGCCATGAGACAGATGGACAGGAAGGCAATAGCTGTCCCCGGGAGAGAAAGGATCAATAACCTTTTTTTTTTTTGGTAATTTGGAAAGGAAGCGGCAGTGTGAAATTTTACCTTCTTCTCTCAACCAGCCACCACAGGTAGAGAGGTCTGGGGGAGCTGACGTTAGTAAAAATTCTTACTCTTTGCCGGCTTCTGCCAGTTTTCCCAGGGTGATGTCTGCAGGCTCCAGAGTGAGGGAGGCATTCCAGTGGGTCTCATCCTGGTCACCAGTAACTGTAAAGGAGGAAAAGTAATTTTCCCTCTACCCTTAATAGTGAGTGCCTGGCTGAAATACATTTTCCTCTAGGATAACTCATAAATGGATAGGCTTATCTAAGATGGTTTAAAGTTCTCCACTGTGGCCAATGTAATTCAAGATTATCTTTGGTATAGTTAACCTACTCGTTCCTTAAAAAAAAAAAAAAATTCTGTTCACCTGAGACCTCACACTAGACTCAGTCCAGTTTTAAGTCAGACCCAGTCTGACCCTGGATCCAGTCTGGTTTCTAAATTGGAACCAGTCCATTCCTGAGCCCAGTCTGGTTTTCAAGTCTGACTCATTCCCACTCCAGCCGGTTTCTGGACCCAGCATGAAAAAGAAAGGCTCAGATAAAGTCTGCAAGCTCATAATACAAAACCTTCAGTGCTAGGATTTGAGAGGGACTTACCCATGACCTCCAGAGGCAGCAAGAAAGCAGCAAGCTCAAGGTCTCAACAGATACCTATGCCGGGTTGCTCATTGCTCCTGTGGGCTGTTGGGGGGGGGGGTCTCCTTTGGTTCCCTCTTCTGACACCAGAACTGTTAAAAGGTAAACTGAGGCATATTAAAAATTTGAACAAAAATAAATTTGAATTGAGAAATGCCAAACAAGAAGTGGTTAAGAGGTCTCTCTAGGAGACCATTTTTAACATCAGTCTATAAGTTTACCTATTCTTTTTAATGGCTACCAAATATTCCATTGAATGAATGGATATAACAATTTATTTAACCTGGAAATTTTAGTTGATTCTTGCCTTTTGCTTTTTTTATACTATGCTGCATCAAATGTCTTTGTAAAATGTCTTTGTTCACATTAAGTATCAGATTTTTGCTTCTCTACCAAGTATTTTTCAGAGAGAAGGGCATGCTCCCTAAATATGGGACAGCCATGGATATTTTCATAGACGTTATGAACAGGGAGACTGAGCTTTAAGAAAAGCTAGAAGGAAGAGGAAATGGTGTATGCAAAGCCACATGGGGTGTGGAAATGCACTGGGTTGATTTGGAAAGCCTGAGGAGGAATTGAGACTGGGGTGGCTTTTGTAAAGAGGTTGCTAGTCTGTAATATTAGGCAAGTGAGCAGTTCTCACATTGTAAAAGACCTTGAACAACAGGGTTAGGAGTGTGGACTTTCCACTGAACTGTGGGAAACCACTCAGGGGTTCCGAGCCAAAGAGTAATGTTGCATATAGTGTTGAATTATTACCAAGTTTAATGTGGCAGCAATGAGTGGAGTGGCTTGGTTTTAGAAACAGTGATTTTTAGATGACGAGGAGACATATCAGTGGTGATATGACACTAAAGCTAATGAGAAAGGCCATAATTAGAGAGAAACTTGGGAAAACTTGATGTTTGTGGCAGCTGAAGCAATGAGAGAGGATTATTTCCAGGGGAGAAATGATTCCGGGGGAGGATGATTTCTTGGTATAGAGGAGAGGGCTGAGGAATGAACACTAGGCCATTGGCCTTCTCTACCTTCAAAGGACAGGAAGAAGAGCTGACCAGCAAAATCCAGAAAAACGACCAGAAAAGTAGAACTTAAGTAATCTCAAACCATGGAAGTAGAGGAAGATCCTTTTCAAGGAGATTGTTATGAAAGTGTTAAAAACTGAAAGAAAAGAAATGCTGTAAAAATACCACTGGATCTGCTGATTAGTGAGCATTACAAGAAAACTGTTTCAGTAAAGAGATTGAGGTAGAACTTCAACTGCAATGACTTAGAGAGTGACGATGGTGTTTAAAAATTGAGACAGAGTACACTTTAAAGAAAAGTAAAGAAAGGAGAAAAAGTGGAAATTTAAGGAGGTGGTAGGATTAAGAAACAGATTATCAAAAGCTACTGATGACAGTAGCTCACATTTGTTCTAGAACTCTATCATACACACTATCTTACTTGATCCTCATAACAATGATTGTATAAATGAGCAAAATCCAACTCAGAAGGTTGAAAGGACTTTTAACCAAGTGCTCACAGCTCAGAATTAGCAGACCCAGGAAATCAAACCCAGATCTTTTGACTACAAATAGATGCCCTTTCCATATACCACTTTGCCTCTAAAAAATAAAATATGCTTTAGAATTCTGTAGTACTTTTCATGTCACAAAGCACTTTCTCATATGTTATTTTATTCTAACAACAAATTAGGAGGCAGATATCAGCAGCATCCTCATCCTCATTCTCATTCTCATCATCATCATTGACATTTTACCAATAGAGAAACAAAGGTTAAGAAGTTAAGAGACTTGGCCAAGATCAATAGGAGAGAAGTCTCAGAGCTGGAATTTAACCCCAGTTGTTCTAACAATTGCCTGAGCATGTTTTGCGGATCTTGGAAAAAGTACAAGAGAGTTTTTAAATTATATTTTTATGATCAACACTGGCTCCTCCATCTATGCTACAGAGTGTATTTCTTTTCCTTATTATTCGTTGACTTCATAACTTATCATAGCACTGATCTTTCTCTTATTCATATTTCGCTTTCCCCCCAAAAACAACAATGGTATTATGGTTCATGAAGTCTCTTTTGGTTTCTCAGTCCTTCTACCTCTTGGAAGGGTAGATGTTTCTAATAGAGTCTACCTTATGAATGTTATTTTTATTATTTAAAATTTTTAACATCTTTATTGGACTATAATTACTTACAATGTTGTTTTAGTTGATGTTGTATAACAAATTGAATCAGCTATACTTATATGTATATCCCCATATCTCCTCCCCCTTGTGTCTCCCTCCCACCCTCCCTATCTCAACCCTCTAGGTGAACACAAAGCACTGAGCTGATCTCCCTGTGCTATGCAGATGCTTCCCACTAGCTTTCTATTTTACATTTGGTATTGTATATAAGTCCATGCCAATCTCTCACTTTGTCTGAGCTTAACCTTCCCCCTCCCTGTGCCCTCAAGTCCATTCTCTATGTCTGCGTCTTTACTCCTGTCCTCCCCCTAGGTTCTTCAGAACCATTTTTGGTTTTTTTTTTAGATTCCATATATATGTGTTAGCATACGGTATTTGTTGTACTCTTTCTGACTTACTTCACTCTGTATGACAGACTCTAGGTCCATCCACCTTACTACAAATAACTCAATTTCGTTTCTTTTTATGACTGAGTACTATTCCATTGTATATATGTGCCACAGCTTCTTTATCCATTCATCTGTTGATGGACACTTAGGTTGCTCCCATGTCCTAGCTGTTGTAGATAGACCTGCAATGAACATTGTGGCACATGACTCTTTTTGTATTATGGTTTTCTCAGGGTATATGCCCATTAGTGGGATTGCTGGGTCCTATGGTAGTTCTAGCTTTAGTTTTTTAAGGAACCGCCATAGTGGCTGTATCAGTTTACATTCCCACCAACAGTGCAAGAGGGTTCCCTTTTCTCCACACCCTCTCCAGCATTTATTTGTTTTAGATTTTTGATGATGGCCATTCTGACTGGTGTGAGGTGATACCTCACTGTAGTTTTGGTTTGCATTTCTCTAATGATTAGTGACATTGAGCATCCTTTCATGTGTTTGTTGGCAATCTGTATGTCTTCTTTGGAGAAATGTGTATTTAGGTCTTCTGCCCATTTTTGGATTGGGTTGTTTGTTTCTTTGCAATTGAGCTGCATGTATATTTTGGAGATTAATCTTTTGTCAGTTGGTTCGTTTACAAATATTTTCTCCCACTCTGAGGGTTGTCTTTTCATCTTTTTATGGTTTCCTTTGCTGTGCAAAAGCTTGAAGTTTCATTAGGTCCCATTTGTTTATTTTTGTTTTTATTTCCATTTCTCTAGGAGGTGGGTCCAAAAGGATCTTGCTGTGAGTTATGTCACAGAGTGTTCTGCCTATGTTTTCCTCTAAGAGTTTTATAGTGTCTGCCCTTATATTTAGGTCTTTCATCCATTTTGAGTTTATTTTTGTGTATGGTGTTAGGGAGTATTCTAATTACATTCTTTTACATGTAGCTGTCCAGTTTTCCCAGCACCACTCATTGAAGAGGCTGTCTTTTCTCCATTGTATATTCTTGTCTCTTTCATCAAAGATAAGGTGACCATATGTGCATGGGTTTTTCTCTGGGCTTTCTGTCCTGTTCCATTGATCTATATTTCTGTTTTTGTACAAGTACCATACTGTCTTCATTACTGTACTTTTGTAGTACAGTCTGAAGTTAGGGAGCCTGATTCCTCCAGCTCCGTTTTTCTTTCTCAAGATTGCTTTGGCCATTCGGGGTCTTTTGTGTTTCCATATAAATTGTGAAATTTTTTTTCTAGTTCTCTGAAAAATGCCATTGGTAGTTTGATAGAGATTGCATTGAATCTGTAGATTGCTTCGGGTAGTGTAGTCATTTTCACAATGTTGATTCTACCAATCCAAGAACATGGTATATCTCTCCATCTGTTTGTATCATCTTTAATTTCTTTCATCAGTTTCTTATAGTTTTCTGCATACAGGTCTTTTGTCTCCTTAGGTAGATTTATTCCTAGGTATTTTATTTATTTTTGTTGCAATGGTAAATGGGAGTGTTTCCTTAATTTCTCTTTAAGATTTTTCATCATTACTGTACAAGAATGCAAGAGATTTCTGTGCATTAATTTTGTATCCTGCTACTTTGCCACATTCATTGATTACCTCTAGTAGTTTTCTGGTAGCATCTTTAGGATTCTATACGTATAATATCATGTCATCAGAAAACAGTGACAGCTTTACTTCTTTTCCAATTTGGATTCCTTTTATTTCTTTTTCTTCTCTGCTGTAGCTAAAACTTCCAAAACTATGTTGAATAATAGTGGTGAGAGTGGACAACCTTGTCTTGTTCTTGATCTTAGTGGAAATGGTTTCAGTTTTTCACCATTTAGAACAATGGTGGCTGTGGATTTGTCATATATGGCCTTTATGATGTTGAGGTAAGTTCCATCTATGCCTACTTTTTGGAGGGCTTTTATTGTAAATGGGTGTTGAATTTTGTGAAAAGCTCTTTCTGCATCTATTGAGATGATCATATGGTTTTTTCTCCTTCAGTTTGTAAATATGATTTATCACATGGATTGATTTGCATATATTGAAGAATCCTTGCATTCCTGGGATAAAACCCACTTGATCATGGTCTATGATCCTTTTAATGTGTTGTTGGATTCTGTTTGCTAGTATTTTGTTGAGAATTTTTGCATCTATATTCAATAATGATATTGGCCTGTAGTTTTCTTTCTTTGTGACATTTGTGTCTGGTTTTGGTATCAGGGTGATGGTGGCCTTGTGGAATGAGTTTGGGAGTGCTCCTCCCTCTGCTATATTTTGGAAGAGTTTGAAAAGAATAGGTGTTAGCTCTTCTCTAAATGTTTGATAGGATTCGCCTGACAAGCCATCTGATACTGGACTTTTGTTTGTTGGAAGACTTTTAGTCAGAGTCTCAATTTCAGTGCTTGTGATTGGTCTGTTTATATTTTCTATTTCTTCCTGCTTCAGTCTCGGGAGGTTGTGCTTTTCTAAGTATTTGTCCATTTCTTCCAGGTTGTCCATTTTATTGGCATATCATTGCTTGTAGCAATCTCTCATGATCCTTTGTATTTCTGCAGTTACAGTTGTTACTTCTCCTTTTTCATTTCTAATTCTATTGATTTGAGTTTCTACCTTTTTTTCTTGATGAGTCTGGCTAATGCTTTATCAATTTTGTTTATTTTCTTAAAGAACCAGCTTTTAGTTTTATTGATCTTTGCTATCATTTCCTTCATTTCTTTTTCATTTATTTCTGGTCTGATCTTTATGATTTCTTTCCTTCTGCTAACTTTGGGGGGTTTTTGTTCTTCTTTCTCTAACTGCTTTAGGTGTAAGGTTAGGTTGTTTATTTGAGATGTTTCTTGATGTAGGATTGTATTGCTGTAAACTTCCCTCTTAAAACTGCTTTTGCTGCATCTCATAGGTTTTGGGTCATCGTGTTTTCACTGTCATTTGCTTCTAGATGTTTTTTGATTTCCTCTTTGATTTCTTCAGTGATCTCTTGGTTATTCAGTAGTGTATTTAGTATTTAGTAGTAGCCTCCATGTCTTTGTATTTTTTACAGATTTTTTCCTGTAATTTATATCTAGTCTCATAGCGTTGTGGCCAGAAAAGATACTTGATATGATTTCAATTTTCTTAAATTTACCAAGGCTTGCTTTGTGACCCAAGATATGATCTATCCTGGAGAATGTTCCATGAGCACTTGAGAAGAAAGTTTATTCTGTTGTTTTTGGATGGAATGTCCTATAAATATCAATTAGGTCCATCTTGTTTAATGTATCATTTAAAGCTTGTGTTTCTTTATTTATTTTCATTTTGGATGATCTGTCCATTGGTGAAAGTGAGGTGTTAAAGTCCGCTGCTATGATTGTGTTACTGTCGATTTCCCCTTTTATGGCTGTTAGCATTTGCCTTATGTACTGAGGTGCTCATATTTTGGGTGCATAAATATGTACAATTGTTATATCTTCTTCTTGGATTGAACCCTTGATCATTATGTAGTGTCCTTCTTTGTCTCTTGTAATAGTCTTAGTTTTAAAGTGTATTTTGTCTGATATGAGAATTGCTACTCCAGCTTTCTTTTGATTTCCATTTGCATGGAATACCTTTTTCCATCCCCTCACTTTCAGTCTGTATGTGTCCCTAGGTCTGAAGTGGGTCTCTTGTAGACAGCATATATACAGGTCTTGTTTTTGTATCCATTCAGCCAGTCTATGTCTTTTGGTTGGAGCATTTAATCCATTTACATTTAAGGTAATTATGAATATGTGTGTTCCTATTACCATTTTCTTAATTGTTTTGGGTTTGTTATTGTAGGTCTTCTCCTTCTATTGTGTTTCCTACTTAGAGAAGTTCCTTTAGCATTTGTTGTAAAGCTGGTTTGGTGGTGCTGAATTCTCTTAGCTTTTACTTCTCTGTAAAGGTTTTAATTTCTCCGTCAAATCTGAATGAGATCCTTGCTGGGTAGAGTAATCTTGATTGTAGGTTTTTCCCTTTCATCACTTTAAATATGTCCTGCCACTCCCTTCTGGCTTGCAGAGTTTCTGCTGAAAGATCAGCTGTTAACCTTATGGGGATTCCCTTGTATGTTATTTGTTGTTTTTCCCTTGCTGCTTTTAATATTTTTTCTTTGTATTTAATTTTTGATAGTTTGATTAATATGTGTCTTGGCATGTTTCTCCTTGGATTTATCCTGTATGGGACTCTCTGCACTTCCTGGACTTGAGTGACTATTTTCTTTCCCATATTGTGGAAGTTTTCAACTATAATTTCTTCAAATATTTTCTCAGTCCCTTTCTGTTTCTCTTCTTCTGCGACCTCTATAATTCGAATGTTGTTGCATTTAATGTTGTCCCAGAGGTCTCTGAGACTCTCCTCAGTTCTTTTTGTTCTTTTTTCTTTATTCTGCTCTGCAGTAGTTATTTCCACTGTTTTATCTTCCAGGTCACTTATCCATTCTTCTGCCTCAGTTATTCTGCTATTGATTCCTTCTAGAGAATTTTTTAGTTCATTTATTATGTTGCTCATCATTGTTTGTTTGCTCTTTAGTTCTTCTAGGTCCTTGTTAAACGTTTCTTGTATTTTCTCCATTCTATTTCCAAGATTCTGGATCATCTTTACTACCATTAATCTGAATTCTTTTTCAGGTAGACTGCCTATTTCCTCTTTATTTGTTTGGTCTGGTGGGTTTTCACCTTGCTCCTTCATCTGCTGTGTGTTTCTCTGTCTTCTCATTTTTCTTAACTTACTGTGTTTGGGGTCTTCTTTTCACAGCCTGCAGGTTCGTAGTTCCTGTTGTTTTTCGCAGCTGCCCACTGTGGGTAAGGTTGGTTTAATGGGTTGTGTGGGCTTCCTGGTGGAGGGGACTGGTGCCTGTGTTCTGGTGGATGAGGCTGGATCTTGTCGTTCTGGTGGTGTTTTTTGGGGATGTCTGTGAACTCATTATGATTTTAGGCAGCCTCTCTGCTAATGGTTGGGGTTGTGTTCCTGTCTTGCTAGTTGTTTGGCGTAGAGTGTCCAGCACTGGAGCTTGCTAATTGTTGAGTGGAGCTTGGTCTTAGCGTTGAGGTTTAGATCTCTGGAAGAGCTTTCACCATTTGATATTATGTGGGGCTGGGAGGTCTCTGGTGGTCCAGTGTCCTGAACTCGGCTCTTCCATCTACTTGGCTCAGGCCTGACACGTGGACGGAGCACCGAGACCCTTTCAGCCACACGGCAGGCTCTTTATGGCCCTCGTCTTCCTTTCCTCAAGCCACCACACGTCAGCCACTTCTGCGCCCTCAGAGTTTCCCGGTGGCGCCCACTCACTGGATGATGAATGTTATTTTTAATATAACTAATGGAACTGAGACAGTTTGGGGTTTTTTTTTTGGTTTTTTTTTTTGCAGTACGTAGGCCTCTCCCGTTGTGGAGCACAGGCTCCGGACGCACAGGCTCAGCAGCCATGGCTCACGGGCCCAGCCGCTCTGCGGCATGTGGGATCCTCCCAGACCGGGGCACAAACCCGTGTCTGCTGCATCGGCAGGCGGACTCTCAACCATTGTGCCACCAGGGAAGCCCACTGAGACAGTTTTAAATGGACATTTTTATGTACTGTCCTAGGGTTACTCTGAGATGACTCTAGCCATTTCTTAAAAAGGATATTTCAGCTTGTAATTTCCTTTCTTCATTTGCTTCCTCTGGCATCTACTTTTCACTGTGAGCCAAAGGAAACTTTGCTTAGAATGAGTTTTTCTACTGCAATGTCATGCTGTCACAGATCATGCTCGCATCAGATATTAGAAGATTGTGGGAGGCACAAAGGATGAAGTCTGCTTTCCAGGTGCTGAAACAGGCTTTGCTTTTGCCAGCGCTGGTGGCCTGGCTCTATAGCTCAGTAGTCATTTTCAGGAGACAGAAGCAGTTTCCCCATTCTACCTATCCCCAGGAATCATGCAAAATTGAGAGATGCGCAGCTGATGAACTGTCTTTGATGTTGACTGTCTTTAGCGGCCATGTTCCTGTTGTGTGCGGTGAAAGTCCCCGAGGCCGTGTCTGATATGCTGACATCAGAGTTCCACCACCCGGAGACCGTGCAGCGGCTGAACGCTGTCCTTAAGTTCCACACGCTTTGGAGGTTTCGCTATCAGGTCTGGCCCCGGATGGAGGAGGGAGCACAGCAGATTTTTAAGGTGAGGTATACATACGCGGGCCTCTCACTGTTGCGGCCTCTCCCGTTGTGGAGCACAGGCTCCAGACGCACAGACCCAGTGGCCATGGCTCACGGGCCCAGCCGCTCCACGGCATGTGGGATCTTCCTGGACCGGGGCACGAACCCGCGTCCCGTGCATTGGCCGGCGGACTCCCAGCCACTGCGCCACCAGGGAAGCCCGAGATACTTCTTTTTTTCCCTCTCTGATTACATAAGTAAACCTGACTCATATATGAGTGAATTCTTGTCCTTAAAACAAATTGAAATGTAAGAATGTAGAGTAAGAAAATCAAGTTTCTATAAACCTCAAGATTTCACCACCATCCCCAGAGGTAAGCACATAGAAGTTTGGGGTGTAATCTTCCATACATTTTACTATATCAACACAGATGTTCTTTGGAAGATGGGGTGATTAACACAAATAGAGATCATATAGTTGAAACGCTTCATTTTATTAATGAGTAAACTGAGGCCCAGAGACGTTCTTCATGTGCCTTATAACATCCTGAGCTCTAAAAGATTATGTCATAATTTTGCTTCAGACTCATTCTATCTTATTTTCCATCTTACTCACTTCATTCTTCTGATATCAACTAACAGATCCCGCCTCCCAGTATAAACTTCACCCTGCCCTCCCCAGTGCTTGGAATGCCATCTGTCCCGATGTTTGACCCCCCCTGGGTCCCTCAGTGCAGCGGGAGTGTCCAGGACCCCATTAATGAAGACCAGTCTGTGAGTAACAGGCCCTTTCTTTCTAATATCTTCAGGCTCCATGGTATACGTGTAAGAGAGAACAATGGATGTGTGAGACAGTTGTCATAAGAATGTAATAACAGCACAGAAAATCAACCACAAAAGGCCTTTAGTTCTTGAGATAGAAGGAACTGACATCTGGGGTGAGCATTTGCAGACCTCCAGAAGCCAAAACAGTTTTGTTCCATAATCATAGAAGCAGCCACCTTATAATAAAAGCTACTAAAAGCATTAGGCATTGATTTCCTAGCCAAAGGTAGTGCTTTTGCCTCTCTTTATTATAAAACAAACAATTCATTTAACCTACATAAGCTACCCAAAAGTGAATGAGATTGACTCTGGATGAAGAAGAAAAAGAACTGAGTTTCCTGCTCTTGCTGTCCTTGTTTGGACCTTAGTCTGTTCTTTACCTTATTGATCATCAGTATCATCATCAGAAACATCACTCTGAGAGCTCAGGTCTTATGCTCTTCTAATACATTACTGCTCTAAGTAATATAATTTATAAACAGTTAAGTTTAGAACCCAGTCTATTTATAAACAAGAACCAAGAATATGTGCCTTTTGAAAAAATAAATCTTCAAAATATGCCTTTTTCACCTGTTGCATAGCATTTTCCTAAATTACAATATAATGTAGAAAATTTGGAAGATAAAGCAAATATAGAAAAAGAACACATCTCTATACACAAATTCATGATTATTTCCTTGCATAATTTCCCACAGGATTTAGGGCAATTGGTATGTGAATATTAAAGATTTCTGATATATCTCACAAAATATCCCCAGGATGATTGTACCATTTTACCCTTATATAACACAATAGGAAAATGTCTTCTTTATTCAAATTAACTAGTATTATTTTTTAATGCCACATTGAATGGCAAAAAACAAAGTTATTGGCTTTTTTATTCACACATCTTTAAAAAGTTGGTTGAATATATGAAGCGAGGTTGAACGTTTTTGCATGTCATACATATATTTTCTAGGCATTTGTAGTTTTCTTTGAACTGTTTGTTTGAACTCTTTACCCATCAGAATGTTTTTCTTTTAATTCTTCTGCATACACTACCTTCATATCTGATGGTTTTGTGCCAAGGACAAAGGCACGCTTGGTTCTTCCCTCCTTCATCGGAACCACTGGTATAAAGATCTTTGGTTTTTTTCTCATACATGTGATAGATTCATTTGAGTCAAGTACATCCTCTTCCCAATTTCACAGTGAATTTCAAGCCAAAGCCCCTAATTCTGTATCCAGTTATCTTTCCCTTATCTTATTATAATAAACTAGCTTAACCCCTGGCTCTGAAAATGAACTGCCATGTGGCCCATCAAATGCCCTTAACTGCTGTTGTGTCATCCACTATTGGAAACCTTTAGTCTTATGTTAATACCCTGCATAAAGGGAACTTCGATGACAGCTGTCCTTTAGAAGAGTGACCAACACCCCTTGTCTGTCTCTTTAATCCTATGTGACCACTGGCCAACAAAGATGTAGAATTTCTACTATACATAGACATCACTTCAAATTGACAGTGAAGAACGTCAGTGATCACTTCCCTGCTCTGAGACCAATTACTTCATCCCCAGAGCTCTTGGAATTTATCTCAGCATAAGCATCATGATTAAGGCAAAAACAGAATGGTCCCTTTGCAAAGTGAATCTTTTCTCCTTTATTGTTTCTTATCTGTTATGCTTTTGCTGCTGGTAAACAGAGTCAGATTTTACATTCAACCGTAGTAACACTACCAACTCTCATAATTTCCATTCAGTAGCTTTGTTTCTATAAATCTTGTTAAGTATTTACAGTGTGCCACTGTATTTTCTATTATTTATATTTATTATTATTTAACATTAATATTTCTAAATATTAAGTATTTGCAGTGTGGTAGATACTTAAGATACAAAAATGAAGTAAATCACATAATTAATTGTTTTACATGAAAGAGATCTTTCCTCCTCCTTCCCATGGTTCTGACTTTCTCTTTTATTAACCTTATGAAGTAAATGTCCTTCATTTAAAACGAGTTCAAGAAATTTTGGAAGGAAACAGAGCATTAAAAATGTTTATTCAATGTGTTTAAAGAGTGGATCATTGATATTTTATCCTAAAATAAGATTAAGTAAAATAACATTTTTTCTTTCCCGAAATTACAAACATCCTTGAAGAATTATCCCGATTGAATGAAAAGGAATGTCTTAGTTGTACACAGCCTGGAAACTTGGTAGAAAAAGAAGCAAACAAATAAATCTCCATGAAACTAGGTCACGGATGCCCTAACATTTCCTGAGAACAAAGTACCACATCTGTGTCTACATTTAGTAGAACGCTTTTTATACATGTGACCTTGCAGAAGAGTTGCTAGTAAGTAAACTTGCCTTCATGTCTCTGTAGAAATCCTTTTCAGCCCGGGCTGTGTCCCGCTCCCATCAAAGGGCAGAACACATCTTAAAGAACTTGCAACAGGAGGAAGAGAAGAAACGTCTTGGTCGAGAAGCCAGCCTCATCACCGCCATCCCCATCACCCAGGAGGCTTGCTACGAGCCCACCTGCACACCCAACTCAGAGCCAGAAGAAGAAGGTGCCCTCTACACACTGGACTTCTTTGTGGGGGGGGTGGGGGGCGCTGAGTCACACAAAAGGGAAAGGACTTGCTTTGAAATAAACATTGACGATTTTATGTGACATGAGGTGATATGCTCCCTCTGTCTCTCTCTCTTACCTCCTGACACTATCTAAAGAAAGAGAAGAAAGTTGTCTTTTTCTAAATGTTTAGAGCTGGCTTGTTTACAGAGGAGGACATTAGCCACATTGAATGAACTAATATGATAATGGACCAAGCAGTGACTATGATTCAGGCAGCAGCTGAATCCAGAGTGTGTGATAAAACACACGCAATCAATCTTTCATCATTATGAACCATTCTAAATTCAGTGATTCTCTGCCCCACTTCTGTGAAATCTTTGGGAGGAATTTTCTGTCTGCCTTTCTGTAGGTGTTTTTTCCTCACCAAAGAACACTCTAAATTACTTAAGCCTTATGCTATGAGACCTATATACACTTTGATATAAGTACAACTATAATAGTGATGATAACTTTTTTGTTACAAAACCAAAGTTCACGTTCCCCATTTTCTTTGCCAGTAGAAGAAGTCACCAATCTGGCAGCCCGTCGACTGTCTGTGAGTCCATCCTGTACCTCCAGCACTTCCCACAGGAATTATTCCTTCCGCCGAGGGTCAGTCTGGTCAGTGCGTTCAGCTGTCAGTGCTGAAGGTGTGTCCTCTTACAAATGTGTCCTTTATTCCTCATGACTTGTGTGTTTTGAAACAATTTTTATTTGATATGATTATCTCACTTCATTACACTGTCTTGATTAAATAACCTGTCTCATGATCTTAAAGTTTAAAAATGTATATTAGATGAGTGGTATTCTAAAAAAAAATTGTTGATTTAATCCAGCAAATGTCCTTGATAAATTGGTTCTATTTTAATTACATCACATGTCATCATATTGCTGAGGGTTCAATAAAACATCATTCTAGGCAGTTAACAGTTTTCAACACTGGCTACACATTACGATCAACCAGGGAGCTTTTAAAAATGCCCAGGTCACACCCAAGACCAAATCAGAATCTCTAAGGGTGGGACTCAAGCACCTCAGTGTTTTTAAAATCTCAGGTGATTCCAGTGCATAGCTAAGACTCAGTAGGATGCTTTAGAATGCTGTTCTAGAATAATTTATCAAAGGAAGAACAAAGCTCGTGCCAGTCCTGTAATGAAATCTGATTCCGGTGGAGAAATGTGATACTCTTCAGTTCTAAGAATTTAAAAACTATGCTTCTCTAATGATAAATAACTGTCTGGGGACTCGCTCCTTCATGATTATACAGATTTCATCACGATTTATAAAGTCATCAAAAAGTTGTACAGAAACTAGTGGTTCTCAACCCTTCACTGCACAACCCTGGAAAACTTCAAAAATGACCAATGCTAATTAATCACAGCAGCCCAAGGCATATCTATATTTTTTCTAACACCTTTATTGAGATATAATTCACATACTAAAATTCACCCTTTTGAAGTGCATAATGCAGTGGTTGTTAGTATATTTGTAGACTGTGCAACCGTCAACCCTACCTAATTTTAGGATATTTTCATTATCCCCAAAAGAGACCCTATACCCATTAGTAGTCACGCCTCATCCACCACTCCCCCCAACCCCTGACGAGAAATAATCTACTTTCTATTTCTATGAATTTGCCTATTCTGCACATCTCATATGAATGGGATCATAGAGTATGTGGCCTTTTGTGACTGGATCCTTTCACTCAGCATACTTTCCAGGTCGATTCATGCTGCCACATGTATCAGTTCTTCATTCCTTCTTATTACAAGATCATGTTCCATTATATGGATACGCCACGTTTTCTGTATCCATTCACCAGTTAGAGTGGACTTCTGGGTTGTTTCCACCCTTTGGTTATTATGAATTACACTCTTATGAACCATTATGTATAAGTCTTGTGAGGAAAACTGCCAAACCCTTTTCAAAAGTGTCTGTATCGTTTTACATTCCGACCAAAAAGCATAAGGGTTCCAACTGTTCCACACCCTTGCATAGGCACAGTAATCTTGGAAATGAAGAGCAAAGTTGGAAAACTTACATTTCCCCATTTCAAAACTGACTACAGAGCTGCAGTAACCAAGACTGTGCAGTATGGACTTGAGGGTTGATATACACGTCAAGGGACTAGATTGGAACCAGAAGTAAACCATTACATGTATGTTGATTTCAAGTTTGAAAAGGGTGCCATGAAACGTCAATGGGGGAAAGAATAGTCTTTCCAACAGATGATGCTGGCACGACTAGATATCTGCACAGAAAAAAAAGTTCCATAAGTAGGTCTTGAACTGAGAAAAGCACGCCGATTCTGTCTCCCTCTTCAGATGAGGAGCACACCACTGAACACCTGCCCAGCCCCCACGTGCCTCAGCCCCCGCAGGCTGTGTTCCCGGCATGCATCTGTGCAGCAGTGCTCCCCATTGTCCACCTGATGGAGGATGGTGAGGTGCGAGAAGATGGAGTAGCAGGTACAGTTTTTGTTTGTTTGCGGTACGCGGGCCTCTCACTGCTGTGGCCTCTCCCGTTGCGGAGCACAGGCTCCGGATGCGCAGGCTCAGCGACCATGGCTCGTGGGCCCAGCCGCTCCGCGGCATGTGGGATCTTCCCGGACCGGGGCACGAACCCAGGTCTCCTGCATTGGCAGGCGGACTCTCAACCACTGCGCCACCAGGGAAGTCCAACAGGTATACAGTATTGACTAGTCAAAACCGTCAGTAACTCTAATAAATACTGAAGGCGTTCATCTGATAAAGAGCAGTAGGGTGCCCTCGAAGCCATGAACCACTGGCCACGTGTGGAGTTGTTTTATGGACATACTGTAATGACAGATTTGTAGCAGGCTGAACTAACACTACCACTTTCTCCACCTTTTCCTCCCACACTTTATGACCAAGATATTGCACTTAAAATAGGCAGTTTTTTCCAGGAGCATTGTTTAGGACTGGAGAACAGACCAACCCTCATTTGGCCACGGAGAAATCAAATAGTGATTTTGGCCACCTTAGAAATCTTAGCCATTGGCTTGACATCATTAATGCCATCTTTCTCACTTGATTTCCTTTCCAAAGGTAGTATGTAAAGAAAATAATTGAAAAATGAAATGATAAACTAGGGGTAAAGATGAGTTACATTTGTCACAGATAACAGGTTAATATTCTTGATGTTATTTTTTTTTTAAAAAACCTTTATAAAAAGGTTTATAAAAAACCTTTATAACTCAATAATGACATTTTTATACCCCAGTAGAGAAATGGACAAAGGATATAAACACGCACTCTAACAGCCAATTAAATCTGTAAATAACACTGTTGTTTAAAACAACAGTGAAATCTTACATTTCATATAAAAAATTGCAAGGATTTTTTCAAAAGAAATTATGCATAGCTGGTAAAGATTCAGAGAAAAGATTATCCTCACACCTTGCTGACGGCAGTAAAAATTTAATGCAAGCATTCTGAAACAGTTTCACAGTATGCACCATAAGCCTTAAAAGTGTGTACACCCTTTGACACAGATTTTGGTATCTAGCAATTTCCTAAGGCAGTAATGAGGGGTGAATTAAGGTTTACAGAGAACGCTGTACCTTGTATAGTTTTAAAATAGCAAATATTCGAAAAGAGTTTAAATGTCCAACAATAAGCAATTAGTTAATCATGGTACCTCCATATGACAGCTTTCTGTGCACATTAGAAAAATATTAACATAAAAGTGTTCAATTTATAATTAAAAATGTGAGTACCAGAGAGTATTTTCTATATGATATTACTTAAAGATACATGTAAATATATATATTTCATATATATGAAAAAATATACTCTAAAATGTTTATAGTTGTTTTGGTGGTTGGTAGACTTATCAGTCTTATTCTCCTCTTTGTCTTTTTCTGTATTTCTCATGTTTTAAGCATTAAACTGCCGTACTTAGCAATTAGAATATAGTGTTATAAAGAAAGTTTTGCAACCAATTTCAACTTAACAAAAACCCACATCTATTTTAATTATTTATAAAGATACATGAAAGTTAAAGCTTATATTTACATCTGTTAAATTATTTATTTATATAGTTCAATTTTAATTTGATGGTTAGCTTCTGAAGCAAAAAAATTTGGTATGATTTATTTTAAATATAGGCTGAAAAATAAATTTATGCTAAACTCTATATTCCTAGTTTAGAAAACTAAACTAAACCATTTAAACGGAAGATTATCTAATGCTTACCCCCTACTCACTTTTACCCACCTGCTTTCTTAGCCTGGGCACTTCAGGCAACCTTAGACTGACCACTTTTCCCAAAGAAGTAGCACTTTCTTTCACATTAGGAATAATTATTTATTCCTAAGACACCCTCATTAGAAGTGGGAACCCTAACTGTTACTGGCTCAACTATGTCATCTTGCTGTGGGAGTTATTATTTAAAACATTCATGTGAAGAATAAAAGGTCATGTCTAATTCATGTGCATTCTAAACAAAGCATATTTTCTAAACCAAATAATTACTTTAGGAATTTCTGCATACAATAAACAATGAAGTGGGACTTTAATAAATACTTACCACTGTTAACATTAGGGTAATTTCCAAAACAAAGATTCATAACTGTATTCTTTTTTTATTAAGATGTAATTGACATATAACATTGTGTTAGTTTTAGATATACAACATAAACATTTGATATATGTATGCGTTACAAAATGATTACCACAATAAGTTTAGTTAACATCCATCACCATACATGGCTACAATTTTTTTTTATTATGGGAACTTTTTAATTTTTGGCTGCTTTGGGTCTTCGTGGCTGCACGTGGGCTTTCTCTAGCTGCGGCGAGCGGGGGCTATTCGTCGCAGTGCGCAGACATCGAATTGTGGTGGCTTCTCTTGTGGAGCACGAGCTCTAGGTGCGCGGGCTCAGTAGTTGTGGCCCGTGTGCTCTAGAGTGCAAATTCAGTAGCTGTGGCGCTCAGGCTTAGTTGCTTCATGGCATGTGGGGTCTTCCCGGAGCAGGGCTCGAACCTTTGTCCCCTGCATTGGCAGGCGGATTCTTAACCACTGTGCCACCAGGGAAGTCCTGAGGAGGACTTTTAATAACTACTGTCTTAACAGCTTTCAAGTATACAATACAGTATTGTTAACGACAGTCACCATGCTGTACATTATATCCCCAGGATTTATTTATCTTATAACTGGAAGTTTGTAAACTTTGACCACCTTCCCTCCCCCCAGTACCCACCCCCCCACCTCTGGTAACAAATCTGTCCTATGTATCTATGAGTTTGGGTTTTTCTTTGATTCCACATGTAAGTGAGATCATACATTTTTCTTTCTCTGTCCGACTTCTTTCACTTTGCATAACACCCTCAAAGTCCATCCATATTGTCACAAATGGGAGGATTTCCTTTTTTATGGCTAAATGATATTCCATTGTATATCACAAATGCATTTTTAACAAAAGCAATGCTGATATTTAAAGGGCATCCTATACTCTTTTGTCACATTTTCCTTATAGGCTAAAATGTTCAGAAACAACAACAAAAAGAACAGATACCTGCCTTTCAATAGAAAAAGAGTTCACAGAACCTCTGTAAGGCAAGAATTTGAGAGAGACCTATTAAAGTTTAGTAAATTATTTGAATACTTTATCTAATAGATTTATCTCCATTTAAGATGACTATTCAATTTCCTTTCTCTTCTGAAGTGAGTGCTGTGGCCCAGCAAGTCTTATGGAATTGTCTAATTGAAGATCCATCAACAGTTCTTCGACATTTCCTGGAAAAACTGACCATCAGCAACAGACAAGTAAATTCCTCTTTCTTTATAGTGTAGCTGTGTAGCTATGTGTGTGAACATGGTTAAAAACAAGCAGTGGACTTTATAGTGACATGCATGCAACATTGGTGTCCTCTGACATATAGCCGAGAAGTACTTTGGATGATGATAATGATGAACAAATTAAACTTGGCTGTTTTCTTTTGAATTTCTCCATTCACTGATGTCTCCGTATGTATATGGTACCCTGCTAGTAATGACCCTAAGATACTGAAAGATTCTCAGTCTTTTAAACAAAGATTAAATTCAGTTTAATGTTTTCAGTGTTCGGTACGTTTACTGAATTCTGACTGGCTGGTAGTATGTGGTGCAGGTAGTATTGTTAGAGCATGTTGAAACTCTCCATTAATCAAAAAATCTAATTTATCAGGTCACCCTGTGAGAAGATTATGCCAAATAAAAGTCATTTTCTGAGCAATGGCAAAATACCCTGACGATTACAAATTATTTCTTCATTTCTGTGTTATGGTCCTGTTCACTGGAAGATTAAGTTTCTGAAAGGAAGGTTAATTAGAAACACCTCCATTTATTCTCTCTTGGCCCAGCTTTATCTCTTTGACTTGAAACGTAGGAAGCAGAACTGTGAAGTTCAATAAGCCTAGTTTGTTTAATGGTTTCTTAAGATAGATCCTCCTCACATTTCCATCACACCTGGAAGCCACAGCAAACAGATGACTAAATGTACAGCTTTCCTGTGATTTGCCTGGGACCTATAGACACAGTCTGCATTTTTATTTAAAAGTTTGACTCTTGCTTTAGTAATTTCATGTATTAGCTTCTAGGAGACGGTGTTACAGTTGGTTTAAACGCTATTTAACAAGTATCACAAATACCATATTAAAATTCTGAACATAAGGGAAATCAACATGTGGGCAAAAGTAAGAAAAATCCCCCTACCTTGCTTTTCAAGAAGTTAATTTTATTTCCTACAGCATGGCAGCTGAATGAGACCTAGAAATTCTGTTGTTCTTTCAGGATGAGTTAATGTACATGCTGCGCAAACTTCTCCTGAATATCGGAGACTTTCCTGCTCAGACCTCTCACATCCTATTCAACTACTTGGTGAGTTTCACCTCCAGTAGGTTATAAATATTCGTTTCCAAGTAGGAAGCAACAATAAGAGAAAAAGATCTTAGGAGATTTTTTTTTTTCAATAAGTTCCCATTAATTATATGACTGAAGGTGAATCATGGTCAGCTGAATTCACCACTGTTTGTATGGGGAAGCCCCTCCTGGCACAATCCTTGGCATGTGATGGGCACTCAGTAAATGTCTCTTTCCTCTCTGTCTCCCTTTGGCATTATAGAACTTCCTCATGTCGGTCCATAATTTTAGTTTTCTGTTGAAAAAATGTATATGTCATTTTTTTAAAAATTCCTTTTTCTTTTAACACCTTTATTGGAGTATAATTGCTTTACAATGGTATGTTAGTTTCTGCTTTATAACAAAGTGAATCAGCTATACATATTCATATATCCCCATATCCCCTCCCTCTTGTGTCTCCCTCCCACCCTCACTATCCCACCTCTCTAGGTGGTCACAAAGCACGGAGCTGATCTCCCTGTGTGATGCAGCTGCTTCCCACTAGCTATCTATTTTACATTTGCTAGTGTATATATGTCAATGCTACTCTCTCACTTCATCCCAGCTTACCCTTCCTCTTCTCCATGTCAAGTCCATTCTTTACGTCTGTGTCTTTATTCCTGTCCTGCCCCTATGTTCTTCAGAACCATTTTATTTTTTTTTTACATTCCACATATGTGTGTTAGCATACATTATTTGTTTTTCTCTTTCTGACTTACTTCACTCTGTATGACAGTCTCTAGGTCCATCCAGCTCACTACAAATAACTCAATTTCGTTTCTTTTTATGGCTGAGTAATATTCCATTGTATATATGTGCCATATCTTTATCCATTCATCTGATGATGGACATTTAGGTTGCTTCCATGTCCTGGCTATTGTAAATGTGCTGCAATGAACATTGTGGTACATGACTCTTTTTGAATTATGGTTTTCTCAGGGTATGCTAACACATATATATGGAATCTAAAAAAAAAAATATGGTTCTGATGAACCTAGGGGCAGGACAGGAATAAAAACCCAGATGTAGAGAATTGACTTGAGGACATGGGGAGGGAGAAGGGTAAGCTGGGATGAAGTGAGAGAGTAACATTAACATATATACACTAGCAAATGTAAAATAGATAGCTAGTGGGAAGCAGCTGCATCACACAGGGAGATCAGCTCCATGCTTTGTGACCACCTAGAGGGGTGGGATAGCGAGGGTGGGAGGGAGATGCAAGAGGGAGGGGATATGGGGATATACGCAGACATGTAGCTGATTCACTTTGTTATACAGCAGAAACTAACACAACATTGTAAAGCAATTGTACTCCAGTAAAGATGTTAAAAAAAATAGCAGTAAGTATTTTAGTGATGACATAAAAATATATGGCAACCTGTTCAGGCCAGTTTTCCCCTTGTCCCTTCTTCTGCTTACTTCCACTGAAAGTGTTAGAGAAGCATTTGAACAGAGAATTCAAAGTCAAAAAAACAATATTTAATTAAGAAAATGAAAAGCCAAGGCAATGAGAATGTAAGCTCAGAATTACTGTGACTTTGTGACCACTTCCTGTTCTGACTTATAGGTAGGATTAATCATGTACTTTGTGCGGACCCCCTGCGAGTGGGGGATGGATGCCATTTCAGCCACTCTGACTTTCCTGTGGGAGGTGGTCGGTTACGTAGAAGGCCTGTTCTTCAAGGATCTGAAGCAGACCATGAAGAAGGAGCAATGTGAGGTCAAGCTCCTGGTGACCGCTTCAATGCCAGGTACTGCTTTTGGAAGACATAACTTTTTTAGGAGTATAAATAAGGCTTTTACAAACCAAGTCTCTTTCATTCATGAGAAAATTTTCTGACCCTGGGATTGAGTGCTTCAAAGAATTTTTGTTGGATACAATCTGAAGAAATACAATAGACCCTTTAAAAGTCAGCAATTGCCAGATGAAAAGGGAGACATCAGAACTGAGATCCACGTGAATCAGTACTTGAAGGACTGCCAAGGTTAAAGATTTATTTAAGTCTATTGCAGAGGGCCAGCTGAACTGAGAGCCTTTTTGAATGAATTTTTGGCACTGCAAGGAGAATACTATTGTTTGCATGGCAGGGACCCCAGGCTTTTGTAAACTCACTGAGAGATGGCTTTATGAAAAATTGGAAAAGGGAAAAGCAGGAAGGAAAATTACAAAAAAACATGCAGTGTGATATAAACTCTAGGTACAATTCCTTTTCACTTTGGATAGCTTGCCTTTCTTGGAGATGAAATTTTGCCAAGCCTTTATCCTTGCGCAATGTCTAAGAAAATGTGAGAGAATACATGTACTGAAATAAAAAGACAAAATTATATATAAATAAGAACACAGGTTCTGGCAGCAAAGAGGCCTATGTTAAAATCAGAGCACTGCCATTTATCATCTGTGTAATTAATATTAGCTATGAAAAAGGACATCACTTTTAAAGCTTTCTTTACTCACACGTACAATGGGAGTATGATTCATACTTGATAGTCGTGAGGAATAAATGAGTTTAGGTTTGTACAATACTAGCTGCCACACCTGACACGTGGTAAGCATTCAGTAAGTGGTGATGGTATATTTATGTGTCTCTAGGTTACTCAACAAAGAGATCAGCTTTTATCACAGCAAAGAAACATATTGTCAGGCATACACTTAAAAACAACTCATTATAAATCAAGGTATATCATAATGTTCACTGTCTCACCAGCCAAGCAGAATACAGAAAATGTAAATGTACACTACCTTTCAGGTACTTGTTTAGCTTTTGCTAATAGCTCTGTTTGTATCTTCTCAACCATTATTACCTCATCATCTCATTTAAAATAAAGGAATAGATTATTTGTTGGAATGCTTAAGGTTTGAATTCTGACTCTTCCACTAAATAAATGTGTCTTTGACTAAGTTACTTATAAGTTCTTATTTATAAGAATAAGTTCTCTCTGTTTCTTCATTTGTAGTGTGAAAATAATAATCCCCATATCATAGGGTTGCTATGAGATTTAAATATGATTGTGCACATAAAACCATTTAAAAGTATGGGGAACTCCTTAAACGGTAGCTATGATTTTTAAATAATAAGTAAACATATTTAAGATATATATTTAGGGCTTCTCTGGTGGCGCAGTGGTTGAGAGTCCGCCTGCCGATGCAGGGGACACGGGTTCGTGCCCCGGTCCGGGAAGATCCCACATGCCACGGAGCGGCTGGGCCCGTGAGCCATGGCCGCTGGGCCTGCGCGTCCGGAGCCTGTGCTCCGCAACGGGAGAGGCCACAGCAGTGAGAGGCCCGCGTACCGCAAAAAAATAAATAAATAAATAAATAAAATTAAAAAAAAATATATATATATATTTAACTAGAAACAAAGGAGTGCAGTTAATACAATGCACGAGTCGCATTAAGCCCTCACTGGTAGTAATCATAATAATAATAAAAACGTCAGCTTATTGATAATATTTTAATAATTTGTGCTTTATCTATAAACTTTCTTATAGTAGAAGTCAGTTTATTATGATTTTTACCTTCTGTAGGTACCAAGACCTTGGTAGTTCATGGACAGAATGAGTGTGATATCCCAACCCAGTTACCAGTCCATGAAGATACTCAGTTTGAAGCCCTGTTAAAGGTAAGGATGACTTTTGACAGAAGTGATTTGTTTTTAATGCACAATGGCTATGGCCACTTCACTGATCATCCAGTTTTGAATTAAATTGCCTTTCTCTATCTTCAAATGAATATATGCATTTATTTACCTCTTCTAGAATCTGCCCCACTCTTGTGTACTTCCTCTATTTCCTTGCATAATTTTCCCCACATGGATGTAGGCAAGATCACGCTGGCTCCCTCTCAGTTACAGCAGCCACGTGACACTCCTCTTGAGATGCTGTGAATCCTGCTTAGGAGTATCCTGGCATCACTTGTGGCAGTTCTGGAGCCGCCCTGGGTTTGCACGCCAAGGGCACTGGGACAAACTCTAGGGGTCAGGTGACAGTCCATGCCAGAGACGCTTTTTGTGGCATCGCGTTGAACAATCCACAGTCTTGATTTGCCACTGACAGAAATGATTGGAGAGGCAGAAAATATATACCTTAGAATAAACTAAGTGAATCAAGAAAGTATTTTTAATGGTTATGACAATTACGCCCCTTAAGAGATACGCAGTCCATTGTTACTCATGCCTGTGGGGTTGTTAAGGGAAAGTAGTAAGTACACTAGTGCAGTGATTCCCTGTTTATCTGGAGCCCAAACTTTCGGCCCAGGAAAGACCTCTGAGAAATTCAGTTTTGCAAGCCTGTGTATTTTATTTCGGTAGAAAGGGTCGTTAAGCCTCCTCCAGGCCTCACGCCTTCATCTCCAGAGCATCTCTCAGGCCCAGTGAAGCAAACTTTAACAGCCACTTCATTTTCCTACTCACTTTGGATGGTAGGATAGCATGAAGGCAGACAGTGAGTTCAAACCCAGGCTCCACCACAACCAGTGTTATCTAAATAAGTCAGACGACAGGCTCTCTCTAGTCTCAGTTTCTTTTTCAACAGTGCTCGATTATTAGCGCAGGTTATACAAGTTCTCTACATTGAAAGCATTGAGCATAGAGTTTAGTAGATAATAAGTGCTTAATCACTGTGGTTCATATTACTCTTAATGTTGCTACTAAACATGCTTTCTTCTGATATTGAGACCAGTAGATGCCACTGTGCCTTCACAGTTCATCACTCAAGTCTACATTGTAATTGTACCTCTTTTAGCTCTATGAGAACAGAGCAGATAGTTTGTATTACACTATCAGGCTTTTTTAAAATTGAGATATAGTTGATGTATAATATTATATACATTTCAGGTATAGAGCATAGTGATTCACAATTTTTAAAGGCCATATTCCATTTATAGTTATTCTAAAATATTGGCTATATTCTGTGTTGTACAATATATCCTTGTAGCTTATTTATTTTATGCATAGTAGTTTGCATGTCTTAATCCCCTACCCCTATCTTGCACTACCTTACACAATCAGTCTTTATGCTGTCATTTTTTTGGATAGCTGTGTGCATGTAAATGTTCATATATATGTGTGTGTATATAATATATATACGTATATATATGCACACATAATATATAAAATGTGTGTAAGATATAAATACATATATATTCCTTATAGGAAGTTACCTTGTTTTACGACATTTTTACCTTTCAGCTTACTGTTTGGCTCATAATATGATCTCAATAAATGTTTATTAAAAATTGCTGTCGTTCTAGGAGTGTCTGGAGTTTTTTAATATCCCCGAATCCCAGTCTACACATTACTTTCTCATGGATAAACGATGGAACCTTATCCACTACAATAAGGTGAGACTGCAGTGATGATGCTCATGGAGAGCTGTGTCAAAAGCCCATTACGCCTTTCCGGAGGGCAGCTTCACGCAGGGGGGCGTCGCTGTTTATAGGTGAGGCGTATGGCCGCTTGGTTCACACCACCTCACTGCTGATGTATTAGCTTTGGACTGGCCACTTTACCTTTGTACCCTTCAGTTTCCTTGTCTGTAAAGGGAAGGTGATGATAGTAGCTACTTTAGGGTCGTTGTAATAATTAAAGGAGATAAGTAAGGCACTTCGTCACTCATCATTATTACATCTAGATGAACACTTAAGTTGCCCGTATTGTAAGTACACGTGTTTATTTGGAATGTTAATGTTGTTCTCGTGCCGCTTTCTACTACATTAAGCATGATTGTGGTAACGTGATCTAATGAACAAAGGAAACCTCAGGAAGACCACTGACATCACTTTACAGGGCTTTTCTTTTCTTCTTCAGAATGGGTTTTAGTAAATGGCCTCTGGCTCCTTGGCTCCTGACAGAGCATCCTGGACTTTGGAAAGCATACTCAGCCTGGGGAGATTGAAGCTTTCCCGAGGAGGGTGTTTATCTTCCCTAGGATTTTGTAGAATTGGGGAGCGTAAAGTAGTAAGAATCTAAACCATCAGAAAATACATAACATGTTTGTCTGACCTTTGGGGAAAGAGGAAATGAGAGTCAGAGTTTAATTATTGGAACTCTTTTTTTGTCTTTGTGTAATCCCACCACAGACCTATGTTCGGGATATTTACCCTTTTAGGAGATCCGTGTCTCCACAGCTGAACCTTGTACATATGCATCCAGAGAAAGGACAGGAGCTCATTCAGAAACAGGTGCCTGACCACCACAGTTTTATTCTGTTTTGTCATGTCATTGGGATAGATGCTCTGTAAACGGTTGCCAGCCCTGAGATTCTGTTATGATCCTTTCTAGAGAGAGAATGATGGGCCCTTGGTCAATAGATAGTTCCCAAAAATAGTGTTTTAACCAAGTTTTTATAAATTGGATGAATAATGTAAAGGTATTAAGAAACGCTCACTTGGAGAATGCTATGAGAAATCATTGGGGTATAAATAACAGAAATCTTCTAATTTATTTACCTACTAGTTCCTAAGTTTGGATTTTCACTCCACATTTTTGTAAAGCGGGATTGGAAGTACACATAGTGTAGCTATAAGAAGGTTGTCCCGGAAATTTATGCTAGCTGGAAAAAAATAAAAGGGGTCAATGTAGTGTGCCTGCAAAAGGCCCTGCACCAAGGTCCAGAGATTTGGACTCAGTCCCATCTCTGCCACTGACCAGGGATCTGACCTTGGACATGTTACTGACTGCTCTTAAAATAGGAGGAAACAGAATCAAGCAGCTGTACTTAGATTTAAGATTGAAGAACAGAATAATGTTTACACATCTCATCATAAATCAGACTTTGAGCTTAAGGAAATTCACTATTTTGCAAGCGAAATATAGCTGTAGTACACAATTCTAATAATGATACAATCTTAATGTGGTCTTTGTGTTATATTCATTTATTTTTAATAAAATGTTGAAACACACTATTATTTCAGTTTTTCCGCATGTAGCAAGGATGCTATTCAAAAATATCTTCAGGGGATGGCATAGAATCCGACCGCTTAAGTAATTAAAAACATAGTATTAACTACCTAAATTGCATTTAGAAGAAAGAAAATAGTGAATGTATTACAAAGTGTGAGGTGTTGGGCAAAACTGTAAGACCTTAAATATAAATAATTCCTAAAACAATTCCCCACAAATTATCCCAGCCTCTGATTTTGGCAGCAAAATAATGAAAACCATAATCAATAACCTCACTTCACGAGTGTGTTTTTTTAGTCATGTTTAAGAACACATTTTAAGAGAATAACATAAAATGGGGCCCTTACTCTATTTATACTCCAAGCTGGGATCTTAAGACTTCTTTCTAATTTCCTCAGGGAGATAATAATAGACAGACCTGTGGTTCTGGCTCTGAAGTCTCCTCCACAGCTGCTCACTGCTTATCATCTTCCTAGTCACATCCCCCTGCCCACTGATCAGCAACAGAAAAGGCACTAAGAGAAGGACCGAAAGACCCATGTTCACGTCATCTAAACTAAGGGCTAAAGGACCACCAATCTAGGTCCTATTAGCTTTTGTTCCAAGATAGGTTTTTCCTGGAGCCCATTTCAGTCTTTAAGAGGCAAACCCAGAAACTGCGTAAGGCATCAGTAGAAATGATAGAAGCAATTGGAACTGACTGGCTCCTGTTGGAGAAGGTCTTCTATATTATGACATCCAAACAAATGGGCTGTATTTACTACTGAACTGTTCTTGACAGTGCTTGCCTTGTTCTCCTCCTCTAGCTGGCAAACTCCATAAGAAACACTTCCTTCTGTAGGACAGATGCAGGAAGTGAGAGTCAATTAAGTATTGTTTGCTCTTTCTGTGTGGTAAAGAAAAAATATTTCTCTCCCATTTCACTTCCCCCATCTTTCAATTTTTAATCAGCCCGGTTTGCCATTAAGGTTTTCACTTCAGTTTCTTCACTCTTGGTAATTTCAGAATTGCCAATTCTACTTTTCATCTGCTCCTACCTTTGCCGGTAGGTATTCACTCGGAAGCTGGAGGAAGTGGGGAGGGTTTTGTTTCTCATCTCCCTCACCCAGAAGATCCCCACAGCCCACAAGCAGTCCCACGTCTCCATGCTCCAGGAAGACCTCCTCCGACTGCCCTCATTCCCTCGAAGTGCTATTGATGCGGAGTTTTCACTCTTCAGTGATCCTCAAGGTATCAAGAAAGAAGCATTTCCTCTCTTGGGCTTCTTCTCCTGCCCTTCTTTTGTCCTCAGCTAGAGGACGTCTCTATCTTAATCGGCAGACAGTTCTCTAAGCTAGTGGCTCTCAGCTCTTGAGTGGACACAAGAATCACCTGGAGAACTTGATGAAACACAGATTGCTGGGTCCCACCCTCCGGCCCCGAGTTTCTGATTCAGTAGCTCTGGAATGGGGCTTGGGAACTTGCATTTCTGACAAGCTCCCAGGTGAGGCTGGTGCTTCTGTGCCAAGGACCAAATCCTGAGACCACTGCTCTAAGCTAATCGTAAGCAATTGAAGGAAGCAGTGTGGTATTGTTAGGAGAGTACTTGACTAAGTGAAGAACAGATATTTATATGAAATTCAAGAGGAGGCAAAACGAATCTACAGTGACAGAAATCAGAACAGTAGTTACCTCTGGACTGGGGGGAATGGATTTCCCAGAAAGGGGTATGAGAGAACTTTCTCAGGTGATGAAAATGGTCTATACATTGATTGGCGTGTTCGTTACCTGAGTGGGTATTTTTGTCAAAATTCATTGAATTCTACATTTATTTTCTGTGCCTTGTACTCTATCTAAATTATACCTTCTTCATTAGAAAGTCTGGAGTCAGGGCCCAGTAATCTGTGTTTTTATAAGACCTCCAGGTGGTTTCGATGCCCTAGGAAGCTTGAGAACCATTATTCAAATTGAGAGAGAGAGAGGGAGACTGAGACAGAGAAATTGGAAGAGACCCATTTTGAAACCACGCTCTGTTACTCAGTTATTAATCTGGGACAGTTTACTTAAATCAGCATCCGTATGCTCTACATCTTCATCCAGAAGCTCCAGAGAAATAGTAGACACAGCTCTAGTCTGACCATGAGTTCAAAGACCAAGAACAAGTCCCAGCCCTGCCATTTTCTTAATAGCTTATTTTTTCTCAAAGCCACAGCTTATGCAGCAGCAAGACACTGCACCTGCCTGCCCCGTCTTGCCCACAGAGTTGAATCAAAGAGTTGATGAAGAAAGTACTTGGAGGGTTAGGAGGTGTCACAGCAATGGCTGCAATATTGCTCTGGGAAACGTATCAGCAGTAGATCTTCATGTCCCTGAGCTGGAAACATCAGCGCCCTGGGGTTTGATCGCCCTCCACACTGACAGGATTGGCGTGGGGCTAATTCTGTCTCTGCTGTTTCATGTTTCACAGCTGGGAAGGAGCTGTTTGGCCTCGACACTCTTCAGAAAAGCTTGTGGATCCAGCTCCTGGAGGAGATGTTCCTGGGCATGCCGAGCGAGTTTCCCTGGGGAGATGAAATCATGCTTTTCCTCAACGTTTTTAACGGGGCTCTGATCCTGCACCCAGAGGACAGTGCCCTGCTCAGGCAGTACGCGGCCACCGTCATCAACAGCGCTGTGCACTTCAATCACCTCTTCTCCCTCAGCGGCTACCAGTGGATTCTGCCCACCATGCTGCAGGTGCACAGGCTGTCCTCTCCTGCCCATGGAACAGGTCAACAAGATCTGTACCAAAACTTTTAATGATGGAATTATCTTCTTTTATGACCTCAAAAGGCACCAAATGAACCCGCCCTAGAAACTTCCAAAAGGTCATAATATTCCATTGTCTTCTGAGATCTCCCAGACCTGGGCTCTGCTTTCCCATTTCTTCTGGACCAGTGGTTCTCAAAGTGCACTGTCTGGAGCAACAGCAGCAGAAGCAGCAGCATCACCTGGGGATTTGTTAGAAATGCACATTCTTGGGTTCCATCCCAGTGCTACTTAATCAGAAAGTCTGGAGTCAGGGCCCAGTAATCTGTGTTTTTACAAGACCTCCAGGTGGTTTTAATGCCCTAGGAAGCTTGAGAACCATTATTCAAATGTATGGCAAGCATTCAGTTGATGTTTCTCCCAAGAGAGTCTCCAACCTCTATCTGAATAGAAATTTTCATTGCCATTAAATTTGGTATGACAAGGTTGGAGGAGGTGAATGTAGCAGGAACAGTTTTCACTTAGTCATGCCTAATGTGTACATGGCTACAGTTAGGAGTACTGAATAAAGTTCAGAAGGGGCCTTGAGGGCTCATCCTACTTCTCATTTTTATGGAAATTTTAATAAAATTATGGAAGTAATGCATGTTTGTGTAAAGTGGCATTTGCTCAACTACAGGGGCAAGAAATTGACTTTTTTTTTTTTTTTTTTTTTTTGCGGTACGCGGGCCTCTCACCGTTGTTGCCTCTCCCGTTGTGGAGCACAGGCTCCGGACGCGCAGGCTCAGTGGCCACAGCTCGCGGGCCCAGCCGCTCCGCGGCATGTGGGATCTTCCCGGACCGGGGTACAAACCCGTGTCCCCTGCATCGGCAGGCGGACTCTCAACCACTGCGCCACCAGGGAAGCCCAAGAAATTGATTTTTAATATCATCAGGGCACTCTGTCCTATTTTTAGATAGTTGGAATTTCCTGTATAACTTTTTAAATAATTATCAAAAACAATAAATGCTCATTATAAAATTCGAAAGATAAAGAAAAGTTTAAAGAAGAAAATAAAGATCACCCATGGGGCTTCCCTGGTGGCGCAGTGGTTGAGAATCTGCCTGCTAATGCAGGGGACACGGGTTCGAGCCCCGGTCTGGGAAGATCCCACATGCCGCAGAGCAACTAGGCCCGTGAGCCACAACTACTGAGCCTGCGCGTCTGGAGCCTGTGCTCCGCAACAAGAGAGGCCACGAAAGTGAGAGGCCCGCGCACCGCGATGAAGAGTGGCCCCCGCTTGCCACAACTAGAGAAAGCCCTCGCACGGAAACGAAGACCTAACACAGCCAAAAATAAATAAATAAACAAATGTGGGGTTTAAAGAAAAAAGAATATTATTTAAAAAAAAAAAAGATCACCCATAATCCTCCCCCTAGATAACCATCGTTTACACATCTTGAAAATCTTGGTACTCTCTCGTACTTTTTCTAAAACAGAAGTTGAATCGTACCATATATTCAAGTTTGTTACCTACCTTTTTTAATGTGACATTAAGAATATTGTGGGAGTTTTCCCTGTAGCACTATATAGCATCTTTTAAAATATAACTGATAGTATTCTGTTGAATGCATATACATAATACACTTAACCCCAATTTATGAATAATTTAAGTTGTTTCAAATTTTCTACTATTTTAAGCAACCTTGCAGCAGTCATTATTGTATATATTATATCTTTGTACATTTGTCTGTTTTCTTAAGATAAATCACTAGTCACAAACTTCCCGAGAAAAAAGTATATTTTTAGGATTAAATATAAATATACTTATATATATATATATGTAAGTATATAAATATATATATAACATATCTATATTTTTAGGATTTTTATGTATATTGCCAGATCTCTCTCAAGAAGGTATATACCATTTTACACTCCCCTCCATCAGTTTATGAAATTAGTCATTTCCGTCCATGCTTCCCATGGCTATGAGTTTTAAAAGCAAACACAACTCTAGTAGGCTGTTAAGGAATTTTCTGAATATGGTGACATTTTTCCATAGGTGTACTCTGACTATGAAAGCAATCCCCAGTTGCGTCAAGCCATTGAATTCGCCTGCCATCAGTTCTACATTCTACACCGGAAGCCCTTTGTGCTCCAGCTGTTTGCAAGTGTGGCCCCTCTCCTGGAGTTTCCTGTGAGTAAGCTCTGTGGAAATAAAGACCAACCCAACGAGGAAAGCAAAGTCTGTTTATTCAGAGCTTACTACAGCAAGGGATTCCTGGGCTGGTTACTACAGATTGTAGATCAGTTCTATATTTATGTATGGCCTGGTCATTGTGCATTTGTATAATCAGTCTCTCAGCTCTCTTTATTCAAGCAATGGAATATAAATACCAAAAATTATTTCTCTTTCAACAAGAAAATCTTCTCTCTTCAACGTTTCTCTTCAACCCTTATTTCGGCCCCTAGGATGTAAATAGATCAACTCTCTGGATTTTTATACTCAGTTAATGAAAGGATGGAAAATGGAAAATGATAAAAGGAAGAGTTCCGGATTCTCATTTTTTTCTGTCACTCTCTAGCACTTACCCTGCTTTATTTTTATTTTCTGCAGAGCATTTATATCATATCACATGTAATATATGTATTTGTTTCACTAATATGTATCTTTACCACACCCCACAGTAGAATTTGAGCTCCGTTAAAACGAGACATTTGTCTGGTTTTTGCTTGCCTTTTGCTTGTTTTTAGTTGTTGTTTTGTTTGTTTTTGTTTTGCTGTAACTGCAGTGCACAAAATGGTGCCTGGCACATAGTAGGAATTTAATGAGGTTTTTTTTTTAAATTAATTTTTATTGGAGTATAGTTGCTTTACAATGTTGTGTTAGTTTCTGTTGTAGAGCAAAGTGAATCAGCTATATGTATACATATATCCCCTCTTTTTTGGATTTCCTTCCCATTTAGGTCACCACAGAGGATTGAGTAGAGTTCCCTGTGCTATATAGTAGATTCTCATTAGTTATCTATTTTATACGTAGTAGTGTATATATGCCAATCCCAATCTCCCAAGTCATCCCACCACCACCCCTTCCCCCTTGGTATCCATACATTTGTTCTCTACGTCTGTGTCTCTATTTCTGCTTTGCAAATAAGATCATCTATACTGTTTTTCTAGATTCCACATATATGCATTAATATATGATATTTGTTTTTCTCTTTCTGACTTACTTCACTTAGTATGACAATCTCTAGGTCCATCCATGTTGCTGCAAATGGCATTGTTTCATTCTTTTTATGGCTGAGTAATATTCCATTTTATATGTATATACCACATCTTCTTTATTCATTCCTTTGTCGATGGACATTTAGGTTGCTTCCATGTCCTGGCTATTGTAAATAGTGCTGCAGTGAACATTGGGGTGCATGTATCTTTTTGAATTAGAGTTTTCTCTGGATATATGCCCAGGAGGATTTGTTGTTTTAATGAATGAATCAAAGTCATTTTACAGAGATTTGAGACGGTAAGTATCTCCATTCTGGAGATAGATTATCAACTAAGACCTGTAAAATTCCCAGGGTTGTCAAAAAATTCATCTGTTTCTCAAACATATTTGATGTATTCAACCAATCCATTATGGAAATTTGCGGGGGAATGCTGAGTCCCATTATCATAGACCAGAGAAAACATAGGCATGAACTTTACTGGCCATTCACATGTTGCTGTATTTTTATGAGTTTCCACAAATATCTCTTTTGTACTAGATTAGCATTTAATAGATCCCTTAAAACTCAGGTGTTCACTCCATACAATAGCATGGTTGGATGCAGAATTCTGTAAGCTGAATACTGCCTAGATATTGTTATCAATGGCAGTGTTTATGAAACTTGTATTTCTGATCAAACCATATTAGTACTGATGTAGGAATTAATAAACTAAAATGGCTTTTCTTTTGTTTTTAATTGAAGTATAGTTGATTTACAATGTTGTGTTAATTTCTGCTGTACAGCAAAATGATTCAGTTATACACATATATATATACATCTTTTTTATATTCTTTTCCATTATGGTTTATCACAGGATATTGAATATAGTTCCCTATGCTATACAGTAGGACCTTGTTGTTTATCCATTCTATATATAATAGTTTGCATCTGCTAATCCCAAACTCCCAATCCATCCCCCTTCACCCTCCTTGGCAACCACAATTCTGTTCTGTGTCTGTGAGTCTATTTCATAGGTAAGTTCATTTGTGTCATATTTTAGATTCCACATATAAGTGATATCATATGGTATTTGTCTTTCTCTTTCTAACTTCAATTAGTATGATAATCTCTAGGTCCATCCATGTTGCTGCAAATGGCATTATTTCATTATTTTTATGGCTGAGTAGGATTCCATTGTATATAGGTACCACATCTTCTTTATCCATTCATCTGTCGATGGACATTTAGGTTGTTTCCCTGTTTTGGCTACTGTGAATAGTGATGCTATGAACATATGGGTGCATGTGTCATTTTGAATTAGAGTTTTCTCTGGATATGTGCCCACGAGTGGGATTGCTGGATCATATGGCAACTCTATTTTTAGTTTTTTTTAGGAACCTCCATTCTGTTTTTCACAGTGGCTGCACCAACTTACATTCCCACCAACAGGGTATGAGGGTTCCCTTTTCTCCACACCCTCTCCAGAATTTGTTATTTGTAAACTTCTTAATGTTGGCCTAAAATGGCTTTTCTTTGTACAGGATGCTGCCAATACTGGGTCCAGCAAAGGCGTGTCAGCTCAGTGCCTGTTTGACTTGCTGCAGTCGCTGGAGGGGGAGACCATGGACATCCTAGACATCTTAGAGCTGGTCAAAGCTGAGAAGCCTCTTAAGTCATTAGGTAAAAGCAAAACTTGCCTTGGCATTCTTTTTCTTTTTGTAATCTTTCTTTTTTTAAACGACCTTATACTGAATATTTTGAGCTAAATCAAAATAGCAAAAATAAGTGGAACGGTGGTATAAATTAAATGAGTACATTTTCCTATCTCCTGTTTTTCTTAAATTTCTTGTAAATCTTAAAATGTAAAGGATTCTCTGCCATGAAAATTGTATTAAAAGGGGGGCTCAATAGACCACTGTAGTTTTCAGAAAATTGGGTTTTCCTGGGCAATTCTAAGTGAATAACCCTTTAAGACAGGCTTTTATTATCATGGAATGTCTACAATTAGAGGTATTCAAAGATGAAGTCTCATGTCTTACCTTACAGCATCCAAATATCCTTCTATTAGATGAGTTTTTTTAAACTACCAAAATAAAGCACTTTTATTTGTCATCTGATTATTCAAAAATAGAACAGAATTTTTAGTCCCTTTAGATGAGGATATTAAGTGTTCACAGTTTAGGAATAAAGTCTAACAAGGAAATGCCTACAAAATATAACTGGAAAGAAAGTGTTAGGAGTAATAAATTCTTCTTTATCCCTGGTGGAATCCACTCTGATTGTGTGCCTTGCCCTTCTGTCCCTTCAGATTTCTGCTATGGAAACGAAGACCTGACTTTCTCTATAAGTGAAGCCATTAAGCTCTGTGTTACTGTGGTGGCATATGCTCCTGAGTCATTCAGAAGGTAACTGCAGCCTTTTATTCCATGCCTTGTAATAAGTAAGTATGGCAAAGGAAATAAAATTGAGCGACTACAAAGGTTATGTTTGCTAAGATTAGCCTGTAATGTTCTGGCAAGTACGTTTTCAAAAACTAAATTTAGGGAACTTGTCATAGCAGAGGTTATGAAAAATATAGTAAATCTTCATCAATTTGAAATCCCCTAATTTGGAAATTATGAAGTGGCTAAGATGTTTTAGTCTTGTTTAGGAAATATCCTCACATGTAACAGAAATTAATAGCAAATAAAATTTCAGAAAAGACATTTAAGCTACTTAAGAAAACTCATTTCAAGGAGCAATAAGAACTTGTGTCACACAAACAGCAGGAAGAGAAATCTTGCCTGTCATTTTGCCAAGTGCAAGGAATCCAAAGGACTCACCATGGCGAGTGTTATTTCCAGTTCTAGGGTGTTGGCTCTGACCAGATTTTATTTACATATATATATAGTGTGTATATATATATATATATATATATATATATATACATACACTATATATATATATATAGTATATATATATATAATATGTTAAATAAAAATACCTCATATCTCTATTAAAATAGGTATTCTAAAGGCAGAGACAATAATTCAAATGAATTATGGATAACCGCTTTTTATGTAATGTACATGCTTAAAGATAAGAGCTGCATTCCTTCCAAATGTTCCATAATTCTGGCTTAATCAGCCCTATGGCCTTCCCTCCTCTTCCTCAATTCAACATTAGGAAATCTCTCCCTCTTAATTTCTCAATCTACTTTGATTTTTTCATGTAATATCTAACCCATAAACAAAGCATTCGATTGTATTCTACCATATTCTTAGTATATGTGATATATCTTCCAATGCCTAATATAGTGCTGTATTCCATATATAACAATATAAATTTATAAAATGAATGAATCAGATAACAGCCAACTGTTTCCATGTTCCTATTTCTCTCATTTGTAATTCTTCTTGCATAGGCCTTTGTGGTGAGAAAATAGTTTGAAAATAAAAATATGGATTAGTCATAAACATATCACAGTTTTTGCCTCAACTTTCTTTCTTTTGAGAGAAGGATGGGCTAATGAATTATTCCAGGGTATTGCTCCTCTGTTAAGACTGCCAGATCTAGGTAGGTTATCACCTTTCTAATGTAAATTCAAAGAACTGAGACTACAAACTCCTGTCACACAGGAATAAAATATAAATCTTATCTGAGTGTGAACTCAGGGTTGCTGGCTCTGATCTAACCCAGAGTCACGCGCATTGGTCCTACCTCCTGGGACCAGCTGTTGATCTCATGTGCTCAGGGTGAGTTGTGACTCTGACTCAGGTTTGAAGTGAAAGGGAAGATGACTAGTGATTCTCCTGGTGAAACCAACAGAGAACTAGCGCTTGTCTATTCATACCAGTCCAGTTCTAACCTAATACAAGCCTATCCTGAAACATCTATAGATCGGGTGATTTATGGAACACTAGATAGAAATGTATAACTGATCTGAAAGTAAAGCATAGTGATCTACTTGGGATCTAAAGATTGCTTGGGGCTTACAGATTTCCACATTACTTAAAATTCTTAATTCTCTCTGTTTGATCAAATCTCCTTATCAGTTTCTCATATTCCTCCTCAAATCTACTTCTGGTTTTCAATTAGTGTAGAAAAATATTGACCCAACTATTGCAACTCTACTATTTTAACCCAGTGGATACTTTGACCCCAAGGATATTTTGACTACGACTTTATAAATACAAACATCTTAATCATAATTATACCTATAAATTTTCATTAAGGGATTATTTTCTAATTTATTTATGCCAGTTTAATTCCTCAGTCAGTTTATGTTGCAAATAAGCCACTTTCAACTTTTCATTTTATCAAAGTTCTTTTCATTGAAATTATTTTCTTTCTATGTAAAATTTATAATAAAGTTTACATTCATTGATTAAGTTTTAGGGGAGGACTTATTTTATCTTGGTCTGTATCAAACTTTGCTCATTAGAGTTTCTGTCATTTTGAGCTGTTGTGTTTCAGGTTTTGATCATTACTGCAGTTTCCCCAAGTCAAATTTCAACGGTGCCCATAAGATGTAGTTTCTTAATGTAGAATAAACATCTGAAGCAGGATGTTTATTAAATAACAAATTCTACTCAGTGGTGTTTTAACAATTGTCAGTTTTATTTTATATCAAAAATTCTTTCAGAATAGTTATTATGAATTGGATAAAAGACTGGGAATTTGTATTTTTAAAGTAATCAATGAAAAAAGCAGCAGACAACTGGTCAGGTATTCCCAGACTGCTTTATTATTCGGGATTAATCTTAGAGTGTAATACCATTATTTAATATTCTTCCATCAGTTTGTTCATTATGTACTATCTCCTCACACACCGCTGGGACAGAGAGAGCAGATGGTAGGGTCAGAACATCCCGCTGACAAGCAGGGTGACCTCCGCCCCATCTCCACAGTGCATTTCCCAGTCCCCCCACTGCAAATAATCTCTCCTGCCTCTGGTCCCAGAGCAATTTATTTTGAAGTTTTCCCTTATGAAATCTGTTGCTCAGCCATCTCAAGGCGCTGAGCCAAGTCACCTTACCTCATCCTGCCTCTTACCTACCAAGTCTGTAAACATGAGAAGCCACCTGAAGAAAATGCATACAGTTTATTCTTACCACAGCCTCTGGTGGAAATCTCTGCTCTCCTTGCCTGAGCTGAATATCACAGCCATCTTCAGGGTCCTCTTTATCCTTTCTCAGAAACTCCTGAAACGGTGTCAGTCATAAGAGTTGAGGTTTCTGGAAGGATCCAGTGAAGAGTGACTTCTTTCTTGCCCATGTTCTAAATAAATGAAGGAAGGCAGAAGGGAGGTTGAAATATCACCTTTAGTGTTGAGAAAGATTAAGTAGGGGAATCAGGCTTGAAACAGGACTGCCCTGAGAACTCACAGCAGAGGGTAGAAGCCCTGTTGGCAGGCTTTTCCAGGAAAAGGAAAAGAGCTGAGATGATTTTGCCCAGTATGTCTATATCAATTTGCCCCTCAGGTAAGTCTTTGTCTTCTCCAGAACCGAATGAGTAAAAGGGCAAAGAGGAACCGGGATTGATATTGACTGAACTCTCTCTGCTGGAAGGAAACATAAGGAATGAATAAAATATGCCACCCCCATCCCCAACATTCCCACCTTATTCTGTCTTAAGCAATGGGGATTAAACTCTGTGCCCCTGGTCAGCCCTGCCTCAGGAGGGCAAATCTACCCTCTCTCAGGACGGTCTTCATCCTACTTTCCTTAGGCTCCTCCTACAATATCACAGCTCCATAAAAGGTTCAAAAATGGATCAAAACCTTACATTAACTTAACTCCAAGTCCACTCGATTCCTAAGTGTCAAAATACCCCCTCTTCTATTTTCCACTCCAAGCATATCCAGTACCATGTTATTAGGGTGTATCAGAGATTCTGCAGTGCGATTAAGTGATAACATGAAGACACTGCAATAACAAAATGTATAAAGATTCTCTAATATTAAAATGCTAGCAGCATAGAGAAGCCCTAAATTTGACTAAAAAATCCTCGCATTATCAAATTCCCAACGAGCTATGAAAGACACTTTCAAGTGAAAATCCAAACACATTGAAATCAAAAGGAATTAGAGTTCACAATCAAATTCTCTTGTCATTGTGAGTTAAAAGCCAGAGTCCAATACTGTTAAGCTAAATTAAAAATTTTTTTAAAAACCTCCCTAATACCTTATTCTGCTCTGTTTAAGCCAGAACTGTTCTTAATTCCTGGGTGGAGCCAGGATCTCTTAAGTAGTTGTTCCCTAGGATATGTTTCATGGGAATAAATTCAATTCTTACAAGACTTCAACATTTGTAATTCCAAGTCCCTGTTGTGCTTAAAATTTTTTTTAAATAATGTATTTTATTTAAATATTCATACAAGAAAGTTTTTACAAATTGTAATTTTATAGTTTAATGAATGTATACAAAGTTAACACATCAGTGTAGCTACCACTCAAATTGAAAAATCAGATAAAAGAACCACTATCCTGATTTCCAACACCACAAATCAGCTTTGTCTGTTTCTGAACTCAACTACGATGAAATAATATGGTAGGTATTTTTTAATGTCTGACTTCTGTTATTCAGTATTATTTCATGAGATTCATCCACGCAATTGTGTATAACAGTAGTTCTTCATTTGTCTATAATATTCTATTGTATGGCTATGCTGCAATTTGTGTATTTCTTCTTTTGTTGACAGACATTAATGTTGTGTCCAGTTTGAAGCTCTTACCAGTAATGCGGCAGTGAACATTTTTATATATGTCTTTGTGTGCACATATATATGCGTCTCTGTGGGTAGAAATGCTCTGCTAGATCATGGAGTATGTATATGTTGTGCTTTAGTAGATACTACCAAAAAGTTTTCCAGAGGGCTTGTATCAGTTTTCACTCCCAACAGCAGTGTATAGGTGTTCCAGTACTCTACAGCCTCATCAACACTTTGTCAGTCTTTTTTATTTTAACTGTTTTTGTTGGCTTATAGTGATATCTCATTGTGGTTTTGATTTCCATTTCCCTCCAGCACATTAAAAGGTTTGGAAGCCTTTCAGATTGTTTACTGGAATTTGGATATCTACTTTTGCAAGGGGCCTATTGAAGTATTCTACCCATTTTTAAATGAGATTATCAGTCATTTTTATTTGATATATAGAATTTTTTTTAAAGAGTGTGATATAAATACATTTTAACTTATATAGAGTGGTGTTGCTGGTAAACATTTAACAAGCAGCTCTCTGGGAGAAAGAGTTTCTAATGTGTAGCATTGCCAATTTGCCAATATGTAGCAATTGCTGAATACAAAATACCAGAATGACATCATTGAATGTGGTGTTGGAAAGAGATGCTTATGGTAGGCCTTTTTCTTTAAATTAATTTTTATTGGAGTATAGTTGCTTTATGATGTTGTTAGTTTCTGCTGTAAAGCAAAGTGAATCAGCTATACATATACCTCCTCTTTTTTGGATTGCCTTCACATTTAGGTCACCACAGAGCATTGAGTAGAGTTCCCTGTGCTATACAGTAGGTCCTCATTAGTTATCTATTTTACACGTAATATCAGCAGTGTATATCTGTTAATCCCATCCCAATCTCCAAGTTCATCCCGTCCCCCCCTTCCCCCTTGGTATCCATACGTTTGTTCTCTATGTCTGTGTCTCTATTTCTGCTTTGCAAATAAGAACATCTATACCATTTTTCTAGATTCCACATATGTGTTAATATACAATATTTGTTTTTCTCTGTCTCTCTTACTTTACTCTGTATGAAGTGAAGTCTTACAGTCTCTAAGTCTGTCCACATCTCTGCAAATGATCCAATTTCGTTCCTTTTTATGGCTGAATAATATTCCAGCGTATATATGTACCACATCATCTTTATCCATTCCTCTGTTGATGGACAATTAGGTTGCTTCCATGTCCTGACTACTGTAAATAGTTCTGCAGTGAACCTTGGGGTGCGTGTATCTTTTTGAATTATGGTTTTCTCTGGGTATATGCCTGGTAGTGGGACTGCTGGGTCATATAGTAGTTTTATTTTTAGTTTTTTAAGGAACCTCCATACTGTTCTCCATAGTGGCTACATCAGTTTACATTCCCACCAACAGTGTAAGAGTGTTCCCTTTTCTCCACACCCTCTCCAACATTTGTTGCTTTTGGATATTTTGATGATGGTCATTCTGACAGGCGTGAGGTGATACTGCTTTGTAGTTTGGATTTGCATTTCTCTAATAATTAGTGATGTTGAACATCTTTTCATGTGTTTCTTGGCCATCTGTATGTCTTCTTTGGAGAAATGTCTGTTTAGGTCTTCCACCCATTTTTTGATTGGGTTGTTTGTTTTTTTGATCTTGAGCTGCATGAGCTGTTTGTATATTTTGGAGATGAATCCTTTGTCAGTTGCTTCAGTTGCAAATATTTTCTCCCATTCTGGGGGTTGTCCAGTAGGCCTTCTTGACTGGTTATTTAGCCATTCCAGCACACCACTGGCTACTTGTATTTCAAATAACATCTCTTACTCTGTGGTTTATAATTTTACTCCCCTAAGGTTGTCTTTTGATGAACAGAGCTCTTCATTTTAATACAGTCCAATGTGTCACCTTTTTCCTATTTTTTAGTGCTTTCTGTGTCCTCTTATGAAATCTTGGCTAACCCAAGGTTATGAATATATCCCCTTATATGCTAGGTGCTTCTTTGTTTTTATCTTAACATTTAGATTAACAAGCCATCTGGAATTAATTTTGGTATGGTGTAAAGTAAGGGCCAAAGTTTATTTTTCCCATAGACGTATCTAATAGGCAATAGACCCAAGCACCATTTATAGAAAAGACTAGCCTTTCCCCATTGCATTGCAGTGTCATCTTTGTTATAAATCAAGTATCTGTGGATTTGTTTTGGACTCCTTATTCTGTTTCACATATCTATTTGTCTATCCTTGCACCAATATTATACTGTCTTAATTATGATAGTTTTATAAAAAGTCTGATGTCTGGTAATAGGTCCTTTTACAATTATGAAATTTCCATCTTTAACTTACCTTGAAGTCTGTTTTGTCTGACATAATAGTTACATCAGCATTCTTTTGGTGTTTGCTCTTACTTTCACCTTCAACATTTCTATATACTTATATTTAATGTCTCTCGATAGCAAAATATAGCTGAATTTTTAAATTATTCACACTAGTAAGCAGCCATTTTCATACCTGTATCACAGTGACTGTTTCCAGACCAGACTCTTGCTGTAAACTTGCTTAAGCTTTAAGAAGCCAGACTCCTAAAGAAGGGTTTTATTTTGTTTGTTTGTTTGTTTTGCGGTACGCGGGCCTCTCACTGCTGTGGCCTCTCCCGTTGCGGGGCAACAGGCTCCGGACGCGCAGGCCCAGCAGCCATGGCTCACGGGCCCAGCCGCTCCGTGGCATGTGGGATCTTCCGGGACCGGGGCACGAACCCGTGTCCCCTGCATCGGCAGGCGGACTCTCAACCACTGCGCCACCAGGGAAGCCCAAGAAGGGTTTTATTTTGTCTCAGATTTGTTACAAATTACTGAATGGAAGCTTTGTTGATTTTTGTGAAGCTTGTTTCTCTGATTGACTGAATAGCTCTACCTGTCACCATTCTATTGTTCTTTCAACCAATTGTATATATGCTAACTCTCCCAAGTAGATAATATTCTTCCTAAATGCAGAATTTTATCACCTTTTATCCGGTGCTTAATTAACTAATTAATTAGTGTTGGTAGATATTTCCAGCAGCTTTAATTACTCTTGACTTGGGTGGTGTGGGAAGGGGATTCAGAGTTTTCCAACTCTCTAGAGGCTTTTCATTTCTCCATGCTCCAGAATATCAAGTAGGGTGTAAAAACGTGATTTGGTTTTCTATCTGTTGATTAAAGTCTTCAGATGCTGATGGTCTTGGAAGCTTTGGTGCCATGTTACCTACAAAAGCTAAAGAGGCAAACGTCACAAGTGGAGACAGGGCCCGCTGCCCGAGAGGAGATCGCCGCCATGGCTGCTCTTGCGACATCCCTGCAGGCCCTTTTATACAGCGTAGAGGTCCTCACCAGGTAATCCCATCGGCAGAAATAGCCACAGCCATAAGCTCTATGTATCCACCAAAAAGATGAAAATCTCTAAAACCCAGTTTTTATTTACAGATAACTTATCCAAACTCAGCTGAAACTGCAAGCATTCCCTAAGTTGTTTAGATAAATAGTGCTCAGTACTCTAAATAATAATAATGATGATGACAATAATAATAATAATTGTTAGTATTATTATTCTACCATGATTGCTAAACACACATTTACATGTAGCTTGCCGAGCTTCTGTGGCAGTTTTAACCCAGCAGTAAACAAATCTTTTGTAAAAGGGCTAATTTAGTGAATATGAAAATGTGATCCACGTTTTTATTAGCTCTTTTTTTACGAGACATGAAATGTCTGCAATTTCAGCTAAGCATTCTTTTATTATTTTCCTGTTTGTAAAGAGCTGGGTTTATTTTTACTTTAATTTCAGAAGCTACATAACAAACATAAACTACAAAATTTTATTCTAATGCTAGAATTGATAGATTCTCTGTCGGACAGGACTCAAGAGTGCTGAGAGAGGGGACTGAGGGATTTAGGATTGGAAAGGTCAGTTGACACCAGGGTTCAGCCCTAAACAAAGTTCCAAGAAGTTAGCCCTGTCACCAGATTCTTGGGTACAGAAGCAGAGGAATTGAGCTGCCCTGTGTCAGGGAAGGGGTGGATAGATGAGGCCTGGGCAGGCGTTGGCGGGTGGGGGCATTAGCGGGGCCGGGGGGATGTCTGTGTACCAAGGATAGAGCGAGTGGGGGTGGTAGATGCAGGACACTATATAGTGATAGGCTTTCCTTTTCCATTGTCATCTAAAATCAGCTGGAAGGAGACGTTCCTCCCCACGGGTGGAGGTGGGGAAGCCGTCTTTCTGCATCGATGTCTTTGCTTCTCCATCCCATTTGGCCATATTGTTAGCCTAAAATTCTATGGTTTACTCCCGTCACAGGCACCAACTTCTCCAGCCCCATCTTGCTCAGTTGGTGAGGGTACTCGCTGCAACCCCTCAGTCCAGGGAGGACTTTTCCAGTGTGCACCAGCAAGTGAGAGGGGGAGTGAGATTGTTATTCATTAAGTTCAACCTATGTTTAGTTCCTAATCTTGCACTACATTGCCAACCGAGGCAAGCAGAACATAGCCCAAAGCCTTGGGTAGACTCTCTGCTGAACTGCCCGCGTGCATCTAATCTGAAGGGATGGGAAGCAGTGGAATAGGGAGCAGTGACAAACTGCCGGTGAGAAACTGCCCCCAGTGCTTTGATGATGGTTTCCTGGAAGTCTGAGGGGGAAGAACATTACAAGGAGAAATACGTGACTTACACCTTCCCTTCTGCCCCCACCTGGTTATGTCACTAGTGCCTTCCTGTGACTAGAGGAGAGAAGAGCAGTCAATTTCCTTCAAGGGCCACTTGATTCTCTCTGTTTACAGTACACAGTGTTGATGCTTTCTATTCCCTTTTATAAGGATACGTCAATTAACTTCTCCAAAACTGACTTACCAAAAATTCCACAAAGAGTTATGGATGGAGCTCTGACATTTGAAATTCTGTGGCCTTAAATATTCCCATGTATTTAATATTCAAAAGATAGAGTGGAAGGCTAGCCTCATTGGCTGGCTGTAATTATTCACAACAAAATTGGCTCCATTGTTTTTACGAAAAGAAAATGAGAAGAATACCACTTCACTTCCACAGTCCTAATGTAGTTGATCATGAAAAAAAAGTAACCGTTCTATAGGTAGTAACACAGAAACAAGTATATTACAAGTGTATCAGTATTAGTTTTCCATTGTTGCATAGCACATTACCACAAACTGAGAGGTTTAAAACTGAATGCGTTTATTATCATCGCATGGTTCTGTAGGCCGGAAATCTGGGCAGGCTCAGCTGATCTGTCGGCTCAGGGTCTTGCAAGGCCAAAATCAAGATGTCAGTTGGTCTGAGCTCTTACTGGAACGATCTGGGGAAAAATCCACTTCTCAGCTCATTCAGGGTTTTGGCAGAATCCAGCACCAGGCCGCTTTAGGTCTGAGGTCCCCTTTCCTTCCTGACCGTCAGCCAGGGGCCACTCTCTGCTGTTGGAAGACATTTGTATTCCCTCTTACAGGGCCCCGCAGTTGTCCAGCCAGCAGGGATGCCTTGAGTCCTTCTCAGACTTCAAATTTGTCTGCCCCTCCCAAGAGAAACTTTCTGCTTTTTAAGGGCCGGTGATGAGATTAGGCCTACCCAGATGGTTTCCCTTTTGCCATATGATGTAGCGTGATAACGGGAGTAACACCAGTGGGGCAGTGGGGGGAAGGTCTTGGGGCTAGCTTTAAATGCTGCCCCCTACAGCAAAGGCACCGAAGAGACGGTCTGGAGCGATTTTTAAAGGTTACTCTCCAGCCACAACCAGCATACAGAAAATGAGCATGACAAAAGCAAGCTTTAAAGAGTTCGTGTAAGCAATTGCTTTGAAAGGGCTTATCTTCCTTTCCACGTCACAGATGACACAGACGCAGTTGACCTATATATGAGCTCATTTGAACCTGTTTCTTAGCATCTATAATAAATTACTGACTTAACAATAGATACTAATTTACTCACTTCCCTGGGTAGTCTTAGGTACAATTTTTTTTTAACAACTTTATTGGAGTATAATTGCTTTACAATGGTGTGTTAGTTTCTGCTGTATAACAAAGTGAATCAGCTATACGTATACATATATTCCCATTTCCCTGCCATCTTGCAACTCCCTCCCACCCTCCCTATCCCACCCCTCTAGGTGGACACAAAGCACCGAGCGGATCTCCCTGTGCTATGTGGCTTCTTCCCACTAGCTATCTATTTTACATTTGTTAGTATATATAAGTCCATGCCACTCTCTCCCTTCGTCCCAGCTTACCCTTCCCCGTCCCCGTGTCCTCAACTCCATTCTCTACGACAGGAATAAAGACACAGACTTAGGTCTAACTTTGACTAGAAAGATTCTTTCCTTGTTTGATAGTTTCTCAGAAAAACAGAGTGGTTGATTATGGAGCAGGTGGCCTAAAGGATATGTACACCCTTATCTTTTTTTTTTACTGTCTAGAATGGCTAACTTCCTGGTACTTGTGGAATTGAAAAAATGAACTCTTAACTCACTTAATCAGCACAGACTTAGAAGTCTGATTTCATGAATGTCTGGTCTGAAGAGTACTTGTTTATTACTCAGGACCAAGAAATGAAAGACCTTAAATCGTGGTGAGCTTATAGACCCTTGGGAATCAGTGTTCCCTTTAAAGTGCCTTCCAGGACAGACTCAGCAGGGGAGTGTGACAGAAAAGGCCAAAGTCTTTGTAAGCTTCTAGCTTCAAGCTTGTGTGAGCTGCAGTAACTTGAGGGTTTCATAAGTGTCTCCACTTCTGTGGTTTTGTTACTGTTGTTGCAGGCCCATGACGGCCCCCCAGATGAGCAGGTGTGACCAGGGTCATAAAGGGGCCACCACAGCCAACCACACCATGTCGTCTGGGGTGACTACCAGGTAATTCACTGGCTTTATTCTGTGGTCTCTCAATGTCGTACAACCTGAATCTCAGCTGTTGCGAGTGAAAGGAATCCTGAAAATAGTCGATATTGAGCGCGAAAATCTCCAAGGAAGAGAGAAGAAGGTGAGAGTTGAGAGTTACACGAAAACACCTAGGCTTTTTTTTTGCAGTTGTCACCTTTGTAAATGAAGAGAAGTAAGCCACCTTCAGAAAGTGGCATTTATGTCCATTTGTTTGTGTGAACATGCAAGATGTTCTCTGCCTCCTGGGTGGTCTTTGAACTATTCCAGTGTTGTTTCACTTGCCTCCAAGAAAAAGGCAAAGGAAACAATAATAATCAGGAGGTGGCTTCTCATTCCAGGGCAGTTGTGCAGAGTCACCTTTCTTTCATCTGGACAGATTTTCTACAGACATTTCATCCAAGCTTTGACTTAGCCCCTTAACTGATGCTTTCACGGTTGTTGACTTAATCACCTTCCCTCTTGGTGCAACTCAGACACTGGCTGCACTAGTTAATACTTTACTTCATTCTCCCTGGGTTAACCTCTAGGTACTCTGAGACAAAAATAAAAGTTTAATTAGCTTCCTCCTCCAGGGAAGATTTTAAGACACAGCAAACCCAAAATCAGCTAGGGAGAAAGTTCTCTTTTCCCAGTATGGAGTAATTAGCAGAGATTATAAGGAAAAACTGAATAATTTTCTATTTTTAAGTGTATATCATTATTTATGTAAATTCCCTGCTTATCATATATTTATGTTAAAAATGAAATAAGTTCCAAACTATCACATCAGATATAAATTATCTGATGTGATAGTGTTACCTCAATTTCTCACATTAGGGGAAAATGATTATATGGGTTTTGAGTAATGAGTTTAAGGGATATTTAGGGGTTTCTCTAAGCTTACTGAGCTATGTTCAACTCTAGATGAAAGGTGCCCAGAGAAAGAGGGTTTCTAAAGTCCTCTTACCCATCACTCATAAAACAAGAAGTCTCCAGAACTGAAAGGAAGTCAGAAGTCAGCCATATTTCTTCCTAAAATATGGCACATGATGTTAAAACTGCAACTTAGATTCACCTCACCTTGAAAGTTTTCCAAAATTTCCTTCATTTGACCGCATTCCATGAGTTTGTGTGTGTTTTTAGAGTATCTGTCTTTCTACAAATTATCTGGCAGTGGAACGGCGTTCATGGCAGCTATAGTTGCAGCATATGTGGTAGGCAAATGAAAGATCAAGATTTTATATTTTAGGATTAGCATGTGTGTATTAGGGAGCTTACCAAAATGTGTAACTTCAAAGGCTTCTCATAAGAAAAAGCCGTTAAGAGGCCCCACCACAGGGCCCCTGCTCTTACTCTGATAGTTACGCAGACTGTTTTTCTGACTCCCAGGTACCAGGAACAAGGCGCCAAACTGCACTTTATCAGGTACAGAAAGACAACCTAATTTTGTACTGATTCTGTCATCTTGTGATAATTTGCCTTGTGAGCTGGGTTATGGTTCCGTCAGCTTTCTTTTCATTCAGGCATGGCATCCCACTTCTGCATAAATCCTCAGGAAGTGGCTAATGGAAAGCCAGTACAGTTTGGGATGACAGCCTCTTGCAGGATGATGAACTTTCTCGATCCTTCCGATAAGGTTCTCCTAGGCCCCGCCCTGCTGCTTCATTAACTTGCATGTAATCTAAGGCATCATATTTTTCTTCAGTGTGATACCTTCCTCTCATAGTTGCCCCCCATACACCTTCCCAGACCCCCAGTTAAACTTTTATAATTCCCCAGAGAAAACCTGCACTTACTGGAGGAAGGGCAGGGCCTTCCCAGAGAGGAACTAGATGAACGGCTTGCTCGGGAGGAGTTCAGAAGACCCCGGGAGTCGCTGCTGAACATCTGCACCGAGTTCTACAAGCACTGCGGGCCCAGGCTGAAGATCTTGCAAAACCTGGCCGGGGAACCGCGGGTCACTGCCCTGGAGTTGTTGGACGTGAAGTCCCACATGAGGTACTGTCCTCATTTTCTCTGCCCCTGAGTGTGCACACAGCTTGGGCCGGATGTCTGGAGGGGGTTGGGGAGGGCTGTATGCGGGGGGGATAAATGTGGGGCAGGATAAAAACTCGAAACTGGCTGAAATTGATTGGTCTCCTGTAGCCTGGATGCACATCAAACAGGGCCCTCTGGGAAAATAGATGTTAAGTCTGTGGAAAACGATCTTAGCGTGGACAGGGGGAAATGTTCTTAAAGACAGAAAAGCCCAGTTGATATATTTGCTCCTTAATAAAAGAGAGTGAAAGGGAGATTGCATCACCTGAATTCATAGGGAAGTAACTTTCTTCCACATGCTCTTTACTGCACAAATTCTAATTTTTCACAAGAATCCAATGTCCCCTCTCTCTTATTTTACACAAAAAAATGCACAGCTACTTTCTGCTTGAGGACTTGCTCTGCCGCTACACTATCTGAGGACTCAGTGAGGGGCCTGCAGGGAAGGAGCAGTTTTAACTCGGAGCCACACTTTGGTTGAGTCTGAGATCCCTTATATACATGTTGTGCATGATAGCCTTCCAATGTTTCGAAAAAGTGTCCTGGTAAAAATTCTGCACTAGATGAGGCCAGTCATCCTTTAAAAATTTGTACTCCTGGTATGTCAGGGAGAGCCCCCAGAATTATATCTCTGTGCACTCATGTTTCCTTCTTCCTAAGGAGATGTCATGTCACTTGTTGCTTCAAACTATAAAGGCTGTGTCTGTATTTTCAGATTCTTAAAAGGAACATGATTCCAGATGATCTTCTATTTAGATTTGTAACAGTTTTTAAAGCATCATAAAAATTCCTTGAAAGGAAAATTCCATTGGTAACAAAACATTCACTTGGAAAGTTTAGTATATCTGTAAAACTAAAGGTAGGCTTAAGTTCTAGCCTTTCAGAAATAACATTGCAATTTGGCAAAACACACCAATTTCCTGATTATCGTCTCTTTTTTTTCTTAAAATGATTCCTCGAAAAATTTAGAAAGTACTAAGTGAGGGAAAATGAGAAGCCAGAAATGTCTGGAGAACACAGGCTCTTTATCCTCCAGACTGATTTCACATTCTCTGAGTTACTGGCACACACCCAGAAGTCTAGAGCGTCACATGTGTTCACACTCCCTGCTGTGCTGTGATGGGGAAGAACTTATTTTGCACTAAGAATTTCAGCTCCTGCACTGGGAAAGGCGAGGAAAGTTTGAAGTGTTAGGCTTCTGTTGCCATAGTAACTCCGTGCTCCATTCAGGTCATCTCCCCTCCTTTCCTACTGATAATGACTAGCTGATCTGAGTAATTGTACATCACATTCCCAGAGTCAGAGAATCACTACTATCGACAGACATTTTGTGGGAGAAAGGGGAAAAGATTCCTGAAAGATAGGAGAGCGAGTGAAAAGTGGGGGGAGGGGAGGGGAGAAATCATGATAATGGGTTAGTACCTGTCTTATGTATATCTGTATCTACACCCAAGGCATTTGGAGAGAGGGGAGAGCATGAGTTAGAGAGGCCTGGAGCTCCCTCTAGAGGTCAAACCCTATTAAAGGTTAAATGAGCTCTAGGAGTTCAAATGATTAGCTCTGTGCCTGGCACAGATCTAGGGCTCAATAGATGCTAACGCTAATGAGAAAGATCCACATGCTGTCCTAGACACTGGGGATGTAAAATAAAGCCCTAGTCCTCAACATGATCACAGTTCAATACGTGAGGCACACGTAAGAATACAGAATGCGGTGTTGCAAGCACTATATATCACATGTGTTTATGTGTTTATTATTTTACCAAGTACTTGAGGCAACTCAGAAAATTATATGATGCAAAGGGATACAATTTACAAATTAGAGAGTCGAAACAATGTGAAAAATTAGCAGGGAAATAGTTTATGATAAGATTAGCATGGGAAATCTACGTGATTTTATCACATTAGATACTATTGATGAACTGTAAATTTGACTTTGGGCTTCTGAGTTATCAAAACAACAGGGAGAAATGGCTGATCATAAAATCACAGTGTCAATAAGATAAAACACAACTAGGTTTTTTTGGTAAAGCAAAATCCCCTTTTTAAAATATGAAGAACAAGAAGTATCTCCTGGTTGAGGCATGTTGAAAGGAAAGAGCAGAGTGATGGGCAGCAGCCTCACCAACATCCCATCACAGGTAAAGGGCCAGTCTCACGTGACTGGATGCCTGGAGGTACCAAAAGCTGCAGAACGTCACGATGCAATTCAGCAAGAGTAACCTGTATGAGCACAGGTATTTCATGGCCTGGATCTATGGGAAGGTAGGCAGAATTTTTTAATGCCAGAGACTATTTAGACGACATCTCCTCTGTTCATGCTATTTCACACCAGCTCTCAATAAAACTGGACCCGTCACGTTCTCTGGCCAAACAGAGTTTGCTGAGTTCCACATGTTTTGACCCTACACCAAAGCACAGGGTATAGTTAAGGTTTTCTTTTGTAAATCAAGTACACATTTGGCTGTGTGTCAAAGTCAGAGCTAAATATATAAATTTTAGAATTGGGGACCTATAGGTAGTATTTAAAGTCCTAAGAATAGATAGTATCCATCAAGGATAGTATCCATGATTTTTTTTTTTAAAAGAAATGGGACGATATAAAAGATAGAGGAGATAATTGCAAGAAGTACTCGATGTGGATCAAGGAGCCAAGAAGGAGTGTTGAGGCAATCTGTACCCCTGCATTTGCAGAAGTTATGATTGGCTGCAAGGCTCTCAAGTAAAACATTCTTGATTAGATAGAGTTTCTACCCTAAAGGAATTTATTACCTCATTTTCTCAGACCAAAGCTGCCACAGCAGCAGAATAGCAGGACAGTAAGCTCTGCAAATGAATTTTTCTCTCTCTCCCCCCTCGCCCACCTCTCTCCAACTCTCCCTCTTTCCTTTCTCCCCCTCCGTCTCTCCCTTGTGTTCTCAAGATTTTCATGTGATAGTACAGCAAAGACTATATTAAAGGAAATTTTTGTTTTATGCTGGAAGCATATTCATTTTGTAACATGACCAGAGATGAGAGAAATTCAGTTAATAATCCATCAGATGACACAAATCCAACTCTAAGTATTGTTTTCAAGCTTGAAATAGATCAGTTATTTCTCTAGCATTTCTTAAGGTTACCTACAAGATAACAAGGGAAAAGAAATATGTGTATATACTAGATTTGTTGTGGTGGTCACTTCATGATGTATGTGAGTCAAATCATTGCGCTGTACACCAAGAAATATGTGTATATAGATATACTTTTATCTGTCAATCAAACGACCTGAAAAGTAAAGCATTATTTTCTGCATGGCACATTTGTGAGAAAGAGATAAACAAAAGAGTGTGAAGACTGTTTAAAACGATTTCTTTAAAACACACACACTCACACACAATTTCTAGAAGGACAAGGTGTATGTTCAGTCTGGAGAGAGTATGAGTGGGGATGAAGAGACAGTGACTGTTGATAGTGAAGGGTTGCCATGGAGAAGATGGATTGAATTCATGCTTCCAGATGAAGCCTCATAGGAAAATACTGAGGGAATTTGGGGACCTAATATGAGGAGAGCTTTTCACAGTGTGGATGTCCAAAGATGGAATGAGCTGCCTCATGCAGTGGTGAATCCTCCATCCATGGCACTAGTCACACAGAGCAATTGTAGAGCAGTCCATGTGGTAGAGGGGCAAGGGCCTAGCTCTGATTCCTATACCAGAGTGCCTGTCAGAATCACCTGGGGTGCTCTTAAACTGTAGTTCTTTTTAAGCATTTGTCCTGTCTCTCTTGGAGTAATCAAAAGGACTTCTTATTAAAATGCTATAGTTAATACATGGAAAAAAAGGAACGATACAATATTACCATTGTACTACTTCTGATGAGTTGAGGAATCTGTGCAGTGATCACTAGTAGCCACTGACATCATGAAGAGTGACAGCTGGGAATCACGTACGTCCTGAGGAAAGTACACATCGCCTATGAAGGACACATACCAGAAAATCAAAACCTAATCTGATCTAGCCCCTGGATCTAACTACCAATTGAATTACATACAGGAGAAATAGGATAAATTAAATGACACCATGGAGATTCAGCAAAATCCAGAGTGCAGGAAATGCTACAGGACCAACAGCTAATTTCTCCAACAAATAAATTACTAGATGTCAAAACAAGAGCAGAAGAGGGGGAACCTACACATTGAAAAGACTTAAGAGATATATCAACCAACTGAAATGTATGGGCCTTATTGTGTCCAGGTTTGTTTTTTAAAACGTTTATTTACAAGTTATGAGATAATGTGCCAGAATGTTCCCAGTTTAGGGAGTCAGTGTGCTGGAAGGAGGGTGATTAACATGATGCTGTGTGGGAAAATTCTCATGGTGGCTTTCTAAGCTTATTCTTTAAAAACAAAACAAAACATTTTAGGTTGGCAGAAATTGCACACTCCCTTCTGAAGTTGGCACCATACGACACCCAGACAATGGAGAGCCGTGGGCTTCGACGCTACATCATGGAGATGCTCCCTATCACCGACTGGACCGCCGAGGCAGTGAGGCCGGCCCTTATCCTCATTTTAAAGAGACTGGATAGGATGTTCAACAAAATTCATAAGATGCCTACTTTGAGGTGAGGAGGCCTCCTAGTCAGCTGTTGGTATTACAAGCTTCAAACTTCAAGTTTGTCGTTTGTGAAGGTGGTGGATCAATCCGCAGTTGAATGAATGGCTCAAAAGTGTTCGGTTGGTTATATGTGCAGAGCTAATCAGGTATACGAAAGCATAAGTAGCAGGGTCTATATTTTGAGGAAATAACATATTCTTCAAAAAACTATATTTATCTTGAAAAATCTATTCACTTCTTAGCTATCAGTTTCCTTATCTGACACACATAAGAAATTCAATGTGTATCCTTCAATTCCTTTTAAAGTAAGGCAAGCTATGCCTTATAAATTAAACAACTAAGGAGAGAAGAAAAATTAGCTTGATGTTCAAAAATGTGTATTTAGCATAGTATTTTAGGTACCAGTTTATAGAAATGCCAAGCTTTACAATAATCAGTGAAGCAGCAGCTAAAGAGCTCTCAGGGTTGATAACAAATACCTAATTTTCACCTTTTCACCTAATTCAGGTGGTACTAAATCAATGTTATTGCCACTTGCCCTCCACTCAGTGGCCTGAAATATCAGTTGGTAGCCCTTCTGTGAGCAGACGCCTCCGAACCAGGCTACCTGGAGTTCTGAGCCCAGTTTGGAAACCTATAGCCACAGTGAGAAGATACATCAATTGATAAATGCTAATAAACCCACTAGTTTGGAAATTTCCACTTTGGGTTAGTGAGACCATTTTCTGTCCTGTTAAACTAAACCCCAAATCAATGCAACTCTTGCCCAAGAATCTGTAGCATTTACTGTTCAATTTGTCAGAACTTTTCCAGGTTTTATCCTGTGCTCTTTTCATTTATGCAGCCATCAGAAGCTGTTGAATTTATTAAAAAGAAATTGAAAGATTTTATTCTAATAATGGACAGTTTGATCCTATATTCTTTTCTACCGTGATGATGGATGCCTATATGTTATTTCAAGGTTATTTATTTTAGTAGCATAGAAATGAGTATCCTTAAAGCACTCCTATTTTCTTTAGTGGTCCCAGTGGAACATCTGTGCCTATTGGCAAATGGCCAGTCTTATAAATCTCACAAGGGTGTGTTAAAATAACGTTTCTTCTAAAGATGTTAACATCTCCATAGGCTAACTCATTTGTCATATAACTAAACCCATTATAAAGAACAGCAGTTTCCTAAAAGTAGACGTCTGGATAAATTCATAGACTTGATTAATTGTAGGCAGTTTTCTTGGTGTGCATACTGTGAATTTGGGGTTGCCTTGCATTTAATTTCTTCAGGTGATCTCAGTTCAACAAGAGAAATGTTGACTGAACCTAACCTGTAGGTTACTTGAGCATCAGGAATGTCAACATAGCCTCATGTATGAACGTTTCCATTTTGTCATTGTAGAGATTTCAATTTGGTAGGCAATATAAGCTTAGAAATTCTTTCCAAGAAATAGCATTGATCTCAGTAAAGCCCAACTTGTTTATTTAGGGGGCCACAGAAACGACTCTTCAGTATTGAGACAATTACAGACCAGATTGTTTTCTATTACAGAAAATCTCATATTCATCTAATTGGGTTATGTATACCACCATTTATACTACCATAGAATGTAGCCCCAAAATATCATTTTTTAGGAGGCAAAGAAAGAACACTTTTTAAATAGACTGTTTTCCTCTAATGCCATCTTTTTGGCAAGAGTTAAGCCATATAAATCTAATTAGTTTCAGTCTGGTATAAAAGCTGATGAGATCAACTGTAGTCTGATAAAAAAACATTTCAGAAACACAGCCTATAGTCAAATTAGTTCTACTGGGAGTAATGAATCCTATGATGGGTTTCCTAAAATGGTAGTCTCATACCCTCTCTCATAGTTAAAACCAGGAAACTTGAAATGCCACCCATTCATCATCTCTGTTTTTTCTTCAATAGATTTTGTCTCATTAGTCGAGTGGGGCAGGAGTGCCTCTGCTACGTTTTCAGTATCCTCTTCCCTTCCTAATGTGCTCTGTACTTTTGGAACAACGTGGGTAAACTTCCTCCCCTCTGAAGCATTTTGTTGTCTCAGACACCCATCCTGTCTTAGATGGCGTCAGAATCACTGTCTCATTCACTCGTTTCAGACAGTCTCCAGAAGGGAGCCACGCTGCTAATGGCTCCTATATTGTATTCCAGGCGACAGGTTGAGTGGGAGCCTGCCAGCAATTTGATTGAAGGGGTTTGTTTGACACTTCAGAGGCAGCCAATCATATCCTTCCTGCCTCACCTTAGGTCACTGATCAATGTCTGTGTCAATCTGGTGAGTAGCCAAGTGGCAATCTTATGAAACTTTACAAAATTTAACTCTGCTATTGATTTCTCTGAATTGAAGATTTACAGGTCAACCTATCTACCTACACACCTACCCATGAAAACAGACGGCTCAGGTGACACTGAAAATAGTGAGGTACATTTCAAGGTAGTGTGTGGGGAGATCAAGGGGCCCGTCCCTCTACAGATGGGATTTTGGTGTGCTGCTTCCCACGCACTACTTTGACAATTGACCTCTTCAAGTTGCGCTGAGAGTTGAGGGCTGCCAGTTGGAGAGTGGGGTGGCGGGAGACTGCACAATTGGCTAGAAGTTGAAGTAGTCTGGGGTGGGGGAGATTAAAATGCAAAGAGGATTTTTTTTTCTTTCTTAGTGAAAAATCACATTATGGGTTGGCCAGTCTAGGATTTACATGAAAACAAAAAATTTTTTATCAGTTACGTAATATCTAGAGTCTGGTCCTGACAAGGTTTTGTACAATGTGGAAACCGTGGTAGAGCATTTCATTGAATAGAATCTGCTGCTTAGCTAATTGAGCAATAAATCTGTAGCTGGAATGCCTAGCACAAGTAGAGCTCTTGCCATCATCATCGTTGTCAGTATTTGCTCCATCAAAGAATGTTGATTGCATTCCTTTGAGTCCGCAAGTAAGTATGTCCAGTCTCCTGCTTAGAACAATTTTGGGTTCATCTCTCATTATTTACATAGTTAGTTATGAGCAACATTCTACAAAACCTTGGCTGAATCCAGGGTAATCGTTTGATCTGACTCCAGACATTACATGCCTTCAAAAGAAGGCAACACGAACAGATTGAAAGTAACATGCCCAACCTTCAAATTTTTTATTATCATTATCATTATTTTTATTATTATTGACTGAGACTCCCTTACTACAGTTGCATGAAATTGCAATAGTCAAGGCTGGTCATGTGCTCTGTTTGTATTTCAGGTGATGGGAGTGGTAGGACCCTCCAGTGTTGCTGATGGATTACCCCTTCTTCATCTCAGCCCTTATCTCTCACCACCTCTGCCCTTCAGCACAGCTGTTGTCCGGCTTGTAGCATTGCAGATACAGGTGTGACTGCCTTACCTGTTTGTCACGCTCATTACGTTGCTGGTTGAGGCACCTGATCATGGTGTTCTCTTTTATTTTTCTGCAAAGGCTGGGCAAAATCTGTGAAACAGAAGTGTAAACATCTCCAGACTTTTACAGTTTTGGAGCTTCAGCCCTGAGCTTGGTCCTAAAGTTGTGCTTCTGTAATTCTTCTTGAGATCTCAAAAATAGCAGAGTCATTTAGTCCTGCCACAACCTCAGGAGCCGCTTCCGTCGTTGAAAACGTGTGTCAGTACCTTAGGAAAATAATGGTTCACAGATAATCAGCTCACAATTGTTAATTAAAAGAGGCAGTAATGTTCAAAGTCCGGTTTTAAATTATTTGCAGAAAGAATTGCAGTAAAAAAAATTCAAATATTATTACTAGACTTTGAATATCTTAATTTTCTTTAATGGTTGTGGGCTGAATATTGCGGGTGCTTTTTTTTAATCATTTTTCTCCCACTTCTTTTATTTCCTAAAATTAAAATAATCATTCCCAAAGCAAAAAAGTATAGAATGCCAATTTCCCTGCCTATTTCTGTGTGTCACCTAACTTTAAAGAGTGAGAAATCACCAGAAAGCTTTCTGACCAATGGGAAGTATAGAATGGCTATAAATGGATAACCGACCCATCCATTATCTGACAACCAAGCTTGATGGTCCATCATCCAGAGAATGGTTAGATGATGGAAAAGAGATTAAGCAAGCGCTGTGGCTACCAGGCAGAAGGGAAATAAAGACATCCCTAAAGTGATACATTTTGACAACACGTATACAGAGATCATTTATTTCTTTTTATATTGTCTGTTGCTTTCTGGCTTGAAGAAGGTCTTATACAGGGGAGAGGATTTTTAAATAACTCCCCAATGGAGCAGGTGGCAAGTTCTCCTTTTCTTTGGTCACTATGATATTTATTGGTGGACACATGGATAAAATGAATGGGGAAGTGCGGTTGTTTTGTACCAGACTATACGTGTCATGATTTTTCATTTGATATTCAAGATGTTGCTGTTTCTTAGGTATATAGCTCTCCATTATGTCAAACAAATGGTAAAGTATCGGTTTGGGGTGAATCTTGGACGCTGCACAGATGACAGTTGAACTCCTAGTTTGCAGGTGCAGCCATCAGGGAGTCCCCGTCTCCTCCATGCTGTGTAAAAACAAACAGACTGAATGGGTGAGGGGGTCCATTAATCTTTTTTTCTATTATTGCTGCACAGGCTTTAAAAGAAGATTTTCCTTTAAGTCATGTGATCTCCCCATTCACCAATCAAGAGCGAAGGGAGGGGATGCTTTTAAATCTGCTCATCCCATTTGTGCTCACAGTAGGATCTGGAAGCAAAGGTCTGATTAATTTAACTAAAGGAAACTTATCATTGTTGTTGTGTTTTCTTAAGTGTCAGGCTGTTATTTCTTCCTTTTCCCATGAAGGCCGTCACTGAAGTTGAGCTGAATGATTTAAACAAGGGTATCTTAGGAAATAAGAGTTTTTCTTTCTTTTCAGTTTAGCTGCCCTTGGTCAAGACTGTCTCTGCTCCACTTAGAAGATACATCCTATTTAAAAGCATTTCAGTGCAGCAAAAATCAGGAGAGCATTGTTTCAATTAAGAAAATGGTATTAACTGAAGTACAGGATGATGTGAATTGACAGAGAATGGACTGGATAACCTACTGACACTAGGTTTAGTGTAAATCCTGCCACTGTCACTAAATTCCAATATGTTTTCATTACTCTTACTTCTTGGGGGATTTTTTCTTTTAGGAAAAGTTTATCTCAAACATAAAGACAGTGCATTATGAGTATTTGAGCAGAAAAAAATAAACAGAAAAGAGATTGAAATGGTAAGCGGGAGATTTGGCTAAGAGCAGGGACCATTGGGTGCTGACTACGGAGGAGACACCCAGTACCAGGAGCGCTGCTTCTGTCCATAGGAGAAGCTGTACTTGGTGGGGAAGGCACTCGAATTTCTAGGGTGTTCTAGTTTGGAATTGGAGAAAGAGCTGAATTTTTCTGTGTCTAACGTGGAAAGTCTACCTTGTGACTTGCTTTTCTTTCCACTTCCTCCTTACAAACTCTGCCCGGCAGATAGCCCATGGCTGGAGCAGCCTGAGGTGCAGCTGCTACTGCAGACAGTCATTAATGTGCTCCTGCCTCCACGGATCATCAGCACGTCCAGAAGCAAGAGCTTCATGTTGGAGAGCTCCCCCGCTCACTGCTCCACCCCCGGGGATGCAGGCAAAGACCTGCGCAGGGAAGGGCTGGCAGAGTCCACCAGCCAAGCAGCATACTTGGGTGGGTACTTCTCTCTAGATAGGTAGGTAGGTAGATAGATAGATAGATAGATAGAGAAATAGAGAAATAGAAAGATATAGATATATGCACACATATGTATATGTATACATGTATATATGTATATACATATTTACTTATTTAGTTATGTTCCACCTTGACTCAAAAAGTATTTTATTTTTATTTTTTTTACATCTTTATTGGAGTATAGTTGCTTTACAATGGTGTGTTCGTTTCTGCTTTATAACAAAGTGAATCAGCCATACATATACATATGTCCCCATATCTCCTCCCTCTTGCGTCTCCCTCCCTCCCACCCTCCCTATCCCACTCCTGTAGGTGGTCACAAAGCACTGAGCTGATCTCCGTGTGCTATGCGGCTGCTTCCCACTAGCTATCTGTTTTATGTTTGGTAGTGTATATATGTCCATGCCACTCTCTCGCTTTGTCACAGCTTACCCTTCCCCCTCCCCATGTCCTCAAGTCCATGCTCTACAAAAAGTATTTTAAAAGACCTCAATCCAGAAAGTATTTAGAGAAGCCACTTCAGCACGTACAAAGCATCACCCTTGACTTCTACCTTCCCATTACCCTGTCCCTGCTGTGACTGGGTGGAGTACTAATAAGTATTCGACCATTCCATGTGACCCATGGAATACTAACAGCTACTCCTTGACTAGAATGAACTAAGCTGGGGAGAAATGACCACTGTTGCCACAGCACTGAGACTAAGGAGTACTGGCAACAGAAAATCTCAAAAGGAGGAAGCTGAAAAAAATCTTGCCTGACATTTTTCAATTCACCAAAGCAGACCTTGGTGGGGAGTATAAGATGAAAGCAGACACAATGGTAAAAACAGGTTCTTCAGGTCCTTGGAGTTTGGAGTGTGTGTGTGTGTGTGTGTGTGTGTGTGTGTGTGTGTGTGGCGGGGGGATGTTTGGACTGCATTACTGAGGAATGTATTTCAAAATGATGTGATTGACAATGAGAATAAAAAAGGAAAAAAAGAAACAAGGCTGCATGTGCATAGGACTTGCCCGTGTGGGGCATGGTGGCCAGAGACGTGAGGTTGTAGGGTTCAGATAAAATCTAGATTCTGACACAGAGCCCTGCATGAGGTTTAGGACTGTACAGAGGATGCTGGGAAAAGAGACCTTAGCATGTAAGACAGGGATAGGAGAAAACACTTAACGGGTAACTATCTTCAGTTCTCTCCACTTTCTGCCTTTTCTTAAAAACTGAAGTAGAGTTGATTTACAGTGTTGTGTTAGTTTCAAGTGTGTAGCAAAGTTATTCAATCATACATACATACATAACTTTTTTTTCAGATTCTTTTCCCTTATAGGTTATTACAAAATATTGAATATAGTTCTTTGTGCTGTACAGTAGGTCCTTCCTTGTTATCTATTTTATGTATAGTAATTTGTATAGGTTAATCCCAAACTCCTAATTCATCCCTCCCCCCTTCCCCTCTGGTAACCATAAGTTTATTTTCTATGTCTTTGGGTCTATCTGTTTTGTATATAAGTTTATTTGTATCATTTTTTTAGGTTCCACACATATAAGTGATATCATATGATATTTGTCTTTCTCTGACTTACTTCACGTAGTATGATATTCTCTAGGTCCATCCATGCTGCAGCAAATGGCATTATTTCATTCTCTTTATGGCTGAGTAATATTCCATTGTATAAATATATCTCATCTTTACCCATTCATCTGTCGATGGACATTTAGGCTGCTTCCGTGTCTTGGCTATTATAAATAGTGCTGCTATGAACATTGGGGTGCATGTATCTTTTCGAATTATGGTTTTCTCCAGATGTATGTCCAGGAGTGGGATTGCAGGATCATATGGTAGCTCTATTTTTAGTTTTTTAAGGAAGCTCTGTACTGTTCTCCATAGTGGCTGTACCGGCTAACATTCCCACCAACAATGTAGGAGGGTTCCTTTTTTTCCACACCCTCTCCAGCATTTATTTGTAGACTTTTTGATGATAGTCATTCCAACTGGTGTGAGGTGACACCTCGTAGTTTTGATTTGCATTTCGCTAATTAGCGATGTTGAGCATCTTTTCATGTACCTTTTGGTCATCTGTATGTCTTCTTTGGAGAAATGTCTATTTAGATCTTCTGCCCATTTTTTGATGGGGTGTTTTTTTTTTTTTTTTCTATTTTCTGCTTTTTTAATGAAGGTGAATCCTTTGGTTACTTGGCCAGGCTACTGGACCTCTATTTTAAATTTATTTTTACCTTTATTCTGAGCATTTAGTGTGCACTAACGAGTGTTTTCTATACTTTACATTATCGTCACTTTGAATCCTCACAACAACTCCAAGAAGTACATATTCTCACTTTAGGAAGGAAGAGGCTAAGCCCCAGAAAGGTTGAATAACTTACCTAAAGTCACACTGTCAATAAGTAGCAGAGCCAAATTTCAGATCGAATCCCTCCAGCACCAGAATCCCTGAGCCCTTTGCTATCCTGTCTGTGTGTTGGGCTGTTGCTGGTGAAGGTGGAAAGCAGAAAGGCAGAAGCCCAAAGAAGGCCAACAGGCACATAACAGGTAGAAATGTCACCAGGATCAGGGTAGGGTTAGAGGAGTGTTGCTTTTTGTTCATATGTTTGTTATGATGAGGGAGAGGAATAGGGGTGAGTAGATGCGGAAGGAAGAATCTTACATCTCTCTCTGTGTTATATGACCTGGTTTTCCCCTGGAAGTGCCCTAAATAGACGGTAAAGGTGTAGGTGACTCCTGAGGGCTTTAGGGAATTGGATTTCTATGTGTCTTCTAGATGCTGAGATGGGCCTTAAGACGTGATGAAGAAGGCCCAGGTTCCCTTGACTGACCCATGGGAGACCCTGTGGGGAGAGCCAGGTGGTAGAGGAAGCCCTCACCATAATCTCTGATGTTTTTACAATATTCTGGTTTGTCCTGACACACTGTTTGGGAAATCTGATTCCTGAAAATAAATTTTAAAATGTAGATTGTGACAAGGCTGCCAGAATCTGGAAGAAAAGAGATATTGTTCAAGAAATCCAATACGGTTTAGCAAGAGACATCGTGAGAGGTGGAGGAGGGAAGATAGTGTTTTCTTTTCTGGAAGGATTTACTGGTTACTCTGGGGAAAAGTTTAGGATGGAATCAGGAAGGGAGTAGGAAGGGGAAGGACTACTTTTTTAAACTTTATGCATTTCTGCACGGTCTTGATTTTGCTTTTATTAGCAAGAATATATTATCTCTGAGCTTAAAAGAAAAATATTTTAAAACACCCATGTTTTAGTTTCAGATGTGAGTAATACGCTGATATTACCATGAAGCCACTATGACAAAACTCTTAGAAGCATTAGCCACACATCATGTTTATACCACATTTCCCTTTCCATTCTGTGAAGAGCTTTGGTCTGTATTTTCCAAAATAGTAGTTAAATGCACTTAAGAAAGATATATGTGTTCTCTTAATCAGAATCAAAGCATGTTTACCATAGAAATTTCTGTCTTGATGTCAGAACACTGTCAGTCAGGAGTACGCTCAAGTCTTTCGAAACATAGAGTTTAGACATTTAGAAATTAGATGCGTAAAAAGGCTGTGGATGTGGGCAGCTGGATGTGGGCAGGGTTCCTCCGAAGCACAGGTCTGCAGGCTCACTTGTGTCTTTTCCTGGTGTGAAGCGCTGAAGGTGATTCTCGTCTGCTTTGAGAGGCAGCTCGGCAGCCAGTGGTACTGGCTGAGCCTCCAGGTGAAGGAGATGGCCCTGAGGAAGGTCGGCGGCCTGGCCCTGTGGGACTTCCTCGACTTCATCGTGCGGACCCGCATCCCCATCTTCGTGCTCTTGCGCCCTTTCATCCAGTGCAAGGTGTGCTTCTCCTCCAGGAAGTGACAAGCCCCGCGAATGTGCTGCTTTCCAGAGCAGGGCAGGATGACAGCAGCAGTCTCGGGGCATGTGCTATATAGCTAGTCAGGAGGACGCGTTAATACCATGCTTGACGAGAAATCAGCCCAAACAGGTATCCCTGAGGATAAAATTTCATGTTAGAAGTACCTTCACAGTAAGAGCTTAATTAACGTCGGTGAAACTTTGCCCTCTCCCCATTTACCAACCACCCCCCCCCCCCCAAGAAACAAAGATTGACTGGATAAAAAAGATCTGAAGAATGGTCTCTTGTCTTCAGGGGCATGACTGAGATCTGATTTTAAATAAACATGGGGAAAAATGAGATAGTTAAGGCATGTTTTTCCTCTGAGACCCTCAGTATTCATCTGCTCTTTTATTCTTTTCGTGCCTCGATTTCCGGGCGCTGTGATTCAAAACAACATATTGATTAAGCACTTCCTAAGCACTGTTCTAAGAACTTTGTATGCGTTACCTTATTTAAGCTTCGCCACCAACTATGAAATAGATACAATAATTAGCTCATTTTACAGATGAGAAAATTGAGGACCTGAGAATCTATGCCTTCCTTTCAGCTTCTGGCCCAACCAGCAGAGAACCACGAAGAGCTTTCTGCCCGACAACATATCGCTGACCAGCTGGAACGGCGTTTCATTCCACGCCCTCTGTGTAAGAGCTCCCTCATTGCTGAGTTCAACAGTGAACTAAAAATTCTAAAAGAGGCAGTTCACAGTGGATCAGGTAAGTATGCAAGGGGTATTTTCAATTTGTTTTACTCGTGGAACTTACAACCTACAAAAAATGCCTCTTTTTCCAGGTCACTGCTCTTTTTGGAGCCAAGTATGCATTAGCCATTTCGGTACAACTGGTAGATTTGACCCTGTGATCCTTGTCAACAACAAAACAAATCCAGGGGGATGTCATAAGAGTTTCATTGTATTCCTTTTCTGAATATTTTATTTTCAATCTTTATTTCAGTAGTTCGGCTTTTTCTAGAATATTTACCTAGGGGGGAAAACCTATTTTAATTCTTACCTTCATTTCCGTTTTGAAAAGGAAGAGGGAACTCATTCATTGAGTGTCTGTTATATGATAGATTATTTCATAGCTGTTATTTAATCCACACAAATACCTGCAAGATGCATAACTGAAAGTCTGCTTATAGAATGAAGAAACTGAGACTCAATAGAGGTTAAATAACTTACACACAAAGACAGTGACACCAGTGAGGGGACTTAAAACTGGGTCTGTATGATTGATGATAAAATTCACAAATTGGAGGGAGAGAGGGTTGAATAAAAACCGGCAGGCTAGTTTACATTATCCAAAAGATTTTCTTTGGGAATGTATTGTTTACTTTTATAATTATATTAATTGCAGGTCACCAAGGAAGGAAAATAAATCATTATCTGCCATTAGAGGGCAGTCATTACCCATAAGTAGAAGACTGTCATCCATGTGGCTTTTTTTTTCCTTTCTAAAACTTTTAGGGTTGTTCTCAATGTATTAAAGACCAGAAAACTGACAAATACAATCTTGGTGAAATCTACTCAGGGCCATTCAAATGTTCTGCTTTATAATAAAATAATATAACATAGAACCAAGGGGGTGTTTTATAAATTGTAATCTCCAGAAAAGGGGAATAAGAACACAGTTTTAATTATGTATTCTAATTTTGGTTGTAAGGTTCCTTTCAGACAATGTATTTATTACTTCTATATGCTTGGGTCAGGTAACGTACATTTCTCAGTGAAAAAATGAATTTGCATTCTGCCAGCCTTGGAAAATAAAACTGAAAAACAATGACAGAGGGAGCAACATCAAAACATTTTATATTGTTAGAGATATTCTGTTCCCCCAAGAAAATTATTCAATTATAAGTACATCAGTGGCCAATTCTCTCTTTTTTTTTTTCTTCCCACCATTTTCAGTTCCATTTGCTACTTTGTCCTAAAGATCATCTATCTGGGACATACTATTTGAATGACCTTTCCTTAAAAAAATATAAGTTGTCTGGGAGGAGCTTGAAGCTAGCATTTGTTTTCTTTCAAGATCCTCACCATGGATTTTCTTTGGTCTCTCAACCCCACTAGCCTACCAAGGGAAGACATCCATCAGCACCGTGGGTACCTCCACCTCTGCTTACCGCCTGAGCCTGGCCACCATGTCACGCTCCAACACAGGCACCGGCACAGTCTGGGAGCAGGACAGTGAGCCGTCCCAGCAGGCTTCACAGGACACCCTGAGTCGAACTGATGAGGAAGATGAGGAAAGTAGGTCACCCTGCAGAATCTGGGGTGGTGGGAGGTGGGAGGTCATGTGTGACACAGCTTGGCCATGTGCATGAGGGCTTGGGAAGGATTTCTACCTTCCTGACCTTTCTCAGTTCTGATCCTCTGGTCGTTTTTACAAAAAGGATTTAAAATGGAATTGTGACTGATCCCATGACTTCCAATGCCTGCTTTTCTATAAATTCCTTGATATCCTTGGTCATTTGGTAGGAGTTCAGGCAAAAAGTAAATCTTTTTTTTTTTTTACATCTTTATTGGAGTATAATTGCTTTACAATGGTGTGTTAGTTTCTGCTTTATAACAAAGTGAATCAGTTATACATATACATATGTCCCCATATCTCTTCCCTCTTGCATCTCCCTCCCTCCCACCCTCCCTATCCCACCCCTCTAGGTGGTCACAAAGCACCGAGCTGATCTCCCTGTGCTATGCGGCTGCTTCCCACTAGCTATCTACCTTACGTTTGGTAGTGTATATATGTCCATGCCTCTCTCTCGCTTTGTCACAGCTTACACTTCCCCCTCCCCATATCCTCAAGTCCATTCTCTAGTAGGTCTGTGTCTTTATTCCTGTCCTACAAAAAGTAAATCTTTAGTGACCCCTAAGTTTTCTTTGAGCTTATGTATTCAACCTTTTCACTAACTCATTTAAATTGTAGTTAAGTAACGAAGGGGAGTGTTTATTCCCCTTTCTCCTGGCCATCTTGCTTAGAAGGTCAGTCAGTACTTACATGACCCGATTGGGCAAGGAAAAGTGAGCACTGCATATGCTTATGACTCAGAAAAGACCAGCCAGCTATATTATCTAGAGTGTAAAGCAGCAGACTGTCTCGAGGGCATACAACCCAATTTGAGTTAAGAGCGTCCCCAGTAACTGAGGCAGCCAGGAGCTTCTAAAGATTTGGTGAAATGAGGGAAAATCCAGTTAAGAACACGCTTCCATATATATGCATAATAGTTTTAAAAAGTAAAAGGTGAAAGGTTTCATAAATACCCCTGTCATTTAATGTTTTTTTAACTGTATCGATTATTTTCCAGTTGTGTTTCAAAGACACTCTGATACAACATTTAGAGCAAAGTGTACTGTCAATGCCTTATGAAAACAAAATCTAGATCTTCACTCAGAGCCCCTCTGTACCAAACAACAACAAAAAGCCGCACTCTGGGACTTCCCTGGTGGCGCAGTGGTTAAGAATCCGCCTGCCAATGCAGGGGACACAGGTTCGAGCCCAGGTCGGGGAAAATCTCACATGCCGTGGAGCAACTAAGCCCGTGTGCCACAACAACTGAGCCTGTGCTCTAGAGCCCGCGAGCCACAACTACCGAGCCTACGTGCTGCAACTACCGAACCCCGTGTGCCTAGAGCCCGTGCTCCGCAACAAGAGAAGCCACTGCAAGGAGAAGCCCGCACACTGCAACAAAAGTAACCCCTGCTCACCGCAACCAGAAAAAACCCGTGTGCAGCAATGAAGACCCAACGCAGCCAAAAATAAATAATTTTTTTTAAAAAGCTGCACTCTGAACCAAATTAAATAGAGTTGAGGTTAGAATTTTAATTAAGATGAATGAAAGTATTTTAATACCCTACTACAGTTGGATGTGTAGGAGAAGGAAAGAAATAACTGCTCTGTCAAAGCACGCATCAGTGGACTTCCCTGGTGGTGCAGTGGTTAAGAATCTGCCTGCCAGTGCAGGGGACACGGGTTCGAGCCCTGGTCCTGGAAGATCCCACATGCCGCCGAGCAACTAAGCCCGTGTGCCACAACTACTGAGCCTGTGAACCACAACTACTGAGCCCAAGTGCCACAACTACTGAAGCCCACATGCCTAGAGCCTGTGCTCTGCAACAAGAGAAGCCACCCGATGAGAAGCCTGCAAATTGCAACAAAGAGTAGCCCCCGCTCGCCGTAACTAGAGAAAAGCCGGTGCGCAGCAACAAAGACCCAGGGCAGCCAAAATTAAAATTTAATTAATTAAAAAAAATTTTTTTAAAAAGCACACCTCAGTAATATTTCCAGATTTAGTTTCAGGGTTAAGTAAATAACAAAGTGATAATCATACTGTTCTGCACCAGACCTACAGACATATTTGTTTTGAAATCATTGCTCATGGAAATAATCCTAAAATTATAATTAGGGAAATCATGAAAGACCTTGACGAAAAAAAAATAATGAGAGAGATAAGGATCAGCAGTTCGAATATTCAATATAAGTCCTAGTAATAGTCCAGAACTTAAAGTAATATCTATTTTTCTTTAATGGTTGAAGTAGTCTCTCCCAGAAAATTTTTAAATATGGCAAACGATAACAACCTCTCTTTAATAAAGCTACATATATTTTGCAAGTAACCTTATGAATTAGAGGATGACCAAGCCAGTAGGAAGGAAGTAGAGAAGAAAAGTAGAGAAGACATAAACAGAGATAGCAATGACCAAAGGCCAACACTCATACACTTACAAGTATGCAAGTTTTTGCTAATATCTCTGCTCTCAAACATCACAACCATCCAATGACAACAGGGTTGCTAACACACAATGTGGTGTGATTGTGATGTGGGTGTGTATTAATTTATAAGGTGGGGTATGAAAGCTAGAGGGTTGACACCTTTGAATTAAACATTTTTTCCATTCAATCATCAAACCTGTATTAGGACCTAGCAGGAACAAGATGAGGAATAAGAAAGTATGAGAAAGATATATTCTCTGCTCTCTAAAATCTTAGATATAGTCTTGTAGAGGAGATGACAGACATTTTTGATAAAGAACACTTAACAAAAGTGTAAATGAGGGACTTCCCTGGTGGTCCAGTGGTTAGGACTTCGCCTTCCAATGCAGGGGATGTGGGTTCAATCCCTGGTCGGGGAGCTAAGATCCCACATGCCTCACGGCCAAAAAAACCAAAACATAAAACAGAAGCAATATTGTAACAAATTCAATAAAGACTTTAAAAATGATCCACATCAAAAAAGTCTTTAAAAAAAAAAAAGAGTGAATCACACAGCACATGATTAATCACCAAACAAATATTGAAGGAGTAAGTGTTAAGTGATAATGAGTTTGGATAAGAGAGAAAAAAGTCAATGGAATTTCAGAAAGGTCTTAGTAGAAATAGCTCAATCTACCCTACCACATTTTTTTCATGTTTTTAGGACACATTTGATTATTCTCTTCTCTATGAACACATCTAAAAAGGAAATACCATTCTATAACAAGAATCCACTTCAAGTCAGTTATATAGCAAATTAAAATTTTTAGCACCTTTCGTATTCACCTCTTTGGTTTGAAATAAATTTCACTAGAAATATGACCACTTGGGATATTTTAAATAAATGATGTCAGACAACCTTACATGGTAGCATAAGTTCACCAAAATTCTATGTCAGTCAAGATGTGTTTTCTGTTCAGTTACAAACAATATTTGCTCACTGAGAATGAGGTCTCCTTGTCACAAATTATTGTGCTAAAGTTATTTTCATATGGATTTGAATACATTAATTTCAGCTTCTATGGAGAAAGCAAGACTGCTTCAAACTTTAAATTTAGGTTAAAATAAGCACTTGTTTCTGAACTTTATAGGTTTTTAAATATTTTTCCAATAAATACCTGAAATAGTCTTTCCCTCAGCAGTCTAAAAATCATGAAATGTACTGAATGTAGTGTTTGAATTTCAAAAATGCTTCATTTGTTCAATAACAAAGTCCCTTACTGAACTATTTCTGGAATGTTTAAAAATTATAGTCCAGCTTTTCTGAAATCTTTAATTTGCAGATGCCCCTTGATTTTTACAAATAACCTACTTGTAGAAATGGACAAGAAGTTTACATATATTTCAGGAAGGCTGTTTGAGGGTGGGAGATTTGTAGATGGGAAGAATTATCCTTCATCCCTTTGTGCAGATTAAAAACCAAGCCCCCAAAGGTCTTTTTTTTTTTTTCAAGATGGAGATACATTCATGAAGTTTTACTGAAGCTGTTTCCCTCGCCCAAACGAAGTAACCAGTCACTTTAACTCAAAGTTCTGTTCGTATTCTCAAAATGACACTGTTCAGTAACCCTAGAGGCTCAGCTGTTAAAGTCTCTGGTTTTATAAAAATAGCGAAGATGTTTCTTAAGGCCCCAAAGGTCTTAGTTTTGAATCTGCACAAAGGGATGGATGGTAATTTAGCTTTAGATACTGCCCTAAGTTTGCATACAAGCCGAGGATGGAGCCCAAGTACAAAGATGGTCTGGGTTTCCTGGTCCACATCACAGTTTCCTAACACTCCCTTCTCTGGCCCTTTCAGATGACTCTGTCAGCATGCCCAGTGTGGTAAGTGAACAAGAAGCTTACCTCCTGAGTGCCATTGGAAGGAGGCGGTTCTCCAGCCATGTCTCCAGCATGTCTGCACCTCAGGCTGAGGTGGGCATGTTACCCAGCCAAAGGTAAAGAGCCACGGATATGTTATACTCTGCCTTTGGGGGCAAAGGTAGACGTTCTGAAAACTCACTCCTGTTATTCTAAAAAAGGACTAAAGAGAAGCAAACAATCAGTGTTGTTAAGTAGACCATTCAAACAACTTTTCAACGAGGGTTGCACAGGCAACAACTTGCGGAGAGTTTTCTAAGCCAGGCCAGTAGAAGGGATCTCAATTTCTGATCCAAACATTGTTTCTCCTTAAAATTTTTCTATAAACAGATACATGGTCTTCTTCCATGGTCTTCTTTCAGATGACATTCTTGTATTTCAGCTATAACATCAGCTAAGCTAATAATGAGTACCTGGCAAGTGTATAGGACTAGCTTGATATATGTGGTAGTTTAGACTTCTGGTGTATCGTCAGTATTTAGTTGGAGGTAGTGATGCTTAACCAAGCAGAAGAAGACCTATGCCACTATGTGTGATGTTGGGCAGGTCATTTAACAGGAGCCCACTGTTTTCTCCTCTGTGAAATGAGAGGTTAGCTAAAGTTGGTCTTTGAGGTAACTTCTCTACCTAGAGAGTTTTATGTTTCCATAGCTAAACTCTTTAAAACATTTTCTTTGGTGTTCTCTGCCCTCTAAGAATATAGATTTAAAACTTTATATATATAGTTTACCATATATATGGTTATATAGGAAATGATCTGACATAAGAAATAAAACATTATCTACTTCAGAGGCAGTATTTTTACTTCAGAAACTGAATTCTTTAAAAGAATCTGTCTTATGTGTTTTTTATCTAGTTTGTTGTTTATTCTTATTACCTATAGAGTCATTGTGGTATAACTTATACACGGAGAATAAGAACAATCAGGGCACATTCTAATGATCAGATAAAATTAGTTTATGTGCAGAAATAATTACCCTAGATCTATATCCTTTAGCAAATCACTCCTGAACTGTACAGATGAAATAAAATTTGTGAAATAAAGCCAAACTTTGGAGAATATTGAAAAAATAGGGGGAAATGATAAAAGATTAATAAGTAAATTGCATACTTAAAAAGAAAGCATTATTTATGTACTACTGAGTTATTACAAAAATTGCTAGTATATAAGGATTACTGTCATTGTAAGAGATTGCTTTACCTACCATTTGGTAATTTCTCTTTGAAAAGGACGTCTTATAAATAAAATATATGAACAAAATCAGAGCCAAACTATAGAATATCCAAAAAAAGATGTAAAGCCATACAAGCAGTTAATACTGCTAAGTGGTTATTTATGTTTAATTGCTAGAAAAGTGCAAACTTTTATCAAGAATAAACGAAGACTATCTAGCAGTCTGTCTAAAAGTCTAAATTAGGGAATTTTAAGTAAAGAGTTTTTTGGTTATTTACCTAAAATAACTAGGCCATCAATTCCCTTTGTACATATCCATTAAGGAGTTATCTCATTTCTGGGGAGAAAATTTGTTCTATTACGGATATACTAGAAATCCAGAAAAATAATATAGTTAAACCCTCTGGGCTAGGGAAGGTAATTATGTCTCTGTGTGTGAGGGAAAGCCTCTTTCTGGGGATGGTTGCTATTTTTACAGTGTACAATTAGGTGAACAGCAGTTCTCTAGAGGCGGGCACTCCAATTTTCTAAATTGTTTAATTCCATCCATTTTAACAACTATTTATTGAGTGCCTCGTGAGTACTTAGCTCAGTGCCAGGCACTGAAGGAAAGGGAGAGAAAGTATAACACAGTTTCTGTTCACAAATTCCCAAATCAGTGTGATCCAAATAAATCGATAAACTAATTATTCTTTCACCAACCTGACGGGTTTCTTCTTTTGACATTTACAATTCAGTCACTAGAGGATGGAGTGAGGACGTAAATGCGAGTTCCATGTGAATTTTCCAGGGTTATCTTCCTTCCATTTGTTTACTTGCATTTTCACTGCAAAATTAGCAGGTGAAGTCGGGTTCTTTCTTTGCTTTTCTTAATGGCATCAGTTCCAAGAGTTGGGTTGTGGCAGTTCATGGTAAGTGGTTTCTGTGTGATCATGTCATAAGACACAAGAAAGAAGCAGGATCCTAATCGACGAAACATCTGTACATACGATAGGTGAAAAATCATAACCACGCAGCCAGATGGTTACCAAAGGAATGATAGTTTTGTCCTCTACAGATTCGTTCTGCGGTGCGTTCCAGAGCTCCCATGTCCATTCGGAGCTCGTTTTAAGTCCCAACTCTTGACCAATAAATAGATCACTCACTCCTCTGAGAGTCGTATCCACCCAAAGCCCCTCCTCCCCGTTGGCTTGAGTCCTAGGTCTTGACAAACCCAGCACAAGGTGAAATGGTTGACTGTCTCCTTTTCCTTCCTGGTTCTGTTAAATTTATTTATTTATTTTTGGTCCTTGGAAGCAGAAAAATGCATGCTTTTTTTCTTTTTCTTTTATTTGTTTGCATTTTCTTTCCCTAAATGCTTCATCTCCCTACCCCTCCTGCAGTGAACCTAATGTCCTCGATGACTCCCAGGGCCTGGCCGCCGAGGGCAGCCTCTCTAGGTACAGTGTCAACGCTACCTGTGTATTGGTGTCTGTGCTGGGAAACGAGCTGTTCCCTGTCTCCTCTGTCTCTCTGTCTCCTCTCGCCCCGTCTTGACATCGATTTCCATTCCTTGCCCTTTGTTGCTCATAAACACACGAGCCTGGAAGTCAAAGGTGTAGCCTCCTTTATTTTCAGCTTCAGAGCTCAATCAGAGATGGCCTAAAAAGTTAACTTTAAAAAAAAAAAAAAAACTTCCTGGAGTTCTCCTAGGGGCTTATCCCATGGACTGTCTCAGGAGTTTGATATGCAAAATGTTAAATTTATCCCACCTATCATTTTCTCCCCTGCTGATATTCCTTAAGAAACATTTTTTTCAGAAGCCTTTTCATACAACTCCCCATCATTAGGAAGCCTCAGTCCAGACAGGTCTTTCAGCTAATACCGTGGATGATAAGAAAACAGTGATGCTATAATAAGAATACCAATGTCAGTACGATTTATATAATTCCCTCTCTTTGATGCATGCAGCATGACAGGCTATTATAGTAGCTTGTTCAAACAACACTTACATAAAGAATGTCTATCCCACCACGAGGATGACCACCAAATTTGCCATGAAATATCAGACACAAACATTTCTTGGTGAGAGAAGTCTTACGATGCGAACAATGTAATGGCTTAGCTATTGGTTTAAAGCTTCAGAAAGGGGGACTGCACCTTTAACACTCAGTTAAACCACGGCAAACATTCCTAATTTTGTGCTGTTGATTCACACCTCTCAACTAATCCTCATTAGGGGTAATGCTTCTTGTTCTTGCTAAGGGTGCCTTTGTTCCATCTCAAGATAAAATATTCCCTTTCAGGTTTGCATTATATAGTGAGTTGCATCCGTGTTTATTGCTTTATCACAAAGACGAGGAAATGTTGAGAGGCCGTTCCTGTGAAAGGTTGTCCTTTGTTTTCTTTGCATCTTGTTCAGATTTCACATTTTCTTCCACAGTTGAAAATGGGAAATTTATTCCATCATCTGGTGTATCTTTTTTTTAACTGGCCCCGTAATTCATGACATTCATTTGTGTTTGCGAGCCCCTGCCTGGACAGGTCAGTCTCTTATTGGTGGTAAATGTGGAAGTGCTGCAGAGTGCAGGCTTAATTCCATTACCGAGAGCTTTGGGGATGAGGAAGAATGCAGCAGTCCTTAGGGAGGTTTCCCTTCCTTGTTCACAGTGTTGGAAGAGCTCTGAACCAAGCCTAGCACTGTGACCACTGGTTTCAAAGCATTCATTTGTTTAATGCTGAATATTACATACAAGACAGGAGAACCTAGTTAGGAAGATGATTTCAATGTCCTGTTGAGAGTAGAAAGTATTAAAGCAGACTTCCATTGGGCTGACTTTGTCCCGGGCCTTTTCTAATTAGGCCAAATTCTATTCTTGCTGAGTAAAATGCTAGTCTGGGGTTGCTGAGAGAAGGCAGGAGTTTGAGTTGATTTTTATAAATTCTCCCAAGGACTTGGCTCTCTCTGGCAGGCTTAAGGGTTCAAATGACTGATCTGGAGTTGTCTAAACCAATCCAATCTGCTCTGGGTCCAGTGTTGATAGGAACAAACCCAAAGTTCTTGCTATCTGAGGGTGGTTCAGAGCCAAAACTGTAGGTTTTATCTACAGTTGAATTAGTCGCTCATGGGAGAACACTGATGACTGTTTTAGATCATCTGTTGTTGATCTGTTACTCCTGTAACTGGTGTGTTTTAGTTCTGGGCGTCAGTCACCTGGATTCATTTGTGGTCATTAAGAAACCAGAAAATGAGGCACTCACTTTGGATTCTAAATAATTCTGTAAATGCAGAGGCGTTCCAACAGCCGTAGCACGTCCACCTTTGCCATACACTGCAAATCATACCTCTTGAATTCCATCATGTCACCAAGTTCTCTTTGGAGGAGAGGAACTTTGGGCATTTACTAAGAGGTGGGTTTATAAAATAGGATATAGATTTCTTATATTTGGTTTCCAGGCTTTCTTATTTTTGGCATGAAACTTCTTTGTGCTGCAGACTCTTAAAATCCTAAAGAAGCAGTAAGACATTAACAATGTAAGTTACATTTAGCACATACCTGAGCACTCAGGACCTAAAAGACACCCCGAGTAATCCTAAGGAAAACCTGACTCCAAAGCTTAAAGAATATCAGTAAGCAAGCATGCCTAATGGAAAGTAATAAACCCCGTTCCTCCTCACAACCCCACATTTTGATAAACTTTCTGGGGATTGGCTTTTGAAAGAGCACTTGTTTTAGGCAAAATGGGCAAGTTGGTCTGAGGGCTAAATGAGGAAGAGACCAGGATAATAGTATAACCTGATGAATAGGTGGAAACCAATAAAAATTTTGCAGACCTTTAGAAAATTTCTTCTAGGATTTTTCTTGAACCTGTGCTAGCTGGTTTCTTATAAAGATTCATGGCAAGAAGTATAAGCCTGTTAGAATCACTATGCTGAGAAAAAAATGTTGTCTTTTGGAAATGAATAAACTGCAATAATATTTCATGGAAGAATTCTCTTTAAGAGTGTTGCTCTTGGAAGTACAGAAACTTCATTGTAGTTCTTCCCTCCCTGTACCCACCCACAAGTACACACACCATGGACCATATTTTCTCTCCAGAAGTATATAGACATACAAAAAGTTATTCAAGCACTTAGGCCTAGAAGTTTATACTTGAGAGTTAAATTTGGTTTGGACACGTTAGAACATTTTGAAAGGCAGGAACTGACAACCAAATATAGCTTAAAAAAAAAGATTACAACGCTATTTGATTCTGTAAGGGTGATCTTAATTGCAGTGGAAAATAAGAATGTGGCTCAAGTTTGAACAAGATATACAGTCTGGGTGAAACAAAATAAAAATAACCTATCCATCTCATGATCATCCACATTTTCAAAGTATGCAAACTTGGCAAGTGCTCCCAAATTACAAAGAAAAGATGAAAACAAACTTTTTATGTAGCTGAGAATTAATAGCTAAGAAAATGTGTGTTGTGATACCCAGAGAAGTGTACTTTGCCAATGCTAAATCAGTTCTTATAGGATAACTGAGATCCAGATTGTTCCCCCTTTTTATCTGATTCTAGTCTCTAATCTCTAAATTCTGTGGCATTTAAAATGTATCTTCCTAGGGCTTCCCTGGTGGCGCAGTGGTTGAGAGTCCGCCTGCCGATGCAGGGGACACGGGTTCGTGCCCCGGTCCGGGAAGATCCCACATGCCGCGGAGCGGCTGGGCCCGTGAGCCATGGCCGCTGAGCCTGCGCGTCCGGAGCCTGTGCTCCGCAGCGGGAGAGGCCACAACAGTGAGAGGCCCACGTACCGCAAAAAAAATTAAAAATAATATATATATATTTTCTTGGATGTTGTGGAGGCTACGTAAATTTTAAACAATAATCTTTTACTGGGAAAGGGAAGAGGAGGATTTTGTCCACTGTTTATGTCTCTGTCCTCTATAAATGCTTTATGGCTCCTTCAGTGCTGGCTTTATGCATTCCCATCACAAGGCAAGCACTCAGGGAAAATGGCTACGCTGTGTGCTTTGTACTCCCCCTACAGATTTCTCTAACCATATTAAAATCGAAACTAAAAGTACAGATAAAAGCAATGAAAATACAAATTCATTTTCTCTATACTAGTCTCACCCAGTACTTCTACTTAAAATTTTTATTTATGAAATCTATTTCTAGATTGAAATACACTTTTTTGTACTTTGAGATGAGTGATATAAATTTTTGTTGTATTACTGAATGGCCCTTTGTTCCCCTGTCCTTTAAGAAATACCACTAGTTATATATTCCATTAGGAGATACATATGTGTTTATACACTCCAATCCAAGTCTTCATGCTGAAAGAAAAGAGGTCATTTGTGCCAGAATTGTCTTCTAACGTTGTCTAAATTTCCCTAGCTTGTAAATTACTTCCTTGCATTTTGAGGAAGGTGTTTTTGGTTTTTGCAGAAGGTTGAGTCACATCAGTTCTGCCAAGACCCAAGTATATTTACTTCTCTAAAATCCAGATCGTTTGCCATAGTAATGTTGTTTAGTGACTCAAAAATACAAAGGATGATTTTAACTTCCATTTAGAAAGTTTTATTTGCTTTTATACTTATGGTTTTGCCTTTTTATTTGGCAAAACACTGGAAATCAGCCATTCTCAAATTCCCAAGATTAAAATTTTTAGGGAATCAGTTTTCCCCAGAGAGATGCTTCAGGCAAACACCATGGTCTTCTGGTTGATGTTACATTGCACACCTGATGGTCCACACATCACAAATCCTACATGTGACGGAAATACTACATGACATGGGGAGAAAGTAAATTGAGACCACTTTTTATATGCAACTCTAATTTGATATAGACCGGAACTTACTTCTTCTGCATAAGTAACTTCAGTTATTAATTTCTCTGTCTGTTTATTATTAACATATCCTCTTCATGCAGTTAAGCCAGACTTTGATGTTCCAAATATAAACATGTTAGCATCACATTCTCAGGGAGAATATATATATATATATATTAACTGAGCTGTATTTCCAAGGACACATCCTATAATTTAATCATTTATATGTGCATTCCATTGATGAAATACTATATCATTTACATAGAACAGCTAATTACTAAAGCTATAAACTTGATCCATTTCTTAGATATAAGCCTCTCTATCCATAGAGAAAATTTTGATGCTTTTGATCCTCCCTTGGAATAATCATGATGAAATTACCATTGTTTTGACATTTAACACTCCCTGAGCAACGTGTATTTCTTTTCTTGCACCATTTTTTCCCTCACAATCTCAGATTACTGAATAAAATGAGACAAGCGGACTGCCTCTATTTCATTTTCTCTGCCCAAATATTTTTAAGACATTTTATTACCTACTTCCTTCTAGTGGTCTAGAAGCAATAAATTCATTACAAGTGTAAAACCAGGAAGCATACTATGTTACATCACTTTTCATATTCAAATCATTTTACATCAACTAACTTCTTTTCTCTACCTTAATGGGAGGTAGGTGGTAAGTATTAACCTCCCTTTACGGCCAAGGGAACTGAGGTAACATTTAGATGTCAATGAAGAATCCATTCCAGTGAAAGCTTTGCTTGGTATTTGGGAGAAACTTGTTTCTACTTTTGTGCCTATGGTAATTGAATACTCTTTCCAATTTAAGACACGTTAAAATGTATAATTAATCAGGAGATGTCATTTCAAACATGCCAGCAACTTAGTCTGGATTGCTTCTCAGAATTTATTGCACTGTTCCTTTGGGGTAATTTTCCATCTTCATAGAAAGATCATCTATGGTACAAGGCCATATATGTATAAAAAAATAATGTACGTTAATCTTTTGAACTTGATATTCAGGAGAACAAGAAAGTTTAAAAAAACGTCTGTTTTTAAAACTCTTTATGGAATTTTGTATTGTGTATCCCAAATGGTCTAATTACAATATAATTACATGCTTATTTCAGAAGAACTATGATAAACTCCATTTGGGAATCATTGATTCTCTTCTAGTGGAAATATGAGTAAGACTTTTAAAAAATGACACGTGACTGTGTCAACCATGTGATGATTAACTAGTTGTTAATAAAACAGGGGAAACGTCTGATTGTCCATCCTGCCACCTGCATGGAGACTGTATTTAGGTAGCTCATTTTTTTTAAATAGCAATGAATGCATACAGTCTTCTCGTGGACAGTTGCTGACGCTGCATTCCTCTGTGGAATATTTTACTGTCAAAACTCTTTGCAGATGACTCTCCTTTTGCAAAGGCAAAGCAGAAATTAATTACCCATTAACCAAATAATCACATTGGCATCATCTACAGGATTACAGTGTTCTCTGGGGCACGATACATTTCTTTTTTTTCACCTCCACTCCCATTATACATTCCTATTATACACGCATGCAGAATGAAAAATGATCATGCGTCCATGACAGTGTTTTCAGCTTCACCCAACACTAAAATAGGAACCACTGCCAGCAGTCATTTTTGCATATATAAAAGACACACACACAGTAAATTTGGGGGGAGCAGGTTGTTGCTTTTGTAAATTGTGTATTATGTTTGGGTGCAGCTGTTCGATATTAAACTTCTAAGTTGTAATGACAGCTTAATTACTTTGCCAGCCTTTTAAATCTAAAATCATTTTTACAAGACATTTAATTGTCTATCTATGCGACTGTTCGTTTACTCAGTCAGAGAGACTTCAGGCTGCAAACATGTGTTGAATGTGACCCTTCACCCAAATGGATTCTGTGTCTGATGTGTTTGATATTCGTTCATCTTATTTTCATTTAAATTGAAAAATTTTAAAAGGTGTTCCCATCCACGTGATAGAGTTGTACATGTTTGTTCGTCACCACCTTTCTCCTTACCCTTGAAAAAAAAATTGAGATTAGCGTACAACATCTTAAGCCTTTTGGTGGCTTCCAAACCAGGGGTGTGACGTTTTGCTGAATGATAGATCCGGCCTCAGTGATTGAAAACAGAATCTCAATTTTGGCAGCTTGGGGCTACAAGGCCTCGTCTTCCCTCCTAAACCTTTGAAAACTCCCATCCCGGGGATTCTTTCCCAACCTTCCTTCAAAGATAACGGTATCTTTGAAGTGACTCGTATCCTGTAAGTGATTTTGACTCACACCCACCAGACAGTGGTCTTGGGTGCTTGCGCCAGGGCACACTAACACTGCTGATGCTCTCAACAGGGTGGCAAGTGTGCAGAGTGAACCTGGCCAGCAGAACCTCCACACTCAGCAGCCGCTGGGGAGGAAGAGGGGTCTGAGGCAGGTAAGCAGACCCTGGAAGGGCAGGAGAGTCATCCTGCAAAATGCAAGGTCTACTCAGTTTTTAATGCCCATGTATGTTAAGATTATATTTTTACCTTCTCCCCACCTGAAATGAGCAGTACAGAACAACTTTAAAGCATGGTAAGTGCTTGGGCAAGCGGAGAGTTTGGGGCTTCTTCTATTTTTAGCTCCGAATCTTCTTATTAGCAAAGCTGATCACTTGGTAAAATAAGTGGGCCTATATTTTTATTTGCTCCCTATCCAGAAACCTTTGCCAGCCAAACTACTGACAATGGAAGTTCGTTAGAAGGTTGATTTAAGGCCTGTTTCTGTAGGGAGGCAGAGACAGCCATCCTTTCTTCCTCGTTTCAAGATTAATGATTCAATTTAAAACTGAAATCGAAGGAAAGATCATCTTTATACATTTCCCTAGGTGGGGTTCCTTTACGTTACTGTCTAAATAAAAATCCAAATGAGGCTTTGCGCTGTTTCTTTGATGGGAGCGTCCCAGCACTGATTTGGAGACCAGACATTTTCCCAGTGCCTGGGGTGTTTTTCATCAACCTCCCCTTGAGAGTTAGCATATGGTCAGCTACAGCTTTTAGATGAGCAAAGGCTGATTGGTAAGCAATCGTTGTTAGTTTTGTATCCTTAAAGTCACTGATATTCTCACTGTGACTATTGCAAATTATGTTAATGTTCTTAGGATATATAAAGGAGTCATAATCGTAAGATAGAAGTGGCTAAGGGGATGCCAGAATCAAACGCGTACTTGTATTTAAATATGCAGAAAGAAGTTTATTTTATTGGCTATGAATGTTAAGGAACAACCATAAGACTCCACAGAGACCCACCAAGAAGGGAACAAACCATAGTCAGAATCCTCTGAGCTCAGTCTTTCCTCCCAGGCAGTTAGACCCTTCTTGCTAGCTTTCTTCTGCCTGTTCTCTTTAGCTAAGACGTCCTCTACTATCACGTCAGAAGACTCAGACTGAACCCAGAAACCGCCACGGGGCTCGGCTGTCAACCACCCGCAGGAGCATTCAGCCTAAAACGAAGCCATCTGGTGAGGCCTCCTGTGTCCCTTCTGGCTACACATTGACACATTGCCCTGCCACACAGCCAGGAAGGCCTGCAGAGACTGAGCTCATGCAGATAAGCACACCTTTGGGGAGCCACCAGGAAAAGGGACGAAATTTCCCAGGAAACTTGAGTGCCTTTTTTTCGCTCACCTTTCCCAATTCCATCCCTCCCCCTCATGCACCTAGGAAATGGAACAGTCCAAGGTAAACCACAAATGCTATGAAATTTGTTGATAGAAGGTTGTGTTCATTTACCCAAGCCAGGAACTGGGTTTGTCATATGTCTTACTGAAGACAAAGAAATGATGAATAATAGGGACCTTTAAATCTTGTTGGCAGCTGTTATAGCAATGACCAAGTTCACTTAATGATCTGTGCCAATTTTGTTTTTATGTAAAAACTATTTATGTGAAAAGGCTATTAAAAAATTTTTTTTAATAAATTAATTTTTTTATTTATACTATTTATTTTGGGCTGTATTGGGTCTTCGTTGCTGCACACAGGCTTTCTCTAGTTGCGGCGAGCGGGGGCTACTCTTCCTTGCGGTGCGCGGGCTTCTCATTGCAGTGGCTCCTCTTGTTGCGGAGCACGGGCCCTAGGCGTGTGGGCTTCAGTAGTTGTGGCACGCGGGCTCAGTAGTTGTGGCGCATGGGCTTAGTTGCTCCACGGCATGTGGGATCTTCCCGGACCAGGGCTCGAACCCATGTCCCCTACGTTGGCAGGCGGATTCTTGACCGCTGCGCCACCAGGGAAGTCCCTGAAAAGGCTATTTTATGCAATAATGATTTTTATACCCAAGTCCTAGTCTTTGTAAGAAGGTGAAATCAATACATATACATAATAGTCTAATCTGCTCTCATTTACTGATAAACCAGCAATGTCTTTACCAAGAAAAGTCAAGTCAGGAGACACTTGTTAAAACGAATTATTAAGCACTGCCAACCTACTTTCCTCCTATTCTATTTACTGCTCTACTTCTGACCTACAGCGGATCAGAAACGATCTGTGACCTTCATTGAGGCTCAGGCAGAGCCAGCCGGTGCCCCAACAGACATGCTTCCTGCCACAGGCCAGCCACAGGGCTGCGGCCCAGCCCCATCCAGGAAACCAGACGGAATGGACAAACCAGTGCTCACGTCTTCCCCCGCCATTGTTGTTGCTGACCTTCACAGCCTGTCTCCCAAGCAGGTGAGGGCACTGGAGAAACAGGCAAGTCTTGCTCCTTGCATACTTCTGTCTGGGAACCATTGGGATATGCAGATGTAATCCATATAACTTAAGTCTGGGTCTGTAATGTTTTGTTAGACAGACACTGGTCCTGTCATCATGAAAAAAAAAAAAAAACTGTAAAGTATATGGCCAAGAATACATCTACTTAAGAAGGCATAAGAGAAATCTTCATACTCTTTGTTATGAAAACCCTAAGAAGAAATATTTCATAGTTAAAATAACCATTGAAATCCAGTATATGATACATGATTGACAGTTCAATTCAAAAAATATATATAAATAAAGTTACCAATTTAGATGAAACCTTTAAATATAGAACCTTCTGAATCCTGTGGGAGGAACTTTTGTTTTGATCTTTTTCGTCGTTGTTTTGATCTTTTTCGTCGTTGTTTGATATTTTCTTGTTGTTTTAATTTTTTCCCTGCTTTTTTTTTTTAATTTATTTATCTTATTTATTTTTGGTTGTGTTGGGTCTTTTGTTGCTGTGTGGGCTTTCCCTAGTTGCGGTGAGCGGGGGCTACTCTTCATTGCGGTGTGCGGGTTTCTCATTGCGGTGGCTTCTCTTGTTGTGGAGCATGGGCTCTAGGCGTGCATGGGCTTCAGTAGTTGTGGCACACAGGTTCAGTAGTTGTGGTTCATAGGCTCTAGAGAGCAGGCTCAGTAGTTGTGGCACACGGGTTTAGTTGCTCCGCGGCATGTGGGATCTTTCTGGACCAGGGCTCGAACCCATGTTCCCTGCGTTGGCAGGCGGATTCTTAACCACTGCGCCACCAGAGAAGTCCCTTTTTCCCTGCTTTTGATTTTTATCATTAAATTCCCATGGGTCCCACGTTCTTCTCCTGTGGTGTTTAAAGAAAGCTAAGGGGCAATATACTATATATGTTTGTAAAGTCTTTAATGGTTAAAAAGCAGAAACTAACACACCATTGTAAAGCAATTATACTCCAATGAAGATGTAAAAGCAAAAAGCATTGTAATACCATTGTCTCATTTTTATCCTCACAGTCTACAGGATAAGTGGGGCAAAATATTATGCTCATGCAACAGGTTAGAAAACTGAGGCTTAGAAAGTTGGAAGGGCCTATCTGAGGTCTCACGTATACCAAAGGCTAAGACTGGGTCCACCCTTGGGATTCCTTGTCCAGTTACAGCTGTACAACAAACATTCTTTGATCCTTTTCCCTAGTACACATCCTACCTTTCCATGATGTTATGATCCTTTTGGTCACAGGGTGAAAGCCTCCCAGCTGAAGAAGGAGAAAAGGAGGAGGACACAGAAATACAAGGTGCTACAGCACATAGCCCCCTCTCTACTCAACTCTCAGACCCTGATGACTTCACAGGCCTTGAGACATCCATCCTCCTACAGCATGGAGACACTGTCCTTCACATCAGTGAGGAAAATGGCATGGAGAACCCCCTCCTGTCCAGTCAGTTCCCTTTTACTCCCACTGAGCTAGGGGAGACTGAGGTAGACCTAGATGAGTCTCATGTTTAATTCTGTACCTTTTAAGAGTTGTAGGTGTAGACAAGATGTGGAAGGGATCACTTTGCTAAAAGTTGAAAACGTGCTTGGAAAAGATGAAAACATAGCACTTTACACTCAATGGGTAGCACAAATCCCAGTGGATTTTGCTGTCGATGTGCATATTGTTTCATAAACATCTTTTAAAAGTCAATGGCCAAGATGGTTTGGTTGTGTGAAGACCATAAAATCTAGGGAGGAATAAAGGGAAAAAGCCATTTCACTGCACATTGTTTATGATTCAAGAAGCCTTGAGCAGTTGAAAATGTGTACTGTTACAGAGCTGCTTACCTAGGAATATTAACAAATAATGTGTTCTAAAAAGAGAAAGCAATTTTTTGAGGTTACATTATACATCTCATGCAAATGTTTATTTTTCTAATTTCAAAATCATTAAATCAGGTGGCTGTACAAGTAGCAATTTATATAAAAGTAATCAATAAGGAAAATATTAGTTTGGGGAAACTTGATAGCAAATAAGCCTGCAGCCATTTTTTTTTTTTTTGATCAACAATACAGCCATTTAGAAGAAGAAAAAATACTATTTTTAGAGCTGTGGATTTTTCAATATTTATTTTTTAACTGTCCTTTTCATTGCATATTGTAAATCAAAATGCTAATGCCATAAGATCATTCCATTTCATAACACATTAGAGAATATTCTAGAAATTATCAGACATAATTCTGAACTAAGAAGAACCTAAATAGCCTATACTATAATAAAAATTAAATGTAAATATAATAGCTAGAAAGAGATGGTATTCCTACGTCTAGTCCTGACTACATCAATGCCAAGATTGGGAGATTTTGGGAAATGTGATTAACTTTCCCTTACAGTGTCCTGTGCCTGCCCTTGATGGCATATTTTCAGATATTATATTAAGGTTAGTGTTGTTAGAATTGGTTCGATGAAATAACTCTTTCTCAATGTTAACAATATTCATGTCCTTTAGATATTAAGTTTATGGTTCTCTATAGACAGAGCTTGTATATTTTACTTTAACTTGAAGTTCAGTTACTTGAAGAAAAGTATAAAACTTGGCTTGTGAGGCTATATCTAGTGTGTTATTGATCCTATAGCAGGGCTTGGCGTCATGTAGTTCAAGATTAAATTTCAAAACTTTAACAGTTTACATTACAAAACTGTTACATAACTTCTAAGTGTATAAAAACTCATATATATATATATATATATTATATATATATATATATATATATGTAAATTGGTATGGTGGTGAGGGGGTGTGTGTGTTTTCTAGTCCTCAAGCTAAAGTTTAGACTGTGATTACACTGCAATGAATTTGGAACCCATTCTGTACGCTTAAACTTTGACTACATTGGCTATAATATGGTATATGTATATATAAAGGAGACCTACTAAACCCACCCAAATCACAAAGGAAACTTATTTTTCTCTTAGAATTGCTTATTAAACAGGCATTGTTTTTAATGTGATATATACTTTCAAATATAATTTGGGGTTTTGGTCTCATTCACTAATAGAATGAAAGATATCTGTGAGTTAAAGTACAAAACTAAAAATCTCAAATCTAAAACTTCAGAAAGCAGAGGTGGTAAATGGCCTCATCTATGTTTTACAATATTTTCAGGACACTTACACTTAATGCTGAATTCTCAAATGCAGAAATATACATATATAAGTGGTTTTATGATTCTTTCTAAGCTGATATATTTCGCCTGTTAAAAATTATGCTGCTCCCTTAGTGTTAGAGGCCTTATGTTTGGTAATTACAAGTGTCTGTGCTATATGAGTCTCTATGTATGTGCGTGTTTTGTTCCAGTTTCTTGATTCTTGACTCAAATTCTCTATGTATAATCGTATCAAATATTTAAAAAGTAAAAGGGTCAAAGAAGATTGTTAAATATCTGACCAGAATCCTATATACCTTTATATATATATTTAAAAAGTATTGGGATGTTTTGAACATGACTATGCTGGCCTGTCTGCCTTTTACCCTGATTCCTTCACTCTAGTGTTATGGAAGTCTACTGGAAACTTTTTCAATAAGCTAAGCAATGTTGTACCTTGCAAAAAAGCCTCCACTCTGACAAACAGGGCCTTATAGAGTGGGAATGTTTTCATACTGGGACTACGGAGATTTTGCAGATGTGTACATCTGTTCCATTTAAGGTGCCCTTAAATGTGTTGAATGTAATGTGTTAAATGTTTATGTGTAATTGATAAAATATCTATATGTATGTGCATAAGATTGTCACAAGATGTATTCTCAGGAATACTGTTACCTGGAGTTTGAAGGAATAATTATTTATAAAAACAAAAAAAAGTCGAGCAAGATTAGAAAAAGTTCAAGATAAGTAACAATATTTTGTAATTCAAAATATTATTGAGTATATGACTAAAAGTTAATTATTACATATGATAAATATAGTATTGGTAATAGATCATTTATTAAGCTATGATTCTTAATATTTATCTTGTTCAGAGGAAAATTAAAACAGACACCTACTTCCCATGTATAAAAAATTGGTCTCAACCAAGAGGTTGCTTCTTCTGAAATTAACTTTTGAGAGACCTTAGAATAAGCATGTATCATCCACAATAGTGGGTGTAGATTTACTCAGATTCAATTAAAGCAGTTCAAATTCTGGATACAGCATTTTATACAGCAAAACATTTTACTTTCATTTTTCAGTGTTTGCTGCTTTCTGTAATTCTATTAGATAAGTTGTTTTTTTTCCAAAAAGGAAACTGAGTTGTTGAGTGCATTGGGGCAAGGCACTGAGAACTACGGTGTCAAAAGGCATAAATGGGCATAGCAATGCTGGAGGAAAAAAAAAATCTGTGGCATTTCGGGGTCTGACTAGGGCCTGTTGAGTAGGCTGGAAGTAACTGATTTGCTATTTCAAGCCTCCAAGAGTACCTTAGGCAGGATGATATCTCCTCCTTCTTTAGTTATCTGTCCCTCTAGTCAATGAGAAACATTCTCCAGTCTGCTGTCCAGCCCTGAGAGTATCTGAGACAGGAATAGAGTGTATATAGGGACCTACAAGGAAGAAAGGGTCATAAATAGAATGACAGTCCAAAATAGAAATTAAATATCCTTCCTCAAGTTGTACATGAGACTAATAGTCTCCGGAATTTGCTGCTATCACACCGAGTCATGCTGTTGCCCTGTGACCTCACACTTCCAATTCCACGGCCTTGTCTTGGCAGTGAATAGAAAGTCCCACCTCCTCATTTACTTCAGTGGGTCCTAACTGCAGCATTTCAGAAACAAAGTTTGGTTTGACACTCAGGAGAATAAAAACAAGTTTAGGGCAGAATGTATCTGGAAAAACTTAAGACAAATTTTCTTATGTTATTTTAGGATCATTTAGGATTACAGATCAATGTACCTCCATATTTTTCAAAAGTCACTGTGACTGCAGGATGAAAATCCTTTATTAGCCATTTTATAGGTAAAAACAAAAGATTGACTACACAGCCAACGTCCCTCAGATGACTATAAAGTTTGTTATGAATACTGAATGACCAAAGAGCATGGAAAAAATGCATATGAATAAATACTGAAATGTTTATGAAAGATATTTATGAAAGATAAGACTTCTGTGTTTGAATATGCACATATAATAAAATAAATCTAAAAACATTTAAGATGCCTGATTGAGTTTTGTTTCTCATTTTTCAACATAGGGAATAGGTTAACTCATTCAGGAAAGTGTTCATTTTAGATCCCTGGGGTGTGCTTTTGTTTTGGATCCCTGGAGCTCGCCTTGATATCTCTCCTCAACATAGTCCGGCCTGAGGTCACCCTTCAATTGGACACCTCCAATTCCTTCCTCCTATTCCAAATGAGCTCCATTCTACTCATGCTTTCCATCCCTAACTTTCAAAATAAAGCAGAATGGGCATATTGGGAGACAAGTTCCCCAGTGTGACTTCTCTGCCCAGGTATGACCATCTGGAATGACTGGTAGATTTTCCGGGAGGAATGTTAAGGGCCAGGTTATGCACTGAATGTGGCCAGAACCACTATGGGATACACGTTTACCACCAGTTCTTTTATACAAAGTGCTCTATCCTTACCCTCTAAGTTATGTCCTTGCTAAATCCTTTTTTTTTTTTTCTTTCCTCTCCCATGAATTTGTTACCTGAAAAACTGTGTTCCCCTCTTGGTGGGAGTCGAGCCAAAAGACACAACCAAGCCAAAGATCAGGAGAAGGACCTATTACTTGCAGCAAGAAAGGAGAACACGGGGGATCTCTCCCAAAGCAGTGTCTTCCCAACAGCAAAATTGGGTAAGTTTTATGCTAAGGGTACATGCGTATTGATGAAGGGGCTTGGGCTGTGGACAGAGTCCAAGATTTAGTGGATTGAAGTTATGAGGGTCAGAAAAGGTCAACATATCCTCTCTTAAGTTCCTGTTGATCTGGTGGTTGAGGCTTTAGGCTAATCATTTCCATTGAAAAGAACTGGTTGAATTTACAACTGATACACTATCTTCGCTATTGTTACTTCTCTTGCCTGATAACAGGCATTTGTTTCTGCATTCTTTGTCCCCTTAAGATCATTAATTACTACACAAAAGAATCTGAAAAAGAATGCATATATGTATACATACACCCGAATATATAACTATATATATATATATATATAACTGAATCACTTTGCTGTACACCAGGAAGTAACACAACATTGTAAGTCAACTATCCTTCAAAAAAAAAAAAAGACCTTTAGGACAAAATCACTTTCTTCTTTCCTTAACAAAGACATCTCCATAGCTTATACCTTTTCTTACCCCAATACATAGTGTATTTCTATTATTATATCTGGTACCTTTAACCACATATATTACTTAGAATTCTCAATCCTTTGAAATTTTAATTTTTAAATGAAAATAAAGAAGTGAATATTGATCATTGTGAACTGTAAAAAAAAAAAATTAATTACTGAGACCTGTTCAAGGGCAAACATTGTGGCCAGGCTTAGATGACAAAATTGCTTAGGCCCAAAATGCCTTCTCTTATGTCAAGAAAGCCATGCCTGGTTTTCTTTTTCCAGAGACCCCTCCTCCCCCGCCTCATCTGCTTACAGTTTTACTACAGTTATTTTCCCCACCCAATGAGCCTAGACACATTTGGCAAAGAAATAGCCACTCTTACTCTGTTCTGGATTTTGCCTGAACAGTAAATAAATGTATTGCAATTTGTCAATAAGCATTCCTGTGAGAGAAGGTAAGAAGGATGAGGGCCAGAAGCAGAGGAGAGTGATAATAACCACCACCATTTTATACTGAGCACCAGGCATCCGGTCCTGGGCACAGACTTGGATTCACAAATCTTAAACGTTGCGCACTGTCTTAATAGATGAGAAAATTGGAGGCAGGGAGAAGTGACTTGCCAGGTCACCCAGCTAGCATCTGGTAGAGCCAGGGTTCCGCCCTAAATCAGACTCCCACCGCTCTTGAGGAGGATTCAAAGAGAAATAGGAAGAAGGGTGTTTTTTTTTTTGTTCTTGGACAAGTACAGGGACGGAGAGGAAAGGAACGCATATGCAAACGATGGAGAAACAAAAAAGTGATGAGGGCAAGAGCTGAGAGGGAACTGCAGGGGAAGTAAAACTAAAAAAGATTAAGGAACTCCTCAGAAGACTGGGAGACCTGAAAGGCTTGTTTTAAAAACAAAGGTCAGAGGAAGGAGGAAGGTGCCTCCCCGCGAGGCCCCGCCCCTAAGCCCTTAGAGTGGCACCCCTCCCGCTAGGGGAGGCGGGACTTCCCCCCTCAAGGCAGCTGCGGCCGGTGGAGTCCGGAAGACTCTACTGGGAAGAGGCGGGGCCAAAACTGTGCGGCCAATCGGGGCGCGACGCCTTCGTCTTGCCGGGGATCTCTCCGGGTAACTTGCTTTAGAGAACTAGCACCATGGCGTCTGGCTGCAAGATTGGCCCGTCCATCCTCAACAGCGACCTGGCCAGTTTAGGGGCGGAGTGCCTTCGGATGCTGGACTCTGGGGCCGATTATCTGCACCTGGATGTAATGGACGGGTAACTCTCCGCGGGGCTCGGGTCTGGGTTGCCGCGCGGGGCGGGATAGGCGCACCTTTATTGAGTGCCTGTTGGGTGCACGGCGTCCCTGTACCGCGGAGCGCCTCGCTCTGAACGCGGTACTGAGAAGGAGCCTGCGGTGGGAGCCCTGGAGGCCCTGCTTGGAGGGGACCTGAGTCGGCATCCTGGGCTGCGACCGCGTCCCAAACCTCAACCATCTCCCCTCCCCCCACGTAACGTGTGGTCTTCTAGCACTTAGCGCCTGGAAGCGACCTTAAATCTCTAGGATCCGTCTCATTTTCAGTTGGGAGAAACTGAGGCCCAAGGGGATAGGCATGACTTGCCCAAGCTCATATAGCTAGTTAGTGGCAAAGCTGGGGAGAAAGACTTGTGTAAGGATGACGAGTTTGGTACCTGGAGTGAGAACGCCCGACTTCTGCCACTTCCTGGGTTACTTGGGACAAGCCATTTAACCTCATTGAGCTTCAGTTTCATTATGTGAAAAATGGGAGTAATAACACCACCGCTTCGGCATCTTTGGAAGATGAAATGACCTCATACACGTAGTTTACAGTGCCTGGCATATAGTAAATTCTCTGTAATTGTTAGTTGTTGTATCATTGTTCAAATTATGATTTTCCTGTCTATTTTCTCTTCAGGCACCCTGCTCTTCAGGGAGGTCAGTTTTTTGTAAGTAACTTTTAAGCACTGTAGTTACAGCCCATAATCAATATTGTTTGAAATCAGAATGATGCTAGTTTCTTAAGTTGGTTATAAAATGAGGAAAAATCATAGAGAAAACAGTTAAGACTCTCAACGTTACACACATTGTGACAGAGTTGCAACTTGGATCTTGGGTTTGCCAAGTGGTTCTCTGAGCCCCACTGATCACAGGCCATAAGATCAAAACAGCCATTACCTTGGCTTGGGGTAGAAAAGTAAGTTTATTGGAAATAGTAAAATCTCTGTGTACGCTCGTGCAAATCTGCAAATTCTTGTTTTTTACGAAAGATGACCAGTCACTCCCTTGTCTTTTTAATGTCACTCCTCTTATGACAGCTTTGTCTTCTTTGTTCTGTCTGGTTTAATCTGCTGTTTCTCTTTTATATTCCACTCAGTTACCTCAACACCGTGCCTAACTGATGATGGCAAAGAAGATTAGTAAATATTACCTCTTACAAAACCTTGATTTTTAGTTTGGTATCACATATATTTCTACTTCTGTATATTTTTTGATACCTTTGCTTGAAAGCCCTGAACTTTCACAGGTAATATTACTGGAGTGTGTACCTCACAGATGGGTAGCTACATTTTTGTGTCTGAGACACAAAATGAGACAAAATTTTGTTTTCTGAGACACTTGAGGGTCTCAGGACAGAACAGACTACGAGTATATGTGTGTAGTGTGTTTGTCACAGAGAGCAGCTTGGTTTTAAATAAGTCTTGTCCAATGTTTGAGCGAATGGAGAAAATAATTTGTTCCAGTTTACCAGTCAGAATATCAGTGACAACAGCAATAGGTAATATTTACAGGCACTTGACTATTTCTGGTCTGATACTTTTTGTGAATTATTTCACACGACACTATGAGCTTGGTGCGATATCTCCGCATCGACAGAGATTAAAGTCACCTCACCTCGTAGCTAAGAAATGGCGGAGCCAGGATTTGAAGCATGCAGCAGCTTGTTGTGTCTCTGAAACTGTCTTCTGTGGGTATTAGGCTTACAGAGAATGATTAAGATATTCTCTGTTTTCAAAGAACAACTATATTTTTTGATACTTATTTCATATCTCTCCTGCTGCACCGGAAGCTCCCTGAAAGCAGAGACTGTTTCTTCGGCTTACCTCTGTATTCTCTGCAGGAAAAGCACCATGGCAAGCTTAATTATAATTGGTTGGATGAATGGCTTTGTCATAAGGGAGGGATCTCTAAGGAATCTTTTTTGCCCCTCTCAGCCCTATGGCAGACCCTGAGCTTATTAAGATAAAGTATTTTTTTATTGACTCATTTCCCCCTTTACCGGGAAACATGCATGGTTTGCAAAAACTAAATTCTGCATACACCATTTTAAAAACCCTTTCTCTGTTAAGCTTCACAACTTTCTGAGCTAAGAGCTATTTTTATTCCCCTTTTGCAAAGGAGGAAACCAGATCGGGCAGGTTCAGCCCCTTCCCAGTGTCCCACCGAAGAGGCAGAGCCTGGCTGAGCTGCAGTGCCTCCTAGGCCCAGGGTATGAAAGAGGGGCTGTGGACTCCCTTTCCCAAGGCAGTCAGCCCCAGTTTACCTTCCCTCCAGGTAGTGCCTCCATGCTTCTTTTCCTGGTCCCCTGAAAAATCTCCAACATTATACTGAGCTTGCATGCCCTTGTTTTCTAGTCCCCTCTCTTCCCTTGAAGCCCACACTTCTGATTAAAACTGAACGTCTTCATTTTGAAATTCAGGAACAAGTTCTGGAAACACTGGTGGGTGGAGCACTAGTATGGTTGGATATTTGAAATAAAGGACAAGTGGATTTTCTGGAAAAGAAAATTGGAAAGCATGTAAATATAAATGTGTCAGGACAGGACAGTGACTGGAAATGTGTTGGTCGTAAGTGTAGGAACTGAGCAGATATTCAATTTCTAAATTAGGAACAGGGAGATTTCACGATACTACTAGACCTGACTGACTTCAGTACTGGGCCCACAGTGTCACAAGGCCACCATTAGCCGGGCCAGATGTTCTTCATTTTTCCCGTCTCCATCTGCTGTCTCACTCCTCCATGTTACCTGCCAGCCTACCCCCCACCGTAGGCATAGGTGTGATTCCTTGTTCACAGGAAGTGTTGTTTGGTTACAGTGTTGCTGAATTTTATATCAACCTTGATCCTCCTCTTTGCCTTGTTGGGAGATCTGGTAAAGGTTTGCTTTTTGTGAAAATTATCCATGTGATGGGGGATCAAAATAATCGTATCCCTTATTCCAGTATTCTAAGCGATTATAGCTTAATCTCATAAGTTCTTTGGGAGAAAAGGACACTTTTTAATTGCATTTTAATTTTGGCAGTCTTTACTCCAAAATGGCATTATAGCTTCTGTTTCCCAGTGAAGTAAAAGTGTATTTGTTTTATTCTCATATTTTCTCAAGATGTGGTTATTGTGTTTATTTTCGTGATAAACTAAGCCTAAGGTTGAGACATCAAAAATACTTCTGAGGGCAGACAGAAAAAACAGTGAATGAAATGCAGATCTTTCAATCTCAGATTTGCGTAGTATTCAGCAGTCCTTGCTGCCTGCTTATGTGACTCTTACCTCCGAGTTCTAAGTAAATATAAAAAGCATCTTATCCATAACCCTGGCAGTTACTGCTCTTAGACGAATGGTAGAATGATTTCCAAAATACTAGAAATCCAACCTCCAAGGACCAGGGTGCTGGAGAGTAAAAGTGTCTGTACCCATCCACCGTACCCATCCCTCTCAGGTGTGTCCTGACCTCTCTGTCTTAAGGCTCTGCTCCTCCCTTGGACTTTCTTCTTCTGTTAGTTATTAGCTTCAGTGGAGGAGCAGACAAGCCTGGCAGTTAAGAGCCTGAACTTTGGAGCTAGATTGCCTGTGTTTAACTCCTGCCTCCAGTGCTTATTGGTTGTATGAGCTGGGGCCTCTTACTTTCTCATCTGTAAAATACAGGTAATAGTGGCACCTGTCTCACTGAATTGTTGAGAGGGTTGGTTGGTTGGTTGGTTTTGGTTTTTGGCTGCGCAGCACGTAGGAGGATCTTAGTTCCCTGACCAGGGATCAAACCCGCATCCTTTGCATTGGACGCGCGGAGTGTTAACCACTGGATTGCCTGGGAAGTCCCTGTTGTGAGGTTTTAATGAGTTAATATATTGGAATGGTTTATTGGAATGGTGCGTGGCCTGTATGTGTTTTAATTTTTTATTAACACTCCTTCTGCCTGCCTGTCATCTTAAGCTCAAGACTTTTGGATGTGGTTTATTCTCTCTCTTCAACCTTCCCCCTCCCCCGCATCTTATCACTTAGGAGATCCTATCACCTGCTGTCCTTGTTTCCATTCCTACTGTTTCTTGCCATTTAGCAGCACCTCTTGCCTCCCTTCTTCCAACTTACTGACCAGTCTGTCTGCCTGCTGTATTGTTTCCATCTTATTTTTCATTTGTGTCTCTCTTTTAAAATCTCACTTGATCAGGATAAAGTCAAAACAGTGAGCCTGGCATCTGGTGCACTTAATGTGACACAGTCTGCCTCCTGCGTTTTTCATACTAGCCAGGGTGGGCATTACCATCTCCCCCTTCTTTGAACTTAACTTAGTTGTTTCTGCCTTTGCTTCATTTCCTTCCCCATTTTTACAAATTCTGTTTGTTCTGTAAGTCTCACGATCTTACCCCTTTCTAAAAAGTGCTATTCTACTTGCCTCCGGAACTATTTTGCCTTAATATTGCCTACTTGTTATTGTGTAACAGTCCTCATACAGGGTAATGCCTACTACTTTAACAGAGAAAGCCCAGATTTCAGTGGCTTACTGTTATAAAGTTTCTCATTCATGTGATAGTTTGGTGTGAAATGTCTGTCCATGCAGAAATTGAGAGACCTCGTCCCCTTCCATCCTGTGGCTCTGCCATTCCTTAAGGGCCTCTTTACTGGCAGAAGGATAAAGTGAGAGCAGAACAGGAATACTACTCAACCTCCTGGGCTCTGCAGTGACGCCATCACTTAAGCTCACAGTCCATTGGTGAGAACTAGTCACATGGGCCACTAGATGTGAAGGGAGTTGGGAAGTGTGGTCCTCGGCTGAGCTGGCTTCCTACCAACAGCTGTGCTGTAACAGGCAGTCATGAATTCTGGTGAGCCATTAGCCATCTCTTACCCATGAGATTGTAAACTTTTCTGGGCTGAGCAGGAACACTCACATATTCCTTTATGAAATACAGTAGTCTCTGAAGCAGTCAGCCTGGGGCGTACATAGAGGAGGTTTCTTTAAATATTGAAGTGAGCTGGCCATAGAACAAAAGGACTAACCAGAGTAGGATAATGGTGAACTGCTTTGGGTCTGATATCAGAAGCCTTAATTTGAATCCTGCCCCAACAAATTATTAACTGGATGACTTAAGGAAGTTATGTATCCTGTGCTCTTCAAATGGGAATAATAACAGCATCTACTTCATAGGGCTGTTGTGAAGATGAAATGAATTAAGGTACAACATCTGGTATGTTGTAAACTCTCAGTAAGTGGCGGTTATTAGTATGCATTAAGTGTCTTTTGTTTTTTGCGGTATGCGGGCCTCTCACTGTTGTGGCCTCCCCCGTTGCGGAGCACAGGCTCCGGACGCGCAGGCTCAGCGGCCAGCCGCTCGGCGGCATGTGGGATCTTCCCGGACTGGGGCACGAACCCGTGTCCCCTGCGTCGGCAGGCGGACTCCCAACCATTGCACCACCAGGAAAGCCAACATTAAGTGTCTTTATTGATAATCTTTAAGAAAGTTTCGATAAACTGTCATTTTGTGCCCTGTGATAGAGGTGGATTAGAAGTAGCCACAGGCAGCCTGTGATAGGTTGATTTGAGAGACCTGTAATCAGAGTCCTGAACTTCCTAACTAGTGTGTGACTTGGGCAAGTCATATAACTTTTGGGGTTTTGGTTTTGTCATCCTTCCGTTTCTACTTGTCAGGGATTTTGAATTACAGAGTTAAATAGAGTAAATCATGTGACATTATTATGATTTGCTGAAATATCAAGGAGATAACTGCTCTGTAAAACTGAAATTATACAGATATTTTTAGTGTTGTTTAATACTGATGATGTTATTGAAAAATAATTGCGATCACAGATAGTCTCCTCTACTCCCATCAGAATACATATTGAGAAAAATACAGAAACTGAATCGAAAACATTTTCAGAGCAAGATTTTGTTTGTCTTGTAGGCATTTTGTTCCCAACATCACCTTTGGTCACCCTGTGGTAGAAAGCCTCCGAAAGCAGCTAGGCCAGGACCCTTTCTTTGGTAAGTGGGTGTTACACCGTCTGAAGCTGGATGTATTGCTCAAGTAAAGGGAAAGTAGCTGGTTGATTTCTCAACCTCCAGTTTCATCTTGTACCCTTTTCCCTCCTCCCTGTGCTGGGGTTTCATTGACTGCCTGTAAGAAGCCTAACTCTTACCTGCTTCAGGGCCTGGGCACTTTGGCTAATCTCTTTGCCTAGAAAGCTGTGTTCTCTTGACCAGTGCTGCCTCATCTTTCCTCCTCACATCCTTTGTTGTTTCTTCAGAGAGCCCTGTCTTAAATTAACCTTTTCCCGTTACATCACCTTGTTGATTTTCTTCTTAGAATTTCTTTCAATCTGAGATTACTTTTATCAAACTCTAAATGCCTTAAGGGCAGGATTTCATCGACTTAGTTTTTTGCAGTTTTCCTAGAGCTTAACATAGACACAGCTGGGGCTCAATGTAATTGTTAAATGAATTTATGAATTGATTGACTTATGGTCTGTATTTGAAGCCAATTCATGGAAATGGAGCTTTCTACAAGTGGGGTCTATGTATGCTCCACTCCAACATTGTAGGATAATGTGAATTAAGGATTTTTAAGACCAGTGACCTAGAAGTTACTTTTTATGGAATATAGATTCAGTCCACATATCCTTGTTGCTGCTGCTGCTGCTGTTTTAAACTAAGTTAGCAGTGACTCATTTGGTGAGTTCTTGTAAATATGTGGTTTTATGTAACTCATTACATAAATTTAGTAAAACTTAGATTTTTTTTTCTTTTTTTTTTTTTTTTGTGGTACGCGAGCCTCTCACGGCCGTGGCCTCTCCTGTTGCGGAGCACAGGCTCTGGACGCGCAGGCTCAGCGGCCGTGGCTCACGGGCCCAGCTGCTCCGCAGCATGTGGGATCTTACCGGACCGGGGCACGAAACTGCGTCCCCTGCATCGGCAGGTGGGCTCTCAACCACTGCGCCACCAGGGAAGCCCAAAACTTAAGATTTTTTTAATTGAAATATTGTGGCTAGTTAAAAAAATTTTTTTTATAAATTTATTTTATTTTATTTTTTTGGCTGCATTGGGTCTCTGTTGCTGCGCGGACTTTCTGTAGTTGCAGTAAGCGGGGGCTACTCTTCGTTGTGGTGCGCGGGCTTCTCATTGTGGTGGCTTCTCTTGTTGTGGACGGGCTTTAGGCATGCAGGCTTCAGTAGTTGTGGCACACAGGCTCAGTAGTTGGGGCTCACAGGCTCTAGAACGTAGGCTTAGTAGGTGTGGCCCGTGGGCTTAGTTGCTCCTTGGCATGTGGTATCTTCCCAGACCAGGGATCCAACCCGTGTCCCTGGTTCGATTGGCAGGCGGATTCTTAACCACTGCGCCACCAGGAAAGTCCCTGTGGGCCAGTTTTATGAAGGTATGGTAGCCACTAGCCACATGTAGCTATTTAAAGTAGTTAAAATTAAATAAAATTAAAACTAGTTTCTTAGTGGCATTAACCACATTGCAAGTTCTCAGTAGCCACGTGTGGCTTGTGACTACTGTACCGTCCAGTGCAGCTATGGAACACTGCAAGCATCGCAGGAGGCTGTTAGAGCCTCTCTGTAGGCTCCATCCACTTTGAATGTACCAAAGGAAGTGTACATTATCACCTAATTTATGTGGCATGAGGGAAACAATGTTCCACCAACATGTTCACTATTTTGAAATTTCCAAATAATGGAATATAATCCTCTTGATTATCTGAACTTTTTTTTTTTTAACTTCATTTTGGAGAATGAATTTTCCAGGGTAAATTCGTTCTTATGATTGTCAGAGTTGGATGAAATAAGTAGCATTCTTGGTCCCCCCACCTTCCCTGGCTTGTACAGTGGCCACAGAATTCCCTACTGTGGCTTTGCGTGGATTGAAAATATGTATGTATTTTCCCGTTTCTCTCCCTTTTAGTTGTCTCCAAGTGTTTCTTCTCACTGCTGTTTGACTCCCCTCCTATCTCTATCTGTGCCTCTTCTCTTACCAACTCAACTGCCACCGCCCCACACAATCTGCTTTTCCTTTCTGTTTTTAGTTTGTTCTTTGCTGATAAACTTGCTAATCAGTCTTTCCAGAGGTGAATCTCAGGTAAAGATGAATGGACTTAATATGCTTTAGTGTTTGGGTTTTGTGACCTTTGTTTTTTATATTATAAGTTTTTGTTTGTTGGATACTGGTTGTTGGATAATTGATACATGCTGTATCCTTGGAGTTAGATCCCAAGTTGTATGTATAACTGCTAAAGCTTTTAACTCTTCAATCTCAGTATTGAGTAGAATTTACCATCTAAGAAGTAAAGTGGTAGGGAAAAGTCGTTTTTGTTCTTAGCTAAATCAGTGGTCTTCAAGAATGGTCTGAGGACCCGTGGGAGTCCTTTTCAGATGGTCCATGGCATCAAAACTATTTGTAGTTTTATTTGTAAATTACTTGTACTGATATTATTTGCCATTATTTATGCTGATGGTGCAAAAGCAGTGGTGAATTAGTCTGCTGATGCCTTGGCCTGAGACAAGGCAGTGATACTGAACTATACAGGTAGTCGTGATATTCTTACTTGCCATACATTCATAGTATCCTCTGTAACAAGTATCTTTGATAAATTGGTACAAGTGATTGATTTAGTAAATCTTGATCCTTGAATGCATGTCTCATTAGCGTTTTGTGTGACAAAGTGGAAAATACATATAAAGCACTTCTCTTAAATCCTGGAGGATGATAGTTTCCTCGAAGAAAACCACTTATGCCATTGTTTTAAGCTGTGAACTGAAAGTGCTAGTCATGAATACCATTTTCCCTTGAAAGAACAACGAACAGATGAACTGTGGTTATCAGACTTGGATATTTTACTGACATTTTCTTTAAAATTAACTAAGTGAACCTGTCACTTCAAGGAAAGAGGCTCATCAATTTTCATTGCCACCGATAAAGTTAGAGTTTGCAAGGGAAAGTTGGAATTTTAGAAAACTTATATCTGCCTCTCTGAGCTTGATAGCTTCCCAGGACTCACAGCTTTTCTGACCAGATCTGTAATATCATTAACAAATGCGGGGTTTGGATAGTATATAATGAAATGTGTCACTATTTGGAAGATCTGTGTAACTCAGTGAACCAATAGTACTTAAAAGAGCCATTCAAAATGTAGACTAATGGGTTTGAATGTAACAAAGTACGAAAAGGTCACTGGTGGGGTTTATGGATTCCACGTTGCCGCTAACCTTTCTAAAAAAAGTACCACTTGTTGAGTTTTGGGGTAGAAATAGAATATCCACACTTGAGTGAAAAGGCTGTGGATGTAGGTTCTCCTTCCTTTTCTATGCACTTTTTTCCCTTCATATAAAACAACAGATTGCAGGAGATTGAATGCAGAGCAGGTGTGAGAATATAGATGTCTTCTCTTAAGGCAGACATTAGCGACTCGCAAAAATGTAAAACGGTGCCACTCTTACATTAATGTGTAATGGATTTATTTTTATTATCATTATTGTTTTTTAATGAATTAATAAGTAGACACTAAAATTTTTTTAGTTTGCATTTCTAATACATGAAATATTGATAAATATAACCCACATCAACAATATTTTGGGGGGGAGGGCTTCAGTAATTTTTAAGAGTGCAGAGGGAGTCTGATAATAGAACATGTGAGAACTGTATCTTAATTATAGGCAGATTAGCTGAGCCATCAATTCCCCAAATACTAGAGGATGTCCAGTGAGGGTTGCTAGTAGTGACTGCATGCTAGAGATTGAACAGGGATGACTTAGCAGTCTGGTATCTTAGGAAAGAGTAAACTTGATCTTTTAAACCAGATTGAATTTTTTTTTCTTGTTTATAATACGAAGGGGAAAAAACACCAAATTGAGTTTATCTTTTAAAAGCAAGAGTTTGCCTATTAAAATATGTTCTATTTTTGTTACTTTTATTAGTTTAGAAATATAAATGCTAGTCTTGGCTTCATTAATCAGGCTGTATATTCTGTTTTCCTGACATTTTTCAAAGCCTTGTTGCATTTTATAATCTTAGTTACTGAGTTCTGGAATACTAGAATTTTTTTCTTTAATATAGCTTTGCTGTATCAGCAGTGTGCTCCCTCTAACAAAACAAAAAGCTCAAAACTCTCACTGCCATCTCTCTGGCGCACGAGTGTTTACTGTTTCTTCTTTCCAGCTTCGTTTAAGCTGCCCTCTCCTTCTCATGAAATGCTATTATGTTTTAAGTCAAGATCTTTAAGAAGGCCATGCTCATTTCTTCCCAAACATATCCTCATAGGGTTTGAGCTTTAGGATCAGGACACGTGGCAGGCTTCGCAGGTTAACGTGCTCTTCCCTCTCAGTCTGTTCCCTTTCTTGCAGTTGTCTGCCTCTCGGTTGACGGCACTTCTCTTCTAGCTCCTCAGGCCAAATCCTTGCACCATCTGACTCTCCTCTCACTCTGCACTTCTTTTTTTTTTTTTTAAAACATCTTTATTGGAGAGTAATTGCTTTACAATGGTGTTAGTAGTTTCTGCTTTATAACAAAGTGAATCAGCCATATGCATACATATATCCCCGTATTCCCTCCCTCTTGCGTCTCCCTCCCACCCTCCCTACCTGACCCCTCTAGCTGGTCACAAAGCACCGAGCTGATCTCCCTGTGCTATGTGGCTGCTTCCCACTAGCTATCTATTTTACATTTGGTAGTATATATAAGTCCATGCCACTCTCTCACTTTGTCCCAGCTTACCCTTCCCCCTCCCCATGTCCTCAAGTCCATTCACTATGTCTGCGTCTTTATTCCGGTCCTTCCCCTAGGTTCTTCAGCACCTTTTTGGTTTTTTTTTTAGATTCTGTATATATGTGTTAGCATACGGTATTTGTTTTTCTCTTTCTGACTTACTTCACTCTAGGTCCATCCACCTCACTACAAATAACTCAGTTTCGTTTCTTTTTATGGCTGAGTTATATTCCATTGTATATATGTGCCACATCTTCTTTATCCATTCATCTATCAATGGACACTTTCACTCTGCACTTCTGATCCACAGCAGCCCCTGTTGTCCCTGCCTCCCGAACATACCCAGAATCCCTACCATTGCTCACCATCCTCAATTGCTGGGTTTGTTACCTTGGCCTTCTTAGTCGGATCTTGTCACTTGACTCAAAATCCTGTAGTGTTTGTTCCGCATCGTTCAGGATAAAACCTGGTGGGCTGCAGAGCTCTGTACTCCCAGCCGGTGCTTCTCTGGCCTCATCTTCTCTCCCCAGTGCGCCCCCGGCCCCAGCCACACTGGCCTTATTTACTACCAACCTAGTGTGTACTGTCTTCACTCCTTTTATTTATCTCTCCCACGAGGAATGTAATCCCTGTGACGGCAGAGATTTTTGTCTGTTTTTTGCTGAACCCCTGCGGCCTAGAAAAGTTAGTGGTGTGGCAAGTGCTCAATAAAATATTGGTGGGGAGAATCACTTAATTTAGCTTCCTTATTTTATAAATGAGGGAGCCAGTCCACATAGATAACATGACTTCTTTAAGCTTTTTAGAATGGGATTTCCTGGCCCTGGACCTAGGTTTCCTGGTATCTAGTTATTTTCATAAACAGCGCCATAGGCTTTTTGTGGAAAAATGGGGTTTTTTTTGGTAAATGAGTTTAACCAAAGCCTTATCTTCAGGGTGAAGGGAGGTTATCTCTACAGAAGTGTAACTTCTGTATACTTAACAATTATCATGATGCCAGAAGAGTTCATATCTGAAATAGCAAAAACTCCAGGCTGGCTTCAATAATATGAGCCAGCTATTTTCCTTATAGTAATACTTAGGGGATACGTCTTTTCCTTCCAGACATGCACATGATGGTGTCCAGACCGGAACAGTGGGTAAAACCAATGGCTGTGGCAGGAGCCAATCAATATACTTTTCATCTCGAGGCTACTGAGAACCCGGGGGCTTTGATCAAAGACATTCGAGAGAACGGAATGAAGGTGAGAGCTCAACAGTGATGGTAATTTTTTTTTTTTTTTAACAATAAATTTATTTATTTTTAGCCGTGTTGGGTCTTCGTTGCTGTGCGTGGACTTTTTCTGCTTGCGGCGAGCAGGGGCTGCTCTTCATTGCGGTGCGCGGGCTTCTCGTTGCTGTGGCTTCTGTTGTTGCGGAACACAGGCACGCGGGCTCAGTCATTGTAGCTCGCGGGCTCTAGGGTGCAGGCTCAGTAGTTGTGGCGCACGGGCTTGGTTGCTCCGAGGCATGTGGGATCTTCCCGGACCAGGGCTCAAACCTGTGTCCCCTGCATTGGCAGGTGGATTCTTAACTACTGCGCCACCAGGGAAGCCCGATGGTAATGTTTTATACTATTTATTCTCAGAGTTGGGAAGATTTGGTGGAAGACCTGAAATGATAGGTGGAGAAGACTGGACTTAGGCAGCTGTTCGTCAGGTTTGAAGATAGAGTTTAAGTATAACTTGTTTGTCAGATAAGATTGATACATTCCACTAATGTTTTCTGAAAGTTTCTACCTTTTAGAAACATTTACTTTTGACAGTCTTGTTGACTTTTTTTTAAAAAAAGTAATTACAGTCTGAACAGTTTATGTATTCCATTTATGTATGTATTCTATACTTTAAGAATAGACCTTTCTACTGGGCCTGATATGCAACAGTAATGTAATACGGAAATAATTATTGATGTGATATAGCAAATTTGTCTCTGTTACAGGTTGGCCTTGCTATCAAACCAGGAACTACAGTTGAGTATTTGGCACCGTGGGCTAATCAGATAGATATGGCCTTGGTTATGACAGTGGAACCTGGGTTTGGAGGGCAGAAATTCATGGAAGATATGATGCCAAAGGTAAAAGAAGTATTTGGTTCTGGGGTAAGGCTTTTATTCTGTAAGTTCATTCAGTAAGCATTTATTGGGCTACTTGTATGTTTAGACCTGTACTGTTCTGAAGGTGGGGAGATGAGGATGCCTATATATCATTGGAATACAGTATGAGAAATGCCCCAAGAGATTTAGGTTTGGAGATCATAAAAGATACTACATCTTAGTCTTGAAAATTTTTTTCAAAACCGTTATCTCTGTAACCTTGAGATCTCTTGGGAGTTTTCATTGAATATTGAGGGTTTTGTCTTTGTCTTGCTTCTGTGAAGTATATTTTCTGCAAAGCCATGACAATTGAATGCCATTTGCCAAACAGAACAAAGCTTGCTTTCATAAAACTTAGTTTGTTACAGTACATTAAAAGCTGGTTTTCCCCAGTCATAATTTGTATTGATATAAAGTTATTGTCTGAGACATTTGGAGTCATATTTTAGTGGCTAATATCAGTGATTTTTTATTTGGTGTTTTTCCCTCTACCTATCCACTTAGTCACTTATTTCCTTGTGTATAACTAGGTTCACTGGTTGAGGACCCAGTTCCCGTCTTTGGACATTGAGGTTGATGGTGGAGTAGGTCCTGACACCATCCATAAATGCGCAGAGGTGAGACTGCTTGACTGCAACCTAGACCAGTTTCCTATCAAACGTAATGACAGGACAGGTCTTGTCTGCCATAGAGACTTACTAAACAGGCTTTCTTTCTTAGAAAAGTATTTTTTTTTTTTTTGCGGTACGCGGGCCTCTCACTGTTGCGGCCTCTCCCGTTGCGGAGCACAGGCTCCGGACACGCAGGCTCAGCGACCATGGCTCACGGGCCCAGCCGCTCCGCGGCATGTGGAATCTTCCCGGACCGGGGTACGAACCCGTGTCCCCTGCATCGGCAGGCGGACTCTCAACCACTGCGCCACCAGGGGAGCCCGAGGAAAGTATTTTTTTGTTTAAATGTAAAACCAGGAAAATAAAGAGCGATAAGTGAATATTCTGAAACCACATAATCATTAAATAGTAAGTCCTGGTTATCTCAGTAATGAAAAAATTCTTTGGAAAGGAATAAGCTGAATGCCAGCCTGTGGAATATCATTGAAAAGTTCCAGGGCCTTTGAGACAGTTTTCCAAAATAGGGAGAGAAAACATACCTGCTTGTAAAGGGGAAAAAGAGTGTTATTCTGTAGAACTTAGGTGTATTAGCTACTGATTTGTCCCTTGCAAGCTACTAAATCTGTCCCTCTGTAGAAGTGGGATGACTTTTTTTTTTTCAAGTGGCTAGCTAGGCTGAGTTAGGCTCTGAACTTCATAAAAGGATACCAGCCCTCCCTGTAGCATTACAGGTGATTAAAGTTTATGTGACCTGCTTTTATTAAACAGCATGGTCTAATCTGCACTTTCAGTGTTTTGTATAAATGCCGCACTTTCCTGCTTGTTACTTATCAAAAGCTTGACTGTGGTCAGTATGGAGGAGGTGCTGGCCAGACGATTAGTGAGCATGTATCCTTTGACCCCTTGTGGAATTCTTTTTTACTGAACTGTGCTTTGTCATTAATGCTGTTCTTGCTTACATTACGAGGCATGTTAGGTTGTAACCCTATAAAACTAGTATTTTTTTCTTTTTTTATGAGGAACGTTGTTAGAGATGTAGTGTGCTGTATCATAGGGTGAGTGTCTCTAATTGGAGACATTTTCCTTAGCTTCAGTGGTTCCCCCCAACAGTCCTCCCTTTCTTTTAGCACCGAATCACATAATAGATTGGATTTCCCTCCTTGAGTCAAATCCTAGGAATCTCAGAGATAAATTTGGACTCATCTTACTTGGTTTTACTCTGACTTCTTTGCTTTCATATTGAAAAACATCTTGAAAATCTTTTTTAAGCCACCTCAAAAGCATTCTGGAAGGCAGTGAAGCATATATAAGAAGTTCTATTCCTTCTGGCCTCACAATGAGAAATAATTTAATGTTGCCCTGTTTTATGGATTCTTTCACATTTTAGCAATAATTGTCCTTTTAGACCACCTACCAATTCTTATACATAATTCAGAGATGAAAAGGTTGATTTTTAGGAGCTGTGGGGGGAATTGGTATACAGGGGAAGACCTTAATAGATTTAAGGATTAAAGGTTTATTAGAAAAGATGCAGTGTAGTTTATTTAGAGGGGGTTACCAAAAAGTCAGTGATTTCTTAGACACATTTAAAAATAATTTCACATCCTCATTTAAGCATTTTCTTTTTTCATTGAACTAGCTGCTTAAGTATGTTCATCTTGAAGTGGCTTTTTTACAATTAAAGTGCTGACTGCCAGCTGCAAGGGTAGAGGAAACTCTAGTCCAGGAATTGTTTTAGGTTTTTCTGCATCTTCCTTTGAGGCATAACCTTAAGTGTTTACTTCTTCCAGGCAGGAGCTAACATGATTGTGTCTGGCAGTGCCATTATGAGGAGTGAAGACCCCAGATCTGTGATCAACCTGTTAAGAAATGTTTGCTCAGAAGCTGCTCAGAAACGTTCTCTCGATCGATGAAACCACAAGGAGTCCAGGGTTTCTGCTTATGAGATCTCCTTTTTTATTGGAAAACAAGAATATTGACTACCAAATCATACCACAGTTGAGGCAGTGCTGCTTTTCCGAGCAGTTACTCGTTCCAGTGACTAAAATCCATTTTGCAGAATGTTCCAAGAGGTTAGAAATTGGTGTGTATTATGTTTTCAGTGATGGAATTTAAAGATTAGTGTGGTAAAATACCATCTTTACTGGGAGACTTGATTTTTATAAAGAGTAAAAATACGGCTGTATCAAGGTTATGAACAGAAATGTGTCTTAATGCCTAAGGAAGGCATATTAGCTACTATGAAAAAGAATTTTTTTTTCTGTATTTCTAAAAAGAGTTTTCTTTGCTTCTTGGCTTTTCTGAAAGCAAAGGAAGTCCTGTTTTTCCGGTTTCGTCTCATTCTTGATTTGTGTATTTGCGTGATAACTAAGTTTGGATGTGGCTGGGATGGATGGCTCTTCTAGCTTCGAAAACATGTATTTTTTACTTTGCACCTTATATTTGATACATAAAAAAACCCGAGTGTATTATGAAGTCCAGGGATTTTCAGGTGGTCTGTTGTAAAACGCAAGCACAAGTTTTATCAGGGTGTTTTCTTTGTTAATTTTGCTATAGCGGCAGGTTATTCAGTGGTTCTTCCCCCACCCCCTACCCACCCTCCACCAACCCCATTTCCCCTTTTTCTTAATCACACCCGCTGTTCTGAAGGCCATAAAATGTTTTCCTAGCTCTATGCTAAAAGGAAAGGAAGGCCTCTATTTGGAAGTAATATTAAGTTGAATCCTGACTCTCTTCCCCTTTCTATTTGTTCGACCTTAGCAGACCAATCCAGCCAACCTCTTTGAGCTGATTATTAACTGATTTATACATTGAATGTAATCATAACAGTGGGGGGGTTGTGTTTAGGATTAAGAGATACTATTAATTATATACGTAAAGCTTCCACTACTATTCCTAGAATTGTAGGGTAGTAGAATTTGAGGATGCTCAATACAAAGTAGCTATCATTATATACATGTATGCTTTGTAGATTATAAAGTATGGTGATGATATCTCATTAAACCCACAAATCAGTCCTATGAATGGTACGACAGGTATGTTTGTCCCCATTTAAAAAATGAAGATACTAAATAAAGCTCAACAGGCTGGTACCATGGAAAGGAAGGATCCAGTAAAGAATAGGATTTCTGGTCTGTACTCTTTTTACAGATGGAGCCCTTGGGAGGTGGATAAGCAAAGGAAGCTTCTTTTACTTAACGTTCTCTTATTTCCAGTCTAGCTTTACCCTGTAGCAAAACCAGATAGCTGAGAATATTCTGCAACTATGGATTTTGACTCCAAGGATATATATTTTATTACTCCAAGAAAGACCAGGTAGGCTAATATATGGCAAGGTACAGAGTTAATCCGTAAACTAAATGTTTATAATAATTGTGTCCCAAATTACACGTTGACAATAGATACATATTAGCTACTTCGTTCTTGTAAATACTCTTGCTGTGTAATACACATGGCAAGAAATAACAGGACCAGTGTCATTAAATTTTTTTCAGGCTACTATGAGTGAGTTTTGAGAAATAAAGTTTGGAAAATAAGAATGTTAACACTTAAGCATAGAATAGAGCTTGCCTGGTTTCTTCTGTGTTACAAGGTAAAAATTTATTTCTTACTGTTTTTCTTTATTTGGGCTTAGGAAAGGCTTGTGCCACACACATAGGTGACATTTAATCAAATCAAACAACACAAGGCATATAGAAATAACTTTAATTAAAAAAACTTACATAGAAGATTATAATATGTCATGACAAAAAAAATCTGAGTTTATTTGCCTGGACAACTTGGGTTTGTTCTGGATTTTGTTTTCTTTTTTAAAATATAAATGTACGGTAAAACTACAAGCAAAAATTAGTCAGCATTGAACTGGAAATTTTTTTCTTCTCCTTCTTTAAAGGGACTAGTACAATTTCTAATCCCTAACAAAAACTTAGTGTCAGATCCCCCAGATTAGGCCAGTTGGCTAGGATTGTCAGTTATATGGGTACTACAACTTGAATAACCTTTTTTACATGAGAAAAAGTGATTCATATAAATTGTCCTCAGTTTTTACATATAACAAAATGATATAATAGTGTCAAAAGGAATTTTACTTAATGTACACTCCAGTATCCAATATTGAAGCATTAACCTTTTAAAAATTTTATTTCTCACTCTAGGATAGATGCTTATTTGAATAGAGTAAGGAATGGTAGGGAATGACCAAAATAACTAAAAGTACAATAATATACTAACAGGAATTTCCTGTCTGTTGCTCATTTTAAGTTGGGTGTTTTCTCTTCACGAGATACATAAAATAGATAAAACTCAAGTTGAGTTTTAAAAGGTGTGGTAGTTTTACAATACAACAATATTTAACTACTTTGCTTTTCTTATTCTGTTAGGCGTGAATAGAAAATAACCTGTGTTTAACCCAACAGATATCAGTGATTTAAAATGAAGGAGTATCGTGTTTTCTGGTATAGAAATTTCCATAAATAACTTCTATCGGTTAAACGTGTTTTTTTAAAAAAATTCCTTCTCCATAGTCAAGGCTTATAGATGTTCAACACCATTGGAAATCTCTTTATTTATGGTTCAGCTGATATTTCATGGGGTAGTTCATACGTGCATTTTCAAGTGGAGTGGTCACTTGCAGTGTTTTTTAAAACTACTTACATGTGTGTATTATGTATGCATGTATACTCTATACACGTGTTTTATATTCTTAATATATTTCTGAGGCAATTTAAAGAATAACCACGTGTATAGAAAAAGAAGAGCTGTCATTTGATGAATAGGTATATGTGGGTGTGGGTATAAGTTGTTTAAAAATTATTATTATTTACCCAGTAATGTGCTTTGACATCAAATTGCAGCAGTTAATTTTCTGGTGCTTGTGATCTGCATCAAACACAAATGACTAGCACTTGTCTGTAGGTGAAAAGCTAGTTACTCCTGTGGTTCAGGAGGGAAAATGAGACGTAACTTGCCTGTTTCATAAACAGCACAAAAGATTAATACATGCACCTGCACTACATGCTGTTACTCTGGAATTGTGACTGTGCAGGGGGTGGGGGAACAGGGCTTATTTTTTCTCCTGTTTTCCCATTCAGTTACATCATTTTCTTAACCTGTTCCCTGTCACTGATTTTTCTTAACGTGAGTTGAGTAAGTCCTAGACCAAGGGTTTTGTGTGTGTTCCTCCATTTCGTCCGCCTGCCTTTGTGGATTGTGGCCATTCTCTGGTGCACTGGTACAGAAGACTTCACCATGGAAAGCTGGACTTGATCTTTCAATCTGATCATTTTTTTCATCTTGGCATAATAAGGCTGCTATGTCTTCATCTTTCAGCGGAAAAGCCCGTCGTTCCCACCCCAAAGGCTGAAAGAGAAAACGTTTTCAGTTAAGTTTCAGCTAATTTGTTTAAGTTCATGTCTCAATCTGTAGCTCTCAGTTTTGTAATAACCATTGTTCTGTTCTTTAGCAGATAAAAGTACAAATTCTCATTTGGTCCTGAGTGTCTAGCAACTCAAAATATCTAGCAACTCAAAATGGAACGTACTGAGGATTACTTAGGGACCTTTGGGAATTATTTTTTTTTCACTTTGCCTCTTCCACGGAGAGGTAAACGCTGCTATTAGGGCACTGGTCTTCATTTTCAGCCTAGGAGCACTTTAGGGAAGGCCCTTTAAAAGTGTTTGGATCGTCTTCCTCAGTATCTCCATTTTCATCCCATCATTATTACAGACCCCTATTGACTTTTCTTTCCCTGTGCTTTCTATGACTTGCCTATTAATTTCTATTGTCGCTACTCTCTTGATTCTAGATATGGTTCTTTTCCAACACCTACTGATGAAGAAAAGTACAAGAACTTTATAGATGCAGTGTTAGAAAACACTCCCATTGGGGTTAAAACTGGACAAATGGGGAGACAAGTAAAAATCTTTTATAAGGGGAAGAGAAATATCTAACATTTACTATGTGCCAGGTGTCATTCTGTTTAATCCGATTTGGTTTGTAATGAAACTTTGATAGAATTCCCATTTTCTAACACATAAGTGAACAGGTGGAATTAGGTACTGACGTGTTACATAAAGAGTCAGGGAAGTGTCTGTAGTTAGTGATGGAACTAGAACGCTGGAACACAGAGCCTCTGATTCCTACACCCAGCATTCTGTACTGGGCTGTCATACTGAATTTGTTACGTAATGATGACTCCTTAATTATCAACAAGGAATTCTATAAACAAGTTTTTAGAAGTCAATTAAAAGGAGGTTTAACTAGTTATGTATAACACTCCTACCTTGATCTCTTGACTCTGACTTACTGAAGGTGAGGCGTGTGCACTGGGGTCCTGGCTCTCTGGAGGCCCGGCGGGACTCTCAGCAGCGCTGTGCTGCCCACCACTGAAGTCGTTAGGGTATTCTTTCAAAAGCAAGTCCTGTCCTTCAACATTTTTACTGTAAGCTCTAGCAAGAAAATATTTAATTATTTGTTGATGTCTTAACGTTGTATGAACAACCTAAGGTATCGTTCATAAAGTCAGTTGAACTTGGTAGCTTTTCTTTAAACAGCTCTGCCCAAAAGATTGTAAAAAATTCATCTGCTGATCTTCCTGATGTTATCCTCACATCTCAAAGACTTCAATAGTATTTTATGAAATCTTTTGCCAAATTATTATAGTGGTTTTGTTTTGTTACAGTTTGGGGTTTTTTGTTTGTTTGTTTTTTTCCAGAAAACAGGAAAAGACAAGTTACTTGACTCTTACAGTCTGAGTTCCCAGAGTATCCTATGGTTATCGTAATGTCGTCCATGAAGGACTCAATTCACATTTTCCTCTATACTTTTGGAAAACTGTATCTCTGGAATGTGGAGAAAGTTGAGAACAGAATCTCGTGTATGTTAGGATAACTCTTAGAATAAGGCTCTACAACAAATCTGGGTATCTTGAGACCTAAACAGAGAAATGTGTTTTACAAATAATAGAGAGATGCTCCACACTAAAGTGACTATCACATTTCAACATGATCTTGCATTTTGAGTTTTGGCTATATTAAAAAATAGTCCAGTTAAATATAAAATACCAGGGATTTTCTCAAATACATGACTACTGATTATGTTGTTAGGATTTATCCCCCCTTCCCTCAAAGTCATGTTCCAAGTATTAGGCGATTTGCTTTTTTACCCTGGATAGGTTTCTTGAGGGTTTTTTTTGGTTTGTTTCTTTTTAAGAAAAACATTTCCGAAGTGGCTTTGTTACAGATTACCCAGATTCTAATCCCTAGTGTTAGGTCCACCATTACAGTACAGTGAAATGACCTATTTATGGAGAATTTTTCATATTGTTTGCTCAGTTAAATCTATTACTGAGGCTGACAATTAGCATGAGAAGTTGAGTGGAGTAAAATATAAAACTCCTTTCATCATTATGTAATTAGCCTGAATATATTTTTAATGTAAACTCAGTATAAGCAGTGTTTCACTTCTAGGGCACAAACAGCAGATGTTATATAGTATGTTTTCTTCATTTTCAGTGGTCTCCCTCGTTATTATGCAGAATTATTGGAGATTTCACATGGATTCCATGGTTTTGGGGTTTAAATTTACAACACCTGCCTGCTGTTTCTTCTGTGCCACTTGCTTTGCTCCCATAGTGACCATCTGGCTTGCTCTTTCTCTTCATATTTTTTGTGTCTTAGGGAGAAGACTGCATCAGAGAGGTCTTCTATCTGGAATTAGAAATAAAAAGTTTTGCTTTTATCAGAAACATTTTGAAACATGAGAACAGGTGTCAGAGTTCCTCATCAAGAGAACAATAGGAAGAAAACTCTAAAATAAATGCAGTCTAAGTCAGAGAACAAATGTCATGAGAGGAGGTTCATTCCTAAAAAGAGGGAGTTTAAAACTTTTTTACTGTTGGGTCATGTTTGAAGATTTACCTATAATACTTTTATAGTACCTTGAGTACATACAGGTTCACAGTGCTTTCCACTTACATAAAATATCCTTAATGCTTTATTCATCCAAAACCTTGTATTGATTGCCCCTTACGGAGTATACTGTTCGTGGAACATATGAATATCAAAGAAAGTAAAACTGTCTGAGGTAAATGAGAATTAGTTTAATGAGTTACTTATCTGGAGTTCTAAGACTTCGGGTGTGTTTCTGGCTAGGGTCATTCTGAACTAGAGAAGGGTGCATTAAAAGAGGGAAGGGCATTAAAAAGTAAATTTTGGTAGTTGAAAAACACGATCAGTTGGCACAGAAAGACTGTAATGGAAACAATGTCTTTTATATAATACCTGCTTCTTCAGACTATCACTTTGAATTAGTTTGGTTATATAGTATCTTTCCCTTTAATTTTTCTTGTCTTACTATAAGTTTTATCCATACAGGTCCACAGTCCCTTTCCTGTAATTCCAAAAATCTGAAAAAACAAGTTTTCATAATTCATTTGGTGACACAATCTTAGCTGAAATGATGTGGGGCTATTCTACTTTCTATTAATATTTCACTATAGAAACATTAATATTTGATTATGAGCACTGTCCTAGACTCCCTATATGTATTACATGATATATGTACCACAGTGCTTTCTAAAATCCAAAATTTTCCAAATTCAAAAGCAATTGTTCACAAGATTTTGCATATGGAATTGTAGGCTTGACTGTTAAACTAAATACCATGCAGAAAAATATGACTAATACTGGGAATTGAATATATTCACATAAATTCAATATTTCAATGACTCATGTAAGGAAATGGTATGTTTTGTTTTTGCTTTTCTTTATTCTTTATATATTTTGTCTTTGTAGCCAAATTTGCACAAAACACTTCCTAATCAAATTAATATCCTTAAAGGGGAACTTTCTTTTCATAAGTTTTGAAAATTTATAAAATCAGTGTATGTTCCTCAAATACCAAATTAAGCACATGGGAAAAAAAAATTAAGCAGGCTTCATAACATATTAAGGGCAGTAAGTGAAAGGCAGCTTACCTCTTCTTCACCCAAATTATATTCATCCAGAGGCTGAAGAACAACCATCCTCCAGCTGTTGAAGATACAAACGAATTTCAAACAGCTTTTGTTAATCTACCTAAGTGTAGCAATTTTATTCTGTAAGCACAGCTATTATAGTAGTGTTTTCTTTCTTTGGGATTTCCATAATTCAAATGGTTGTATCTTAGTACTTTATCTTTTAAAAGAGACAACGTATTTGTATTATGAGAAGAGGACAGGAGATGAGGCTTTACTTTTGGCCTTACAATAAACAGTCTCTTATACATAGTTGCGTTTTATACCTACGAATGTACTAATTTTGAAATAAGTTAGTGGTATGCTGACAAACTGGCTCAGAAAATAAAGAGGAAAAAAGCTCTGATTTTTAGCATTTGCCAATTTCTTTGTGTGAAGACTCCCATCATGGCCTCTTGTGAGTTTTTAACAGCCACATCACAGAATCCCTACGGGCTAAACAAGGTCAGCCAGCCGGCTCCAGCCTACCAGTGTAAATTGAAAACATTGTTGCTATAGAACATCTAACCACAAATGTTATTTTTTTACTTAATGTAGAATATGTCAACAAATTCTCTGCAGAAATTCTCATAATACCTCCTAGAGTATTAAGAGTTCTCTCAGTGCCTCAAAGCAATTATGAATAAAAGAATCAAATTAGTTAGAATAGAGATGGGTAGGAATTACTGTAATTGTCAACCAGCTCTTGTCTCTGTTTCCATCCTTTTCTATTTCTACTTCTTGGTGCCAGATTAATAATCTTAAACCTCTTTCATCATGGCTAAAAAAATGGACAGTTTGCTGCCAGCAGGAAACAGATCTGTGTGTGGCATTCAAGGACATCCACAATCTCGTGACAACTTTTTGAGCCGTTATTTCCTGTATCACCCTTCACAAAACCTCAGTCTCTGGCTTAGCCTTGCACAGGTTGTCACAGGTGTTATCATCTTACACTGCGAATACTCTATGCAAAGGTAGTTGCTTTCTTTGATCTCTGCAGCCTTGTGCATATCTCCATTTTAAGGAGCAAGGATTATCTGTTAGTGTAATTATTTACATCCTTAAAGTACCTTTTAGTACCATATATACAATAGGAAACTAAATATTGAATGAAAAAACTCTAAAAATGCTGAAGTATTAGGAATTTCCATTTCTTAATAAAACCTGAGAAAGTAGTGCTACTGTATGGCACTTCTTTTCAGCATGAGTAATGTCAAAGTTTCTTTCACCATTTTCCCTCCATGTAACCATGTAAGTGGGAGGAAGGCAGAAAGGAGCATCTTCCTTTCATTAAATAAAATTTTAACTTCACTGAAAATTTAAGTTTATTCAAAAAAAGAAGGAAAATTAAATAATGTAAGTATACATACCTTGGAGTAACTATTTCCTTATATTGGAGTTTCTCTAATTTAGCTGGGGCCACTAATGACATGGGAATCACAATATTATCTATATCATAAGAGCTCTCACTTCGCAATCGTCGTCGTGCTGTATTCTGCAAGACAGGATTGTAGTAGTTTTACAATAGTATTTGGTTACTTGTAATGATACTCTCCTTTTACGAGTTATATAAAGATAACATGGCAGTGCCTTTAAGTTTTATACATTGTTATGAAATCTGAGTATAAAATGTTAAGAAAAACAAGAAAGCATATGTATCTTCTATGAACCAACACATTTGTGTGTGGACACATTCAGGCCTATTTTTAAGACCATTAAAAATATGAATGCCTTAAAATACAAAACATCAGAAGATTGTACCATAAAGCACCCTAAATGTCAGTGAAATGATCTTTTAACAAACTCATTTTTTATTAGGAAAGGCTATGAAATGTTTGGTGAGCCTTTTAATAAAGATCGTTTTTACAATCTTCATTTATGTGTTCCTGGGTCCCTGAGCTTCATGCTGTTTTCTCTAAATCCTCCCACGTTTTAACCTCTACTCCCTACCAGGTAATGAAACAGAACAAAGTAAGAACACTGCTGGATTCTTATTAGCAAGATTATGCTTAGCATCATGTCAAGAAGTAGGGATGGTTATGATAAAGTTTAAAGTTTTTAGCATATGAAAAAAGCCATAACCAAGGACTAATGTACAATTACCTCCCTAGTTAAAAAAAAGTTTAATCAAATTTATTGCGTCTTAGTAAAATAATTCTGAATATGCTAATTATGTGCTAGTAAATAAGGCTGTTATAGATTAACAAAATATCTATAACAAGTTCCCCTCCCCCCCACCAGATCTGCCAGGTTTAAAAGTCATAAAGCTACTTTAAAGTTCACTGTACAAAAACCTACTTGTGATGATGAATTCTGGGTTCTTGATATAACACTGACATTAGTAACTGCAGTAAAATTGCTCTGGGATCCTGGTTCTGTGCGTTGAATAGCAAATTCTTCAAATCTAGTTCTTTCTCCTGCCATGGAAAGAACCATTGAGAATGTCATACATTAAATGTAACTGGTAGGTATTAGAATTTCTGTTTTCCTAGTTTGGTAACATGTGTTTCTTGATCTGTTTAGATTTTATTTTTTTTAATTCATGTATCAAAAATGAAAAAAATTAAGGAAATTTTATAAAAATCTTAGCCACAATCCTGCCACAATTTCCATTTTCTGGGGAATTGACAGTTTTTATCCAGCATATCCTTCTTTATTAATCTCCCTTTACTCTGTTCATGTTTTCTGTAACTTATTCAGAGGTTGAACTTCTAAGACTTACCTCTTAATTTTCTTGTCTATTCTCTGATTTTTTCATATCGTTTTCTACTTTTTGGGAGATTTCCTTAACTTGATCTTCTGACTACTGATTTCTGAAAATGTTTCTCCTATTATAACATCCTATTTCAGGAATAAAATTTCTCTTTTCTCTCAGAATATTGATAACAAAGTTAAGTTTACTTCCAACTTTGTTATTTTCTGTCTCTTCCACGTTCCTTTTCTCCATTTGTTTTGTGTCTATGTAGTGGTATATGTTTATTTTCTTACTGCCCTTCTTTATTTTACTTTAGTACAGATCTTGAAAAATATTTTCCTGTGTAATGTAAAATTTAATACACAGTTCATATTTATATTATTCCAGTTGTTTAAAAATGTCCTTTCTGGCTAGTTGTTTCTTCAAATCAGTATCCATATCTTGAAAATGGTTGTCTAGAGAGCTGTCTAGTTACTTCTTTGTAGTACAGCATTTTACTCATTCTATTCCTATGTTCCCATCTAGCTAAAAGTTAGATCTATCAATTCAAGTAAAACAGTCTACATCTTAGGTAATGTGTATTTTTTCATAATGCATCTTTATATTAAGAGATACAGGTTTTCCTATATTTTGGCAAAGATGTATGAAAGTTCCTCAAAAGCTAGATGACTGTTGGTTATCTTAAGGTTAAGGCACCAAAAAAGCATAATGATATCCCTGAATGTGGGTGGGAGTTTAATTTTGTTCCACACTAGTTGATCAGGTAGTGTGATATTAGGTAGTGACTTTGGTCTGTTATGGTGGGATTTCTAGAAGCCATACTGGTAAATATGTTAAAGCCACCGTGTATAATTACAGTTAAGTACATCTTGGATGTAAATAGTTTCTAATTTATTGGGTGTATTGACATACTATACCTCGGACATACTTGACTAATGTATATAGCGTTAGATCCACTGGAACAATGAATAAGAACCAATAGGGTATACAGATAATTTGTTATTTAATACACACCTTTCCAGTTAAGTTTTATATTTTATCATTATTTGCAATAACTGTTGAAACTATCTTGTCCCAAATCCCCATAACAAACCCATTTTGTATTACTAGCAGGGTTCTAGTTTCAGAGGTATCTCTATTCATCTTGGAACTGTACGTTCCTAAGGGGAATTCAGTCAGGCGGTTGAGTTACCTTAGATGAATCTCACCCAGTTTATCAAAATTCCGAGGAAGCTTCAGGGAAATCAACATCTCCACAATAGGTACCAGAAATGGTAATAAATATCTAAAAGGCAACCTTGTACTGACATATTTTGAGTCCAGAACACAATGTTGGAGACTAAGTACTGTCCAGGAGGACAGTTAGTAGAAGATAACTCTAGTTAGGAAACACAGGTAGAAGATAACTCTAGTTAGGAAACATAGGAAGGAAATCCTTAACTCACAAAGTGGATGGATTCCCAGTCCACAAATAATTCTGAATTGACTACATGAATATGCTGTTTAATGTTCATAGAACCATGGATGTTTTGTGTAATTAGTGACTGTTCTAGATTATAACTCCCATGAGGCAGAGGTTCTTTGGAAATCAGAATTTTTTATTTTCAGTTTTTAGTACTAGTGCTCCTGTCCTCATTTTAACCTACCTAATGCTGTTTCACTCAAGTGTCTTTTCTTTCTTCCCTGTAACAGCTGTGCAGAAGATTCTGACCTCATTTGAGGCTTGCATATAGGAGAATATCCATTTCTCCATTGATTCAGAGAAGTATTATGTACTGAAAAGGAAAGAAAAATGTGAAGTTTTAGTTCCTTAACACAAATATAATGAGCATGTTAACCTCTTTTTACTTTGTAACATTGCAAAATATTAATATACCAGTTCAAAATTATATATAATGAAGTAAATACTTACATACGAAGATGAAATACTCCTAAGCTGAAAATAACCAAAGTAAGATTCATTAAAAACATCTTCAGGAAGTGCTCAATTTCCTATAGTTGCTCCATTATGTGAAGAGGATGAAGAGGAAAGTTGATCTGTTCTCACAGTCTTCTAAATTACAGAATTTTACAGAGAAGATTTGTTCAGATCTGTAAATCTTGGCTGAATATGATCTGAATCCTTAAGTTAGTTCCTGCTTACCTCAAATCTGGGAACAACTCAGGACTAAGTAAGATTATAGAATGCAACAGACTGGGATCTCTTGAGAGCAATAACCAGATTTCATCAATCTCCTGACAGTGCCTAGCACCATTCTTTCACTTTTTAAAGCAATGAATTTTTTAAAAACTTTAAGTCACTTAATATCTCTGTGCCTCAGTTGCCTTATCTGTAAAATAGGGATAATAGCAGCTATTGTGGGATTGTGAGGATTAAACAAATTCCTGTAATAGTCATTAGAAGGATATCTGGCATAAGTATGCAATAAATGTTAGTTTCACCATGACTGTTGTTCTGTCTGAACCCCATATTTCCAGTACTGGATAAATAACTAAATTGGCTTCTTTTTTTGAAATGTTTGGAGATGTGGAAAGGATAGGGAAAAAATATGAAGGCCTAAGTGCCAAATTCTCACCAACACTGAGAAAAAAGAGTATGGTCTACCAACAGTGACTGGGACTCAGATTTCAAGATGGCAAAGCACCCTAAAAATGATAGACAAAATTTTTATACATAGATGCACAGATCGGCACATTTACATCCACGTTAGCATGCAAAAAAAAAGGAATTTTAAGTAGAGTGGAATTTGTGAGCAATCTCTGAAAGCCTAATATCTTACGAAATTTGAGAAGTAAACTGCAAAAGCACATGGGAAAGTACTGCCACAAAAATGTGATCAAAATCAAAGGCGCTCCAGACCTGGAGGAAAGAAAGAATTACCTGCAGTAACTAATAGAATGACTACACTTGCCAGCCTGCCAACACCTCCACCAGGGTCCTTGAGGCTTCAGTAGAGAAATGGATGGGTGGGTAGATAAGGCAACGCCCGGTGCCCCACTTTGTTTGAAACATGTCCTGCTCATCCATAACTGCCTCTGAAAACAGTATAGAGTGCAAATTTCTACCTCTTCCATGAGAAGGATCCCACAAAAAGCAGTGGCAGAAGTTGTAACAGTGAATATCAACTTTAAAGATGAGAACACAAGACTCCAAAAATCTGAATACCAGTAGCGTAAAACAAAGAAAAGGTACAAACAACAAATGGAAGAACCATCTCTAGAAATAGTTAATGGGTTCACAGAATACAGATTTACAGGTCTTCAAAATAACTAATATTGCCAAGAGAAAGAGGCAAAAGGCCAAGAGACCTCAGAAATGGGAAGTATACTTGTTGAAATTGTGAAACAAAATCATTGCTCACTGCCCTGAATAACAGAATGGTCATATCTAAAAGTCAAGATCATTGGATTGGAAGAGTAATTCCACAACTCAAAGGAATAGAGTGATGGAAATATGAAAAAAAGGACAAACCAAATAGGTTAACAAAGGATTGAATAGAATGAATGGGATGTAATATTTGAAGAAATGATAGCCAAAATTTTTTACACATTGATATTAACTCTAATGTTTCAATAACTCACTTGAGCATCAAAGCAAATGAAAAAAAATATATATATATAGCACATAAGTATGAAGACATCCTAAAAGTTACCAGAGAAGGGAAAAATTACTGCAAAGGAATGAGAATCAGATTGCCAGAAAGCAAAAGCACAAACCCACAGCCAACATCCTCAGTGGTGAAAAACTGAAAGCATTTCCACTAAGATCAGGAACAAGACAAGGTTGCCCACTCTCACCACTCTAATTCAACATAGTTTTGGAAGTTTTAGCCACAGCAATCAGAGAAGAAAAGGAAATAAAAGGAATCCAAATTGGAAAAGAAGTAAAGCTGTCACTGTTTGCAGATGACATGATACTACACATAGAAATCCTAAAGATGCTACCAAAAAACTACTAGAGCTAATCAATGAATTTGGTAAAGTAGCAGGATACAAAATTAATGCACAGAAATCTCTTGCATTCCTATACACTAATGACGAAAAATCTGAAAGTGAAATCAAGAAAACACTCCCATTTACCATTGCAACAAAAAGAATAAAATATGTAGGAATAAACCTACCTGAGACAAAAGACCTGATTGCAGAAAATTATAAGACACTGATGAAAGAAATTAAAGATGATACAAATAGATGGAGAGATATACCATGTTCTTGGACTGGAAGAATCAACATTGTGAAAATGACTACTACCCAAAGCAATCAACAGATTCAATGCAATCCCTATCAAACTACCACTGGCATTTTTCACAGATCTAGAACAAAAAAGTTCACAATTTGTATGGAAACACAAAAGACCCCGAATAGCCAAAGCAATCTTGAGAACGAAAAACAGAGCTGGAGGAATCAGGCTCCCTGACTTCAGACTATACTACAAAGCTACAGTAATCAAGACAGTATGGTACTGGCACAAAAACAGAAAGATCAGTGGAACAGGATAGAAAGCCCAGAGATAAACCCATGCACATATGGTACCTTATCTTTGATAAAGGAGGTAGGAATGTACAGTGGAGAGCCTCTTCAAAAAGTGGTGCTGGGAAAACTGGGCAGGTACATGTAAAAGTATGAGATTAGATCACTCCCTAACACCATACACAAAAATAAGCTCAAAATGGATTAAAGACCTAAATGTAAGGCCAGAAACTATCAAACTCTTAGAGGAAAACATAGGCAGAACACTGATATAAATCACAGCAAGATCCTTTTGGACCCACCTCCTAGAGAAATGGAAATAAAACCAAAAATAAACAAATGGGACCTAATGAAACTTCAAAGCTTTTGCACAGCAAAGGAAACCATAAACAAGACCAAAAGACAACCCTCAGAATGGGAGAAAATATTTGCAAATGAAGCAACTGACAAAGGATTAATCTCCAAAATTTATAAGCCACTCATGCAGCTCAATAACAATAAAACAACCCAATCCAAAAATGGGCAGAAGACCTAAATAGACATTTCTCCAAAGAAGATATACAGACTGCCAACAAACACATGAAAGAATGCTCAACATCATTAATCATTAGAGAAATGCAAATCAAAACTACAATGAGATATCATCTCAAACCAGTCAGAATGGCCATCATCAAAAAATCTAGAAACAATAAATGCTGGAGAGGGTGTGCACTGCTGGTGGGAATGTGAATTGGTACAGCCACTATGGAGAACAGTATGGAGGTTCCTTAAAAAACTACAAATAGAACTACTATATGACCCAGCAATCCCACTACTGGGCATATACCCTGAGAAAACCATAATTCAAAAAGAGTCATGTACTAAAATGTTCATTGCAGCTCTATTTACAATAGCCCAGAGATGGAAGCAACCTAAGTGTCCATCATCGGATGAATGGATAAAGAAGATGTGGCACATATATACAATGGAATATTACTCAGCCATAAAAAGAAACGAAATTGAGCTATTTGTAATGAGGTGGGTAGACCTAGAGTCTGTCATACAGAGTGAAGTAACTCAGAAAGAAAGACAAATACTGTATGCTAACACATATACATATGGAATTTAAGGAAAAAAAATGTCATGAAGAACCTAGGGGTAAGACAGGAATAAAGACACAGACCTACTAGAGAATAGACTTGAGGATATGGGGAGCGGGAAGGGTAAGCTGTGACAAAGCGAGAGGCATGAACATATATACACTACCAAACGTAAGGTAGATAGCTAGTGGGAAGCAGCTGCATAGCACAGGGAGATCAGCTCGGTGCTTTGTGACCGCCTGGAGGGGTGGGATAGGGAGGGTGGGAGGGAGGGAGATGCAAGAGGGAAGAGATATGGGAACATATGTATATGTATAACTGATTCACTTTGTTATGAAGCAGAAACTAACACACCATTGTAAAGCAATTATACTCCAATAAAGATGTAAAAAGAAAAAAGCAAAAGCAGATGCAGGAAAAAACAATGGTGACTTTTTAAAGCTCTCATGAAAAACAGTAAACAGAATTCTAAGGTAGCCCTCAAGATTTCTTGCCACCAAAGATAAAGAAAGCAGAGAAAGATGTTAAATAGTAAAATAAGATGGCAGACAATTCTAAACTCATTCCCACAAAGGGGTAGCTAGAATTGTTAGATTTTAAAATATATATACCTGGCATGTGTTGGTGTTCCAATAGTGTCCACTCGTTTTCTAGAGTATTTTAAAGAAAATTCCAGGCAAATTTCAACGCATCTCTTGTAAAAGGAGTCTCACCACCACCCCTAGTCTTGTAAAAGCACATCAGAAACCTTAACCTTCACTAAAGTGATGCTTTTTATTTAATTTTACTCAAAAGTTTTCTTTACACTTTCCCCCTTTTACTCTTTGGTGTCTTGTAAGGTTGTAGTGGACTCTTGATGCATGGCAATTCAGAGTGTAACTCACACCTTCTCTTCACCTGTCCTGATGATAACCCTCCCAGTCTTTCAGTGCTCACTTACCCAAATCTCCTAAATTTCATTTTAAGATACATCTTGGGGCTTCCCTGGTGGCACAGTGGTTGAGAGTCCGCCTACTGATGCAGGGGACACGGGTTCGTGCCCCGGTCCGGGAAGATCCCACATGCCGCGGAGCGGCTGGGCCCGTGAGCCATGGCCGCTGAGCCTGTGCGTCCGGAGCCTGTGCTCCGCAACGGGAGAGGCCACAACAGTGAGAGGCCCGCGTACCGAGAAAAACAAAAAACAAAAAGATATATCTTGGCCCAGCATCTCTCCTGTCTCCTGCCTTCCCTTTCATTTATACATTTGATAACTTTATAGAGAGCCAGTTACATGCCAGGCACTGTGTTATACCTTGGGGGGACAGTGGTGAGCAAGAACAGGCATGGACCATGCCCCTGATGTAGTTTATACGCATTCTCAAAAACTGCAAGTAATGTGTGGTAGAAAACAGAAGTACTATTGATAGGAGATACCGAGTATAACTAGTAAGAGAGCTCTAGGAAAGGCTTCCCAGATAAAGTGTTAGATTACAAAATACGAACAGAAACAGCTGCTGGATAATAAGGGCAAGGAAGAGAGAATGGTAGAAAGGCCCAAGGCACCAGGGAACAGGAAAAATTTGGCAAGTGAACAGCAGCCGGGTACCTTAGAGTAAGGAAGCATGGTGAAAACCACGAACAGGTAGGAAACAGCCTATGTAAGTAGGGCTTTAGGGATACTCTATTAAAGAATATTCCCTCTGTCAAATATTTTAAAGGATGGGGATGGGAAGCAGGTGTGACATAATTAGATTTACTTTTTGAAAATATAAATTGCTGCAGGGATTGAAGGGAAATAAAACTTGATTAGGCTATTTCAGGAGTATAGATAAGGGATCATTAAGTTAGACTGAAATTGGTAGAAATATAGAGAAGCCGGTTTGAAGCATAAGGTCACACTGATAATGGGGTTTAGATACGAGGAAGCGTGGGTGAAGAAGGCTGAGCCTTAGGGTTCTGACTTGCGTGGGTTGTGGTGCTATTGTTCCTCTCTGTGCACTCTGAAAAATAAAACTTTATTTTGACATAATTTCAGACTTATAGAAAACTTGGAGTAATACAAAGAAGTCCCATATATTTTTTACTCAGATCCCCCAAATGTTAACATTTTACCACACTGGCTTCATCTTTCTGAATGCCAATGAAATACTGACATGATGCTTCTCTACTCTAAATATGTCAATATGTATTTTTCAAAAACAAGGGCATTCGCTTACATAGGAACACAACTATCAAAACCAAGAAGTTAATAATTAACTATTAGCTAACTATAGAGTTCATTCAAATTTCACCAATTAGTCCTATAATGTTCTTTACAGAAAATCCTGATCACTCTCCGTTCAGTTGGCAGGTCTCTTTAAAGTTTTCTTGTATCTGAAATAATTCCATTATCTTGTCTTTCATGACTTTGAATATTTTGATGAGTATAGGCCCTTAAGTTGGCTTTGGTATCTCCTCACAATTGGCAACTAATCAATTCTTCAGTTTGTCTTTTCCCTACTTTCTTGTTACCTGAAGTCAGCAGTTCTGTCATAATTGCTAACTCTAAAGGAGAGTATAGGATAAATCCAAGCTCTGAGGTAAAGCACAAAAACATCTATTTACTTTCACACAATTTGCCCTACAGGAATACCAGGCTATTTGTATATACTTGAACACATCACAGTGTTTCATGGCTCCATGAAAAGTTATGTCATTTTTTCCATTTTAAAAGCTTGTTACTTAATATGGGCCAACAGTATTTGAACCACCAGGGATCTTATTAGAAATATAGAATCTCAGACCCCATTCCAAACTTTCTGAATCAATCTGCATTCTAACCACATCACCAAAGTAATCTGCACATTAAAACTTGAGAAACAATGATTTGGAAAATTTGACTCTTCCTCTAAATTCCAGTTAAGTATTTAAAGCTATACTTGGCATCACCATCTTTCTGAAGTTCCTCTTTTTGCCCTTTTCCCATAACCTTTAACTTCTCTTCCTCTTCCTCTACCTTCTGCTAGGCAGAGTTATACACTCACCTCCCCCCTTTTTAAGAATATTTTTTATCATGTCTGTACCCTTAACATCATTTAATAGTAATTTGTGTGTCTGCTTCCCCATCACATAATTTCTTTAATTTCCTGTGACTCGCCTTTGATTTTTTAGCACTTAATTGTCTACCTGGCACAGAGTAGTTACTCAATAAATGTTGGACTCTAGTTTTACTTAATTCTGTAGAAAAGAAAAATTAATGGCCAGCTGTTTAAGACGGATATGGGATGAAACCTAATTAATAATTATTTGGATTGAGAGTGGTAGGGAATGAAGAAAATAGGGGAGGAGAGATTGGTATACAAAAAAATACTTCATTGATGTGCCTAATGTTACTGTAGCATTCAATTCAAATGTCTTCCATTTCCTAGCTTTTAATTTCCCATTACTAACATATCATTACATTATTGATACATCACTAATAATTTTGAGCCTAACATTTACACTGCCCTTTTTTTTTTTTGGTTGCGCAGCTTGTGGGATCTCAGTTCCCTGACCAGGGATTGAACCCAGGCCATGGCAGTGAAAGACTGGAATCATAACCACTAGCCCACCAGGGAACTCCTGTACACTGCCCCATTTTTTAAAGTCAGATAAATAATAGAGCAACATTAGAAGAAATATAATTACCTTTGTTTTTGCATATTCCCTTTCAGTCATATACATATATTTCATATTAATATTTCAAATGTAATGATTTTATTTGGATATATGTATAACTATTTTTTTAAATCTGGTAACTCACTCATCATTGTTATGTTTTCAGATGGTCACCTAATATTCCTGATTAGAGACAGTATCATTTAACAGCTATTCCCTAGCTGTTGGAGCTACTTGTTATCATCATGATATTATTTGTATTATGGACATTCTTAAAATAATCATCTTCATGAACACATTTTTTAAGTAAAAAAATTTTAGTCTCAGGATAACTTCCAAGTAGAATTAAATCATGAAAAGTAAACATAAGCTATATTTTCCTGTATTTCTTTAGTGTTTTTTCCAAGCATAGGCAATTTTTTCTTGCCTTAGTGCTTTTTTTCCTTTCTCTAACTTTTCACTGTGGAAAAATTTCAAGAAACACAAATGGAAAATGGAATAATGAACTCCCCTGTACCTATCATTCAGCATCATGAATGCTCGTGACCAATCTTGTTCTCTCTCCCACAAGTTTTTTTTTGCTGTAATATTTTAAAGCACATCCCAGACATCATATCTTATCTACATTATGTGTCAGATTGAATCTCTAATAAACTAACAGATAAAATGTGTATTTATGTAACCACATGCATTATTACATCTAACACAATAATTAATATGCAACAGCCAGTCCATGTTCAAATTTCTCTGTCTCAAAAATTGTGTGTGTGTGTGTGTGTGTGTGTGTGTGTGTGTGTGTGTGTGTGTGTGTACAGCTGAGTTGTTCAAATCAGGATCCCCAAGAGGCCCGTACATTGCATTTGGCTGATACAAGTATAAACATTTTTACATGGTTATAATTGTACCATCCATAGAAGTAAAACATTTGTCCTTTAATATCACTTAACATTCTTTGATAAATGTTTCCATCCTTAGATGAACTTTTATGATCCTTTAAAAGGCTGTATATTCCACTGTGATAGACAGTTAACCACATTCCTACTGTTCTCTTCAAGTTGTCTTTAATTTTTCATTACCACAAATAATGTTAAGATAAATATATTTGTGAATAAAGGTGGTTTCATATTTAGGATTAGACTAGGTTCTTGGAAATGGATCTGCTGGATCAGAGTACAGAGTTAACAGTTTAGCAAACATTTATTGTGAACAAGTACACAAGTTTTTTTTTTTTCCTCAATGAGCTTATAAAAAATACGTAGTTTAAAGGCCTTGTAATGCATTTCACAGTACTTCCCAAAAGGCCTGTATCAATTAATTGCACCTGAAATATTTTAGGGTCCTGTTTTTACTACACAGTCTTGCCAGAACTGATAATTAATATGTCTAATATTAATGTAATTGGAAAAAGGAGAAACATTTAGCACAGTGACTGGCACATAAGTGTTCAATTACATGTTAGCGACTGTTACCATTTTCTTTATTATCATTTACTACACCTAGTTTTTCTCCTAATTCTTTTAAGATACCATTTTTAACATTTACCTCTTTAATCTATCTGGAATGTATTTATGTTCATCCGTCTTAAATTTATTTTAATGTGCTGTATGAGATACAGATCTCATTTTATTTTTCCAAAAAGTCATTACTTAATGCCACTGATTACAGGAAAAACTTAGTTGTTTAAAGCATTAACTCTGAGAGAGACTGTTTGGATTTGAATCCTGCCTCTACTACTACTCAACTGTGATTTGGGAAAAGCTAGTCAAGGAGAAAATAATCATAATACCTACCTTACAGGGTTGTACAGATTAAAACAATTTACACATACAAAGCCTTTCAACTAGTACTGTACTGGCATATAAGGAATGCTTCATAAGAATTGTTTATTGTTATTTATTGGCTAGGCTATCTTTTCCACACTAATAGGAAATATCACTCTTATCGTATAATGAATCCTTGGGTTTGTCTCTAGGCTTTTTTTATTTAGTTCCCTTGGCTTCCATGGGCATCACAATGTTTTAATGATTATACCTTTATATTTCGATATCTGACACCTCCTTATTGATCTTTTAAAAGTTTTATTGACTATTCAACATTTTCATTCTGAGATAAACTTCAGAATAACTTTGTTCCAAAAGAAGAACGATTCTGGGATTCTGATTAGAATTACATTATAAGTTCTCCAAAGAAGATATACAGATTGCCAACAAACACATGAAAGGATGCTCAACATCACTAAAGAAATGCAAATCAAAACTACAATGAGGTATCACCTCACACGGGTCAGAATGGCCATCATCAAAAAATCTAGAAACAATAAATGCTGGAGAGGATGTGGAGAAAAGGGAACCCTCTTGCACTGTTGCTGGGAATGTAAATTGATACAGCCACTATGGAGAACAGTATGGAGGTTCCTTAAAAAACTAAAAAAAAGAACTACCATATGACCCAGCAATCCCACTACTGGGCATATACTCTGAGAAAACCATAATTCAAAAAGAGACATGTACCACAATGTTCATTGCAGCACTATTTACAATAGCCAGGACATGGAAGCAACCTAAGTGTCCATCAATAGATGAATGGATAAAGAAGACATGGCACATATACTCAATGGAATATCACTCAGCCATAAAAAGAAACGAAATTGAGTTATTTGTAGTGAGGTGGATGGACCTAGAGACTGTCATACAGAGAAGTAAGTCAGAAAGAGAAAAACAAATACCATATGCTAACACATATATATGGAATCTAAAAAAAAAAAAAGGGTTCTGAAGAACCTAGGGGCAGGACAGGTATAAAGATGCAGACGTAGCGAATGGACTTGAGGACATGGGGAGGGGGAAGGGTAAGCTCAGACGAAGTGAGAGAGTGGCACTGATACATATATACACACTACCAAATGTAAAACATATAGCTAGTGGGAAGCAGCCACATAGCACAGGGAGATCAGCTCAGTGCATTGTGACCACCTGGAGGGGTGGGATAGGGAGGTTGGGAGGGAGACGCAAGAGGGAGGAGATATGGGGATATATGTATACGTATAGCTGATTCACTTTGTTAAACAGCAGCAACTAATACAATAATGTAAAGCAATAATAGTCCAATAAAGATGTTAAAAGAAATTACATTTTAAGTACTAGGCATACACCCTGAGAAAACCATAATTCAAAAAGACACAGGCACCCCAATGTTCATTGCAGCACTATTTACAATAGCCAGGTCATGGAAGCAACCTAAATGCCCATCGACAGATGAATGGATAAAGAAGATGTGGTACATATATACAATGGAATATTACCCAGCCATAAAAAGGAACGAAATTGGGTCATTTATAGAGACGTGGATGGACCTAGAGACTGTCATACAGAGTGAAGTAAGTCAGAAAGAGAAAAACAAATATCGTATATTAACGCATATATGTGGAATCTAGAAAAATGGTACAGATGAACCAGGTTGCAAGGCAGAAATAGAGACACAGATGTAGAGAACAAATGTATGGACATCAAGGGGGGAAAGTTGGGGGGTGGTGTGGTGTGATGATTGGGAGATTGGAATTGACATTTATACACTAATATGTATAAAATAGATAACTAATAAGAACCTGCTGTATAAAAATAAATAAATAAAATTTTGAAAAAAGAATTACATTATAAGTTAATTTGGAAAAAATGACATCTTAAGCTACCATATTCTGACAGGAACAGGGTATTTCTCTCCATATAAGCATATACTCATGTTCCTCTGTAAACTTTTGAAGTTTTCTTCATGTAATTCCTTGTTAGGTTTAATCCTAGATATTTTATATTTTCATTGTCAATATGTCTAGGATAATTTATTCTTTTACAAATTCTAATAGGTTATTACTGGTATTTGTAAAGGCTACTTAATTTTATAAGTTTATTAAAAATCTGCTACCTTTCAGAACTCTAATTCTAACAGGCATTCAGTTGATTCTTGAGTTTTTGAGGGAGATGATGATTTCATCTGGAAATAATTTATCTTGTGTGACGTTTTGATGTTGAGATTTTAGCTTTGTAGATAGTGAAAATACGCTGATGTATTTTCTTTCTTTTTATGATTTATTCCCAGCATAGACAATGTCTCCACCCCCCATTCAGAGTTTCATTATAATTTTTCAAGTTTTATTTTGTAATTTTAGTGTTTTATTTAAAATTCTTGGAACCAAGTAGAATTTATTCTGATACATGATATGAAATGAGTGTATAAACAAACTTTCCCCCCAAAAGACTAACATTACTGTTCATTCTCCACTTTCTTATTGATTTACAGTTCTTCCTTTATATAATAAAGAAGAAGCTATGTAGTCTGTTTCATGGATCTACTTTCCTAAATGTAAGCAAAATAGAATCTATGCTAATGATTATAGATTTTTGTCATGTTTCCATATGTGGTTGGGCTAGATTCAATATTTTTTCCAGCAATTCCTTTTCCATTTTCCCATTAATTCTTCCCAATGGGCTTTACAACTATTTTATGTTAACCAAATTCTTTTAGAACTTCAAGTTATATTGAACGTTGCATTAAACATAAATCAAAAGTCAGAACTGATATCCTAATTATTCTTACCATCCAGCAGTGCTGTACCCCCATGTTTATTTAAATTTCCTTTTATATTTATCAATAATATTTCATAATTCTCATTCAATAAGTATCCTGTTAGGATTACTCCTGTGTATTTTCTATTTGTATGTGTGTGATTTGTGAAAAGTGAATATTAAAAATTAAGGATTTACATTCATTCCTTTGTTAAATTTTACTTCCTTAGCAAAAGTAATAAGTATACGAAAGATATAAAAGGTATATAAAGTACCAAGATTTGTAAATGACATACCAGGTGATGGAGATATGATACAGTCTCCTACAAATTTATTTTCAGAAAGATCTCCTTTTATTTCAGTCTTTTTTAACAATGTTTCAAGGTGAAAATGAAGAGGCACATCTAGAAAAATAAAGCAAAAAAAATGTTTTCAGTGAAATCACTCTTTACAGACTCCAATATTAAGACTTAGAAAAATAAGCCAAAGCTTGAAAAGTCATAACTATTAGAAGTGGCAAACTATTCTTTCCAAGCGTGTTGTTAGCAGTATTTTGGAAATTACTGATTATATGTAAAATAAACAACACTAACAATGAACAATTTCATAAACTAAGATGAACAAATATAAATATTAAATACTATTTGCAGATGAAACAAAGGTCTTTAATAAAATATAGAGCCAAACCTGCCTGACTCTAAATCCATTCCACCCCACCCCTACAAACTCTGCATTTGAAATAAAGTTTCCAAAAGACATAATTACATGATTTTAATTACTTGAGGGAAAACCACTATAATTCAGATGCAACCTTTTATGAAAATGCTGTTTCACATTCCCTTAGTTTACTAGTATTATGAATCACAAAATGGAATCTACTTTTACAAAGATCAAAACATATTGACAAACTAGTTCTCTTCTTTTAAACAGAGACTTAGGAGAGTCGTTCAATTCACTATGTTTATATTCCATATTCACAACCAAAAGAGGAGCTAAATAAATAAAATAGATGTGCTTCACATTTATTAACTAAAGGGTATTTTCTTCAGTCAAGAATGCAAAAACAATCATTTTAAAAAGCATTCAACAGACACCTAAACTTTTTCCTAAGAAACATAAAGAAATATTTTATAAAGCAGCTGATTTATTCAAAGTTTTGCTACAGAAAGAAGGTATTCATTTTTAAGAAAACTAATTATGAATGCATAAATAAGGATAGACCCAGGAAGGGTCTCAATTTTAAACAAGTATTTCTCCATCAAAAGGTGTATTTTAATGGCAGATCCATACTCAAGTGTGGAAAAATTTTTCTACACAAAAAAATGGGTTCATAAATATCACTTGGAGACTCTCCCAAGGGTCAGATGTAAGGTGGATTTCAATGCTATCACTATACTATGACCATAATAAAACTATATGACAAAATGAAAATAAGAATACAAATTAAATATGCTACTTAAACATTTCAGGATTCTGATATTTCCAATTATCAAAACATAAGTTTTTCCAATGAAATATCACTTAACTTTTATATGGAGTATCGCCTATTCTACCACTGTTGTTCTTGAGTTGTGGGAAAACATGACATAACTAGGGAAGGTGCTTGGTCTACCCATATACCTTCCTTAGAACCCACACTGTGACCTGTGGGCTTTTTATTAAAATTTCATAACACTTTATTACACTTATTAGTTTATATTTCAGTTGTCAAACTAGAATGCAAGTACCTTGAGGGATTTATTTGTATTTATACTCCTACCACCTACTTAATACCTAGTATACAGCAGGTATTCAGATTTTTATTAAATGAACACAAGAAGAAATGGATAACCCTAAGTAGTAGGTAAGGAAGCTAATCTTAACTTATTAGATGTGACATAGTAGGACGAAAGATTATTTATGCCAGCTCTTAGGTTTTTGTTATCAGAGAAACAAATTTACTAATAAGAAAACAGAAAGGCAGTAAAGAGTATGGTTAGGAGTGTGGCTCTGGAGAATGACCACCTCAGATCAAATCCTGTCTCCATCATTTACTAGCTGTGTACTATGGATGAGTAATTTAACATCTCTAAGCCTCAATGTTCTTATATGTAAGATAAAGAGGACAATAATATCTATCCTCATGGGGTTGCTGCAAGCATCAAACAAGAAAATGTAATGTGCTTATAGGACCCAGTGTATGCTAAGACCAAATGTTAGCTGTGTTATTGTTATATATATTATTTTTTCTTTCTATTATTAAGGTTTCCTCAAGGATGGAGTAAAATAGTTCCTACCAGGAACTTACTTCAAAGTATGGTGTGTAGCTAAGAAACCACTGTAATACTGGTAAAAACCAAACTAACATTCAGGGCAGGAATAGGTACAAGAAATAGTGCTTTACAAAGAGGAGCAGTCCCTGGATGATTAGAACCAAAAGCTGAAAAGGAAACAAAAGCCCATTTGAGATATCTTCCCATAAAGAGAGGAACCTGAGATAACCAGTGTGAAGAATGTTTGCTTTTTTACCCTAAATATTTACTTCAGTTCCAATGTAGGTAAGATTGGAAACATTCGAACAGAAGACAGAACTGGAAAGAAACTTAAAGCCATCTTAGGGATATAGGGATGCAATGCCTCATCTGCTCGGTTGTATATTACAGGTATTTTTGAGGTTCAGAAGTTGACTATGTCTAAAGATGGACAATTTTCTTCTCTCAGAGAAATTCAATGCTGATTATAGATGGAGGAATACTACATGGCAGGGAAAACTCCATGCAAAACAACACATTAGAAAACGAACTCTGACTTACTGAGAAACATTTCAACAGCACAGCCATGTTATCAATAACATGCTAAAAATTTAACATCAAAAGGAGATCAAAAGCTAAAAATTTCCCAAAGTAAGTCAAAATGGTTTCCAAGGAATTAAAAAATCAACCTAGGGCTTCCCTGGTGGTGCAGTGGTTGAGAGTCCGCCTGCCGATGCAGGGGACACGGGTTCGTGCCCCAGTCCGGGAAGATCCCACATGCCGCGGAGCGGCTAGGCCCGTGAGCCATGGCCGCTGAGCCTGCGCGTCTGGAGCCTGTGCTCCGCAACGGGAGAGGCCACAACAGTGAGAGGCCCGCGTACCGCAAAAAAAAAAAAAAAAATCAACCGAAAGATAGAACATTAATTCAGCATGTGACTAGATTAATTTCTCTATGAAAACTGTTTAGCTGTAATATCCAGTGACAACTGATAAAAGTTTATCAGATTCCTTGTATTTACAGGATTAGATTTCACCATAAAAAAGTCAGTTACTTAGAAATTTTTTAAAAGGAATCTTACCTGATGGCAATGATAGAACGGAATGGAAAGAAGAATCTAACTCTGATACATGTTCTGTTAATATTTGAGACTTTGAATTGTGTTCACAGCTGCTCCAAATTGAAGATGATTGCAGGCAAGGCATTTGTGTAGTATTTAAAAACCTTGTTTCTTTTGAAGGCAAAGTCTGCAAGGAAAAAAAAATAAAGAGTTCATTTTTGTTGAAAAGCTAATCAGAGAGAATATAACAGTTATAGTACAATATCTGAATGACACCAGCAATAAGTCCTGGATCACTAAATCACCTTGGGGAGAGTGCTTTACAATGACCTAGACTAAGTGATAGAAGCAAAGATATAGAAGGCCATGAGTGTGATGAGATTTGACAAGTCCCTTTTCAGTCCTTCAAAATGAAGAGTAAAGTCTGTGAAAATGGGTCTTTCTCCCATCTTAAGAAATCATAAAAAAGAGAAATGAGTTTGAACAACTTTAGGTCACAAGAAAATGGTTACACTCCAGATTAGTGAAAAATATGACAGTGAGCGGGTACTATGTTATGATTAAGAACTGTGCATACAGTTGACCCTTAAACAGAGGTTTGAACTGTGCAGGTCCACTTATAAGTGGGTTTCTTTCACTAAATAGGCACTATAGTATTACATGATCTGTGGTTGGCCGAATCCTCGGATGCTGAACCACAGATAGGGAGGAAGGCCAACTGACTGTAAAGTTATACATAGATTTTTTACTGAGTAGGGGTTGACGCCCCTAACCCTCACCTTGTTCCAGGGTCAACTGTACTGTTTTCCTCCTTCTAATCTGTTATAACCAATGAGTGAAATTAGAGTCTGCCTTAAATTATAATGTGAGACAATATCTACACTGCAATAACAGTGAAGTACTATGAAGACATATGTATTACATATTTACATTAAGTAAAATTGAATTGAAAATATTAAAAAAGATATGTATAAAATATGCAATATGGGGCTTCCCTGGTGGCGCAGTGGTTGAGAGTCCACCTGCCGATGCAGGGGACACGGGTTTGTGCCCCGGTCCGGGAAGATCCCACATGCCGCGGAGCGGCTAGGCCCGTGAGCCATGGCCGCTGAGCCTGCGCGTCCGGAGCCTGTGCTCCGCAACAGGAGAGGCCACAACAGTGAGAGGCCCGCGTACCGCAAAAAAAAAATAATAATAATAAAATAAAATATGCAATATGTTACATGAGTTTGAGTTTAAGATAAAGATTTCAATCAGAAATCTCATGAAAACCATGTTGCTAAATCAAAAAATTATGTTGCTACATTTAAAAAATACATATTCTGTTTAAATGTTGGATTTTAAAATTATTTTTTTCTGGCTATAAGATTAGTATACAACCAATGTAAAAAATCTATAAAATAGAGAAAATATTTTAAAAGTTAATGGAGTTCACCTGTGTTCCTTCTGTCATTCTTACCTCCACCTACTACAATAACATTAGGACTCATTTTTTTAATGGAAATTATATTTAAAATACTTATAATAACTGAGAATTTTGGATGCTATTTTTTAAAAAATTATTTTATAAACTTACATTAAGTTTATCACTTTCTTGAGTTTGAGTTTCCTGGCTAACTGGCATTTTCTGTGTTTCCACAGCACCTTGGTCATGGCCACATCTCCCATAGCATTTAACTAGATTTCCTCTGGACCGTGAGCTCCTTGAAGGTTGGACTATAATTTGTTCAATCCTGTATTCCCAGAACCTGACACAGTCCTTAACATATGGTTGAAACTTGAATGCTGACCAAATGAATTTTATCTCATTTGCTTTTAACAAATTTAGGTGAATAGAACTTTTCAAATACATGTGTGCCTGAGACTATTTCATTGGGGAAAAAATAGTCCCTGTTAATATATGCTAAAATTTATCATGTAATGACTTCTTTTTATATTCCACTGGCCAAGACTTATGTCAGCTAGTCATACCCAGCTGCAAGGAAGGCTAGGAAATGCAGTCATTATGCCGGGTAGTCAAGTAAATTGATGATTTTTATAAGAAGATATAACATGTGGTATGTGATTATAAAGATGTGAGTTATTTCTAACATTTATTCTAATAATGTTATATGTATATATCTATGGGAACAGTTGCTGTTTCTTACCTTTACAAGATGCACTGGTACTTTTGACTCACTCTAGAATTATTTGTTCTTTTGTGATGTAGTTCAAAAAGATATAAGGAACAATTATATAAAATTACAAAGAAAATGTGCTAACCTCTCTTTTTTCATGTATGGCTAGAACATTATGAATAAAAGTTGATAAAATCTGAATATTTACCATATAATTAGTTTTCTCTTGCAATTTTTCCAAATCCAGGAAACCCATTAGCCAATTTGAAACTATCCTAAATAAATATGGAGACAAGTGAGGGGCATCTAGGAAAAGGCCTTTTTTCCCCTTCAGAGAAAGTGAAGCCCAGGAGGCTGAAAAGGAATGGATGGAGAAATAAGAGAAAAATCTGGAGATTCTTGCCAATAAAAATTCAAATGTCTAGAGGGTGTGATCAACAATACCATATGCTGCATAAGATTCAAGCAAAGTAAAGCCTGAAAAGTATCCATTACATGTAACTTTAATAATGAAACATTTCATATATACAAAAGAGTATATAATTTATAAGGAAGGTATAAAATAATGTTTAAAAAGGACCTATACTCACCATCCTACTTTAAGAAACAGAACAACACCAATACTTTGATGACTTCTCTTGCTATCCTGGCCCCATGAGCCTGTGGCAGAGATTGCTACTTTCTTTCCAGTATCTGTGTTCTCCTCCCTGTTCTAAAACTCTTGATTTTCAGCTGGGCACATTTCTCAAGCTTCCTTGCATCTAAAAATTACTAAATTCTAGCCAGAACACCATGAGAAGTCACGTGTGCAACATTTAGAAACTGACCTTAAGAAGGTCACTTAGCCCTCCATACTTCCACCTGTGATGGTGAGCCACCATAATCTTGTGAGTGAGGGTAATGCTCAAAAAATTAAACAAAAAGGCAGCAGGAGCCTGGTTCCTAGATAACCATGTAGAGCATGGTTGTCATGCCTAGAATATTTTCAATCTGTTTCAAAACAAAGAAATAAACTTACATCTTGCTTACATCACTATTTGGGATTTCTGTCAAATGCAGCTAAACCTATACCTTAACTAATACAATGTGCCTCCTCAGTCATATTTTTCTCTCACATTTCCAGGAGTAACTGCTATCCTGAATTTTAATTTTATCATTTCCTTGTTTTTTCTTTATAGTTTTTCTACAAAAGTATATGTAATCCTATATAATTTACTATTTAAATTCCTATGCTTTAAAAATGTAAATACACAGAATAATGCTAGATGTATTTTCCTGCTTTATTACTCAACATTATGTGCATGCAATTAATCATTCTACTGTATATAAATACCTAGATTGTTTCTAGTGTTTTACCATTATGAACAATGATAGTATGGATATTATTACATTTGTCTCCTGGCACATGGGTGTAAGATTCTCTAGAGTACACTGCTAGAAATGGAATTGCTGGGTTATACAAACGCATGAACACACATACTCAACTTCACTAGATAAAATATTGTATTACCAAGTAGTTACAACTAATTTACACTCCAACAGAGCAGATTTTAGTTCTCACTGCTTCAGATTCATACCAACAAGGGTACTGTCGGAATTCTTATTTTTGCCAATTTGAGACCATACAAATATCTCATGGTTGAAATTTGTATTGCTCTGTTTACTGTTTAAGTTGACCTCATTTTCATACCTATAATTGGCCAATTTTCCTTCTTTTGGGGAATACATGTTTTGATGATTTTTCTATTGAGATGTCTTTTTCTTATTGATTTTTTAAGTTCTCTTTATATACTCTTGAAAGTTACAAATCCTTTGTAGGTTCTATGTATTGCTCCCTGTCTGAGCTTCTCTTTGCACTTTTTTTGTGTCTTTTGATCAACAGACATTCTTAACTTAAATGTTTCCTTTATATATAGTTTGCACTTCTTTGTATCTTGATGAGGAAATCTTTTGAATCTTGATGAGGAAACCCTACCTTTAAGTCATAAAGATATTCTTCCACTTTTTTTTTAATAAGAGTTTTATTGTTTTGCCTTTTGCAATTAGGTCTTTGTTTAAAATTGATTTCTTTGTGCAAGATGTGAGATAGGGATCCAAACTCATTTTTTTTTTTCATCTAAATGGATCACCAATTGACTTAACGTCTTTTACTAAACAGTTAGTTCATCCTCTCCCAACCAATCTACAAAGCTGCCTGTTATATACCACATTCCATACATGTCTGGGACTGTTTCAGGGATTTCTAACACTCTACCATTTGTGCCTGTGCTAATAACCAATGCCTTAATTATTGCATCTTTTAAATAAATCTTGACACTTTTTTTTTTTTTTTTTTTTTTTTGCGGTACGCGGGCCTCTCACTGTTGCGGCCTCTCCCGCTGCGGAGCACAGGCTCCGGACGCGCAGGCTCAGCGGCCATGGCTCACGGGCCTAGCCGCTCCGCGGCATGTGGGATCTTCCCGGACCGGGGCACAAATCCGTGTCACCTGCATCAGCAGGCGGACTCCCAACCACTGCGCCACCAGGGAAGCCCAAATCTTGACATTTGATAGTGTAAGTTTCTCCACCTTGTTCCTCAGGGGTGTCTTGGCTGTTATTCTTGTTTTTCACTCCTCTGTATATATTTTTTTATTGAGGTATAGTTGATTTATAATATTATATAAGTTTCAGAAATACAACCTAGTGGTTCACAGTTTTTAAAGGCTGTACTCCATCTTCTGAATAATTTTTTAAAATAGCTTAATTTCCATTAAAAACCTGTAGAATTTTGTTTAAAAATACACTGAATTTGTAAATCAATTGGAAGATTTTTGAGATTTTAAAAATTTTGGTATTATGATTAAAGGTCATCCATCCATGAATATGGTGTATCTCTTCATTTATTTAGGTCTTTAATTTCTTTCAATAAAACTTTGTAAATTTCTTCTCTAAAAGTCTTTACATATTTTGTTAGATGTATTCCTAGGTACCATCATATTTATTGTTTCATGTAAAAGGAATTGAAAAATACAATTGACATATACTGAACATGTCCCACAACTCTGCTAAACTTTCTTATTCAAATAATATTACTTGTTGTTTCTTTTAGCTTTCTATTAACCAAACATATTATCTAAAAGTCATGACAGTTTAGTTTCTTTCATTCAGTCCTAAAACCTTTATTTATTATTATTTATAAGGTTCCAACCATGCTAGATAGTCTCACCAGTTCAATAATGAACAGAAATGACCAAAGGACATATTGTTTTGTCCCTCATTATAAAGGAAATGCTTTTAATTTTTTATAATTAAGAATAATAAGGGTGAAGAATGATTGTAGTTTTTTTGGTATATTCTTTATCAGAATGTATGCCTACTTTGCCAAAAGTATTCTTTTAAGTATATTAATGTTGAACTTAATCATACACTTTTTGTGAACCTATTGAAATGATTACTTGGCTTTTCTTCTTTAATCTAATTATGTGGTTATTACATTAACAAATTTTTAAATGTCAAAGCAACCTTCGATTCTTCTTGAGGAAAATGCTAGGGGTTTATCAATTTCTTTGCAAAGAACCAGCAACTAGATTTATTTTCTATATTGTATCAATATATGGAAATTCATTGCATATGTATGTTTCTATGTTTCACTGATTCCTATTGTTTATTAGGATAGATAAAATATTTTGTCATATTTTTCCCCTCAGTTAACTTAAACTTATACATTCTTTTCTTTTCTTTTAGTGGTTTTCCTAGAGATTACAATGAATCCTTAAGTTATGGCTTTTAGAGTATAAAACAAATCATTCTTTTTACCACTTCCCTGAAAACAATGGGACATTAGAAGACTTTAACTCCATTTACTCTCCTCTTTGTTATTGTTGTAAGGCATTTTAATCCCATATATAAAGCTCTACATTATATTACTGTTATTATTTTCATTGTCAACATTTAAATTACCCATATATTTATCTTTTCCATTGTTCTTAGCTTCTTTCTACAATTCTGTTTCCATCTGGGATCATGTTCCTTCTCCCTTTGCTATTATTATGTGTAGATTTGCTGTCAACAAATTCTTTCCATTTTTACTTATCTGAAACCTTTGTATATCATCATTTTTGAAGGATATTTTTGTGGATATAGAATTCTAGCATTTTTTTTCTTTCAGCATTTTAAGAATATTTGCATTTTTATCTGGCTTCCATTGTTTCTATTGAGTAGTTAAGTCTTATGGTTGCCCTCATTTGAAGGTAATGTGTCTTTTTTTACCCTGACTGCTTTTAATATTTTCTGTCTTCACTTTTTAGCAGGCTTACTATAATACATCTTGATGTAATTTCTATGTATTTGTTATTTTTGAGGTTCACAGAATTTCTTGAATCTATGGGTTGATGTCCTGTTTTAGTTTAGGAAATACTCTCTATTATTATCTGTTCAAATGTTATTTCTGTCCTATTCTCTCTCCTTTCTTCTAGAGTCTAATAACATATATGGTTAATTTTTTTCACTGATTTACAGTTCTCTAATTCTGTTTCTGTATTTTTAAAATTCTGTTTTATCTCTGTGCTTCTATTTGAGTATTTTATATTAATAAGTCTTTTAGTTCATTAATCATATCTTATGCTCCATCTAATTTGTAGTTAAACTCATCATCTGGTGAAGTATTAATTTCACATGTTATATTTTGAGTTTGAGAATGTTCATATGACTCTATTTTTAAAAAATAGATTCCAAATATCTGGTAAAATAATCTGTCTTTTTCCACTTGTTCTCTATTTTTTCAACATATTAATCACAGCCATTTTAAAGATCTTGGCTATTAAATCCAATTATCAGAATCACTTGATGGTTTGTCACTATTGTCTGTTTTTCTCTCTTGAAGGCTGGTCATATGGTCCTGTCTTTTGGGATGCCTAGTAATTTTTGATTGAATGCCAGATCGTATTTTTTAAAAAATCATAAAGACTCCAAATGATGTAATCTTTCTCCATAGAGGGTTCTCTTTCCCTACTGCTAAGCAGATAAACAGCAGGTTTCTCTCCTTTCATCTATTCAGGGAGTGCACTCAGTTAAGCTTGGGTTACCGCCCTACTATGGTTTTCTATATCTGATTTGTTCCTGGCCCTTCAAGGTTTTCAGCTAAGTGTTTGGTGTATTTTACAGAATTTCCCCTGATCATTCAGACCTTAAGAAAAAAAAATCTTAAGAGTATACTGAGGAGTGCCACACTGCTTTAAAGGGGTTTTTGTCATTGATGTTTTTTTTAAGCCTCCTGTTCTCTGCAGCCCAGGTATTTAGCAAATGTTATGAGGAAAACATTGGTCAAAAATGTTCTGAAGTGATAAATGGCCATGTGCTTCAGGTCTCCCAAAACACACCCAACAGCATCCCCCATACCTATCATCTATTAGCATCTGAACCAAATTTGAAAATTTCTGCCAAAGCTCCAGGGCAAAAGTGGTTGCAGGAGCCAGCTATCCTAGGTGTTTCCCTCTCTGAAGACATATGCTACATCTTCTCCTCTAACCTTTATATTTGTTCATTTCTCTTCATATCTTACAATTCTTTTTTCTCTCTGTATTTCATTTTATATAATTTCATTGAGATCTATTTTCTAACCGCCAATTCTCTCTTTAGTTTTATCTACCTATTTCTTAATCATATTACTAATTTTCTGATTTATTTTCCTTAAACATATAAACTTACTTAATTTTGCATTCTGTATATGATAACTGCAGTAGCTGAAGTTATTTTTGTAAGGATGTGTGTGTGTGGGGGGGTGGGAGTTTGTTTTTGCTGACTTTCTTGATGTTGCTTTGTTGCTGTGTCTGATTTTATATTTTTTTAAAATTAGGAATTCACATTTATTGGAATTTTATTCAGGGGAATCCTAGGGGAAACTATTGAGAGTTCATTCCCCTAGAAAGGATATACATTTATTTCTTCCAGCCATCTGGAACAGCTAACCATTTTAAAATGCAATTCTTGTCTTTTTTTTAATTAATTAATTTGTTTGTTGTTTATTTCTGGCTGTGTTGGGTCTTCATTGCTGCGCATGGGCTTTCTCTAGGTGCTGCAAGCAGGGGCTACTCTTTGTTGCGGTACATGGGCTTCTCATTGTTGTGGCCTCTCCTGTTGTGGAGCACGGGCTCCAGGAGCATGAGCTTCAGTAGTTGTGGCACGTGGGCTCAGTAGTTGTGGCTCGCAGGCTCTAAAGGGCAGGCTCAGTAGCTGTGGCACATGGGTTCAGCCACTCTGCAGCATGTGGGAATCTTCCTGGGCCAGGGCTCAAACCCGTGGCCCCCGCATTGGTAGGCAGATTCTTAACCACTGCACCATCAGGGAAGCCCACAATACTTGTCTTTTCAAGTAAAACTCTTAGGTAGAATGATTTCAGACTTTAAAGATGTAAAAGGCCTGACGTGTCATTACAAATTCTATGCAGAAAATCTATTTTCCATTTTTCAGCCAGAGCCCAAGGCAAAGAAAGGCAAGTTCTTTACATTGCTGTTCAGCAGGTCTGAGTTCCAGTTCATGCACTCACAAAGTGAGTAGCATTGAAGGCTCTTGGCTTTATGCAGAATCTTTTAATATGTCTCCTCACACCTCCTGGATTCTAGGCTTTGCCTCCAGTCTCTATCAAGACTATTAAACAAAAATTTCTACTTCTCTTTCTCCTTTCTTTCCTTCCTTTTTAATTCTGAGGATTTCCACTTTTTGAGCCAGGTTAGGCATTCACTGTAAAAAATATTCTTATGACATAATCACCTCTGCCTCCTTCACAGCCCTTAACAGAGTACCTTTACACACAGTAGATGTTCGGAAATTATTTGTTGAAAGAAGGAAGGAATAATGAGCAAACTTAATTCAAAAGACCAAATTAATTGTGAATTTAATTTCACTAAGCTTAGCAAAAAGTTTAAAGCAATTTCCTCAAATGTAGTTTCTCAATGGGAAAAGATGGTTTTTAAAATAAACTTTTAGATTCTCTAAGAGCCCAGCAAAAGTGAGGTAACCCTTTTTCTATAGTTTTATAGCAGCAATGAATTTTTCCATTAAAATTGGTTAAAGGAGTAGTCATAATATACATTGTATCATTTACAACAAAGAAAATAAATTTGTGTAGCAATTTTTCAATTCATGATGTAGTCGATACCTTTCATTAACTTGTTCACTTTTTCATAAGCAATATATTTTTACTTTATACGAAAATGTCTTGCATAATTTAACAAATGATAATAAAGTTATTTAAAATTCAAAAAAAATTTGATACTTTACATTCTAATACTTTGTATCCAGAAGCTTTCCTAAGATAATTATCCCACCATATTACTGGAATCAAAAGTTCAGCATTGGATCTGGCTAAGTGACGTAATTAAAAAGTCACTTTGACCTTTAAAAAACTGTTTCAATAAAATGCTTTTGTTGGACATCATACTACAGCAGGGTGAAGAGTAAAATAACATTATGACATTGCAGTGCTTCTCAGGGAACCCAACGTGTAACAGAGATAAATACAGACACTTTCAAATTTGTTGTGGAGAAGAGATTAAGCAATAGCTAAATGGGATATGTTATTAAGAAATCAGTTTTGAAAGTAGAAAAGGCAATTCCATTTCTGTCCATGAAGTAATAAACAAATGGGACCTAATTAAACTTAAAAGCTTTTGCACAGCAAAGGAAACCACTGACAAAATGAAAAGACAACCTACCAGTGAATAGGAGAAAATATTTGCAAATGATATGACTGATAAGGGGTTAATATCCAAAATTTATAAACCACTCATACAATGCAACAGCAAAAAAATAAACAACCCAATCAAAATATGGGCAGAAGACCTAAATAGACATTTTTCCAAAGAAGACACACAGATGGCCAATAGGCACATGAAAAAATGCTCAACATCACTAATCATCAGAGAAATGCAAATCAAAACTACAATGAGATATCCCCTCACACCTGTCAGAAAGGCTATTATCAAAGAGTCTACAAATAACAAATGTTGGTGAGGATGTGGAAGAAATGGAACACTTGCACACTGTTGGTGGGACTGTAAACTGGTACAGCCACTATGGAAAATGGTATGGTGTTTCTTCAAAAAACTAAAGATACAACTACCATATGATCCAGCAATTCCACTAGTGGTTACCAGTGGGGAGAGGGAAGGAAGTAGGGGGGAGATAGGGGTATGGGATTAAGAGACAAACTACTATGTATAGAATAAATAAGCAACAATGATATAATGTACAGTACAGGGAAATATAGCCATTATCTTGTAATAATTTTGAATGGAGTATAATCTATAAAAATATTGAATAACTATCTCATACATCAGAAACTAATATAATATTGAAAATCAACTATACTTTAATTAAAAAAAAGAAGTACACCTATGGGACTTTTATCAAACAACTGTTTTCAGAACTTGGACAACAGGTAGCACATGACTTATCCCTGAGAGAAGAAAAACAAATGAGATCCGATAAATCTACCAGCTTTTTGCACAAGGATGGGGGTCCAAGAAGAGTGTGTCAGTCTAGAAGATTTTAAGATACAGATGTTAAACTTTGGGGAGAAAAAGATGGCTACAACTTATAGAGGAGACTGCCATAAAAAAAGGAAGCTTCTCAGAGAAAGGGCTCCAGAAATTCCATAGGGCACATTTCATTCTTTTGTCAAATAACAATCTACACATGCATAGAATGAAATAACAAAGGCCAGTCTAAGGTAATTTAATTTCAAGGGAAAGAAAAAAGGCAGGAAAAAAAGAACAAATAATATATGAGAGAAATAAAAAAACAAATAACAAAATCAAAATGATAGATTTAAACCTAACTATAGGGGATTAGCTCAAAATGGCAGAGTAGAAGGATGTGTGTTTACCCCTTTTTACAAGAACACTGGAATCACAACTAACTGCTGAACAACCATTAAAAAAAACCTCTGGAACATACCAAAAAAGATACCCTACATCCAAAGACAAAGGAGAAGCCACAAAGAGAGAGTAGGAGGGATGCAATTGCAATAAAATCAAATCTCATACTCTCCAGGTGGGTGACCCACAAACTGGAAAACAATTATACCACAGAAGCTCCCCCACTGGAGTGAAAGTTCTGAACCCCACATCAGGCTTCTGAACCTGGGGGTCCAGCAATGGGACAAGGAGACCACAGAGAATCTGGCTATGAAGGCCAGTGGAATTTGATTGCAGGACTTCCACAGGTCTGGGAGAAACAGAAACTCCACTCTTGGAGGCCACACACAAAATCTTGTGTGTACCAGGACCCAGGGGAAGAAACCAGTGACCCCATAAGAGACTGGGCCAGACCTACCTGCTAGTATGGGAGGGCCCCCTGCAGAGGTGGGGGGTGGCTGTGGCTCACTGTGGGGACAAAGACACTGGCAGCAGCAGTTCTGGGAAGTACTAATTAGTGTAAGCCCTTCCAGCGGCCACCATTAACCCCACCAAACAGCCTGTAGGTTCCAGTGCTGTAGGCTCAGGCCAAACAACCAACAGGGAGAGAACACAGCCCCATCCATCAGCAGACAAGACAAGTGGATTAAAGTTTTACTGAGCATGGCCCTGCCCACCAGAGGGACAAGACCTAGCTCTACCTACTACCAGTCCCTCGTATCAGGAAGCTTGCACAAGCCTCTTAGATAGTCTCATCCAAGAGAGGGAAGACAGCAGATGCAAGAAGAACTACAATCTTACAGCCTGCAGAATGAAAACCACTATCACAGAAAGTTAGACAAGATGAAATGGCAGAGGATTATGTCCCAGATGAAGGAACAACATAAAACCCCAGAAAAACAACTAAGTGAAGTGGAGATAGGAAACCTTCTGGAAAAAAATTCAGAATAATGATAGTGAAGATAATCCAGGATCTCAGAAAAAGAATGGAGGCAAGAATCAAGAAGATGCAAGAAATGTTTAACAAAGACCTAGAAGAACTAAAGAACAAACAAACAGAGATGAACAATACAATAACTTACATGAAAAATACACTAGAAGGTAACAATAGCAGAATAACTGAAGCAGAAGAATGGATAAGTGACCTGGATAACAGAGTGGTGGAAATCGCTGCTGCAGAACAGAATAAAGAAAAAAGAATGGAAATAAATGAAGACAGTCTAAGAGACCACTGGGACAACATTAAATGCACCAACATTCACATTATAGAGGCCCCAGAAGGAGAAGAGAGAGAGAAAGGACCTGAGAAAATATTTGAAGACATTAATAGCTGAAAACTTGCCTAACATGGGAAAGGAGAGTGTCACCCAAGTCCAGGAAGCACAGACTGCCAGGTAGGTTGAGCCAAGGAGGAACATGCCATGACAGAGTAATCAAATTGACAAAAATTAAAGACAAAGAAAAAATATTAAAATATTTGCAAACAAATCAATGGACAAAGCATTAATCTCCAAAATATATAAACAGCATATGCAGCTCAATATTAAAAAACCAAACAACCCAATCCAAAAATGGGCAGAAGACCTAAATAGGCATTTCTCCAAAGAAAACATACAGATGGCCAAGAAGCACATGAAAAGCTGCTCAACATCACTAATTATCAGAGAAATGCAAATCAAAACTACAATGAGGTATCACCTCACACCCATTACAATGGACATCATCAGAAAATCTACAAACAACAAATGCTGGAGAGGATGTGGAAAAAAGGGAACCCTCTTGCACTGTTGGTGGGAATGTAAATTGATACACCCACTATGGAGAACAGTATGGAGGTTCCTTAAAAAACTAAAAATAGAATTACCATATGATCCAGCAATCCCACTACTGGGCATATACCCAGAGAAAACCATAATTCAAAAACACACTTGCACCCCAATGTTCATTGCAGCACTATTTACAATAGCCAGGTCATGGAAGCAACCTAAATACCCATTGACAGACGAATGGATAAAGAAGTTGTGGTACAGGTCCTGGTGGGGGCAGGGACTCTCATGGCAGCCTCTAGAGTCAATTATAGGAACTCTGAGTCTGATACTCCCAAATCATGATGGAATTGCAAGCATAGGTTGGCTGGTGATGCAATTCAGCAAAAGTCAACGAAAGCATTAGATATGTCATGTTTTTGGATTGGAATAATCAACATTGTGAAAATGACTCTACTACCCAAAGCAATCTACAGATTCAATGCAATCCCTATCAAACTACCACTGGCATTTTTCACAGAATTAGAACAAAAAATCTCACAATTTGTATGGAAACACAAAAGACCCCAAATAGCCAAAGCAATATTGAGAAAGAAAAATGAAGCTGGAGGAATCAGGCTCCCTGACTTCAGACTATACTACAAAGCCACAGTAATCAAGACAGTATGGTACTGGCACAAAAACAGAAATAGAGATCAATGGAACAGGATAGAAAGCCCAGAGATAAACCCACGCACATATGGTCACCTGATCTTTGATAAAGGAGGCAAGAATATACAGTGGAGAAAAGACAGCCTCTTCAATAAGTGGTGCTGGGAAAACTGGACAGCTACATGTAAAAGAATGAAATTAGAACACTCCCTAACACCATACACAAAAATAAACTCAAAATGTATTAAAGACCTAAATGTGAGACCAGACACTATGAAACTCTTAGAGGAAATATAGGCAGAACACTCCATGACATAAATCACAGAAAGATCCTTTTTGACCCACCTCCTAGAGTAATGGAAATAAAAACAAAAATAAACAAATGCAACCTAATTAAACTCAAAAGCTGTTGGGCTTCCCTGGTGGCGCAGTGGTTGAGAGTCTGCCTGCCGATGCAGGGGACACGGGTTCGTGCCCCGGTCCGGAAAGATCCCACGTGCCGCGGAGAGGCTAGGCCTGTGAGCCATGGCCGCTGAGCCTGCGCGTCTGGAGCCTGTGCTCCGCAATGGGAGAGGCCACAACAGTGAGAGGCCTGCGTATCACAAAAAAAAAAAAAAAAAAAAAAGCTGTTGCACAGCAAAGGAAACCATAAACAAAATGAAAAGACAACCCACAGATTGGGAGAAAATATTTGCAAATGATGTGACCGACAAGGGATTAATCTCCAAAATTTACAAACAGCTCATGCAGCTTAATATCATCAAAACAAACAATCCAATCAAAAAATGGGCAGAAGACCTAAATATACATTTCTCCAAAGAAAACATACAAATGGCCAAGAGGCCCATGAAAAGATGTTCAACATTGTTGATTATTAGATAAATGCAAATCAAAACTGCAATGAAATATCATCTCACACCAGTCAAAATGGCTATCATCAAAAAAATCCACAAAATAAATGCTGAAGAGGGTGTGGAGAGAAGGAAACCCTCCTATGCTGTTGGTGGGAATGTAAATTGGTACAGCCACTATGGAGGACATAGGGAGGTTTCTTAAAAAACTAAAAACAGAGCTACCATATGATCCTGCAATCCCACTCCTGAGCATATATCTGGAGAAAAACATGGTCTGAAAGGATACATGCACCCCAATGTTCATTGCAGCACTATTTACAATAGCCAAGACACAGAAGCAATGTCAATGTCCATCAACAGAGGAATGGATAAAGAAGATGTAGTACATATATACAATGGAATATTACTCAGCCATTAAAAAGAATGAAATAACACCATTTGCAGCAACATGGATGGACCTAGAGATTGTCATACTGAGTGAAGTCAGACAGAGAAAGAGAAATATCGTATGATATCGCTTACATGCAGAATCTAAAAAGAAATGATACAAATGAACTTAGTTACAAAACAGAAACAGACTCACAGACCTAGAGAACGAACTAATGGTTACTGGGGGGGGGGGAGGATGGGGGGAAGGGATAGTTAGGGAGTTTGGGATTGACATGTACACACTGCTATATTTAAAATGGATAACCAACAAAGACCTACTGTATAGCACAGGGAACTCTACTCAATATTATGTAACAACCTAAATGGGAAAAGAATTTGAAAAAGAATAGATACATGTATATGTATAACTGAATCACTTTACTGTACACCTGAAATATCACCTAAACATTGTTAATCAACTATACTATAATATCAAATAAAAAGTTAAAAAAAAACAGAAAATAACAAGTGTTGGAGAGGATAAGGAGAAATTAGAACCATTGTACATTACTGGTAGGAATGTAAAATGGTGCAGCCACTGTATAAAACAGTATGATGGTTCCTCAAAAAATTAAACATAGAATTACTATGTGATCCAGCAATTCCACTTCTATGTTTATGCCCCCAAAGAACTGAGAACAGAGACAAAAACAGATATTCATATACTAAATAAGCACACAATAGCCGAAAGGTCAAAAAACCCCATGTCCATCAACAATGGAATAAATAAACTGTGACATATAAAAACAATGTATTATTATTCAGCATTAAAAAGGAATGAAATTCTGATACATGCTACAAGACTATGAACCTTGAAGACATTATGGTAAGTGAAATAAACTAGACAAAAAGTGGAAAAAAATCCCTAATTATATCATAATTACATTAAATATAAATGGTCTAAATACTCCAATTAAAAATCAGAAACTTTCAGACTGAATAAAAAAGATCTAAATATATAATGTCTACAAGTAAACCACTAAATATAAAATCATAGATAAGATACAAATAAAAGTATGAAAGCAGATATACCACCTAAGCACTAATCACTAAATTGCTGGAGTAGATATATTAGCATGAGTGAAAGTAGATTTCAGGGATAGGAACCAACATATTATAATGATAAAAGGGTCAAGTCATAAAGATATAAAAAGAAAACTAAACATCTATGCAGGTACTAACCAAACTTCAAAATACATGAAGCAAATACTGAAATACATATAAAGAGAAATGGAAAAATCCACACCTACAGAGATTTTAACACAAGTAGGATGGAAATCAATAAGGATATAAAAGAAGATCAGTATTATCAACCAAATGAAACTAAAAAACACTTATAGAAAACCTCATCAAAAAAATAGGAAAATATACACTCTTTTCAAGTATGCATCTAGACAGACTATATGATGGGCCATAAAACAAATCTCAATAAATTAAAAGGACTAAAATCATACAAAGTATGTTTAATAATCACAATGGAATTAAATTAGAAATTAGAGTGATATTTGGAATATCCCCATATATTTGGAAATTAAACATAATTCTAAATCACCCAGGGTCAAAGAAGAAATCATATGACAAATCAGAAAATATTCTGAACTGAAAACACAATATGTTAAAATTTGTGGAATGTTAAACAGTGCTCAAAAGGAAAATTATAGCTTCCATGGTTATATTAGAAGAGTGAAAATCGATTTTTTAAATTTCTACCTTAAGAAGATAAAAAAAGAGAGGGAGGCAAATTAAATCCAAAGCAGGCATCATTTACTTAGGATACCACCACACACTCAGTGGAATAGCTAAAATTTAAAGGACTGATAATATTGTTATAGCAAGAATGGGGAACAACTGGAATTCACATACATTGTTGGTAGTAATGTAAAATGACACTGTCCAAAAACAATGACACAAAAGTTGTGTGTTTATAGCAGCTTTATTAATAGTAGCCAAAACCAGAAATAGCCCAAGTGTCTAAGAGCTGATGAATGGATAAAAAATTGTGATACAGACCACAAGGAAATACTATTATGTTTTATATTCCCTTTTAATACTCATTCCCCACTGTTATTTCCTCTCACTCAGACCTAGGGACACATACAGAATGAAAGTGAGGGGATGGAAAAAGGTATTCCATGCAAATGGAAATCAAAAGAAAGCTGGAGTAGCAATTCTCATATCAGACAAAATACACTTTAAAATAAAGACTACTACAAGAGACAAAGAAGGACACTACATAATGATCAAGGGATTGATCCAAGAAGAAGACATAACAATTGTAAATATTTATGCATCCAACATTGGAACACCTAAATAAATGAGGCAAATGCTAACAGCTATAAAAGGGGAAATCGACAGTAACACAATCACAGTAGGGGACTTTAACACCCCACTTTCACCAACGGACATATCATCCAAAATGAAAATAAATAAGGAAACACAAGCTTTAAATAATACATTAAACAAGATAGACTTAATCGAAATGTACAGGATATTCCATCCAAAAACAAAAGAATACACTTTGTTCTCAAGTGCTCATGAAACATTCTCCAGGAGAGATCATATCTTGGGTCACAAATCAAGCCTCAGTAAATTTAAGACCTTGAAATAGTATCAAGTATCTTTTCTGATTAGAACACTGTGAGATTAGATATCAATTACAGGAAAAAAACTGTAATAAATACAAACACATGGAGGCTAAACAATACACAACTTAATAAAGAAAAGATCACTGAACAAATCAAAGAGGAAATAAAAAATAACCTAGAAACAGAAGACAATGAAAACAGGACGACCCAAAACCTATGGGATGCAGCAAAAGCAATTCTAAGAGGGAAGTTTATAGCAATACAAACCTACATCAAGAAACATCTCAAATAAACAACCTAACCTTACACCTAAAGCAAGTAGAGAAAGAAGAACCAAAAAAAACCCAAAGTTAGCAGAAGGAAAGAAATCATAAAGATCAGATCAGAAATAAATGAAAAAGAAATGAAGGAAACAATAGCAAAGATCAACAAATCTAAAAGCTGGTTCTTTGAGAAGATAAACAAAGTTGGTAAACCATAAGCCAGACTCATCAAGAAAAAAGGGAGAAGACTCAAATCAGCAGAATTAGAAATGCAAAAAGGAGAAGTAACAACTGAGACTGCAGAAATACAAAGGATCATGAGAGATTACTACAAGCAATTATATGCCAATAAAATGGACAACCTGGAAGAAATGGACAAATTTTTAGAAAAGCACAACCTTCTGAGATTGAACAGGAAGAAATAGAAAATATAAACAGACCAATCACAAGCACCGAAATTGAGACTCTGATTAAAAATCTTCCAACAAACAAAAGCCCAGGACCAGAAGTCTTGTCAGGTGAATTCTATCAAACATTTACAGAAGAGCTAACACCTATCCTTTTCAAACTGTTCCAAAATACAGCAGAGGGAGGAACACTCCCAAAGTCATTCTATGAGGCCACCATCACCCTGATACCAAAACCAGACAAAGATGCCACAAAGAAAGAAAACTACAGGCCAATATTACTGATGAACATAGATGCAAAAATACTCAACAAAATACTAGCAAATAGAATCCAACAGCACATTAAAAGGATCATAGACCATGATCAAGTGGGGTTTATCCCAGGAATGCAAGGATTCTTCAATATATGCAAATCAATGTGATATACCATATTAATAAATTGAAGGAGAAAAAACATATGATCATCTCAATAGATGCAGAAAAAGCTTTCAACAAAATTCAACACCCATTTATGAAAAAAACCTCCAGAAAGTAGGCATAGATAAAACTTACCTCAACATAATAAAGGCCATATATGACAAACCCACAGCCAACATCGTTCTCAATGGTGAAAAACTGAAACCATTTCCACTAAGATCAGAAACAAGACAAGGTTGTTCACTCTCACCACTATTATTCAACATAGTTTTGGAAGTTTTAGCCACAGCAATCAGAGAAGAAAAAGAAATGAAAGGAATCCAAATCGGGAAAGAAGAAGTAATGCTGTCACTGTCTGCAGATAACAAGATACTATACATAGAGAATCCTAAAGACTCTACCAGAAAACTGCTAGAGCTAATCAATGAATTTGGTAAAGTTGCAGGATACAAAATTAATGCACAGAAGTCTCTTGCATTCCTATACACTAATGATGAAAAATCTGAAAGAGAAATTAAGGAAACACTCCCATTTACCACTGCAGAAAAATGATAGGAATAAACTTACCTAAGGAGACACAAAAGACCTGTATGCAGAAAACTATAAGACACTGATGGAAGAAATTAAAGATGATACAAACAGATGGAGAGATATACCATGTTCCTGGATTGGAAGAATCAACATTGTGAAAATGATTACACTACCCAAAGCAATCTACAGATTCAATGCAATCCCTATCATACTACCACTGGTATTTTTCACAGAACTAGAACAAAAAACTTCAAAATTTGTATGGAAACACAAAAGACCCAAAATAGCCCATGCAATCTTGAGAAAGAAAAACAGAGCTGGAGGAATCAGGCTTCCTGACTTCAGACTACACTACAAAGCTACAGTAATCAAGACAATATGGTACTGGCACAAAAACAGAAATAGAGATCAATGGAACAGTATAGAAAGCCCAGAGATAAACCCATGCACATGTTTATCTTATTTTTGATAAATGATGCAAGAATATACAATGGAGAAAAGACAGCGTCTTCAATAAGTGGTGTTGGGAAAACTGGACAGCTACATGTAAAAGAATGAAATTAGGAGATTCCCTAACACCATACACAAAAATAAACTTAAAATGGATTAAAGACCTAAATGTAAGGCTAGACACTATAAAATTCTTAGAGGAAAACATAGGCAGAACACTCTATGACATAAATCACAGCAAGATCCTTTTTGACCCACCTTCTAGACAAATGGAAATAAAAACAAAAATAAACAAATGGGACCTAATGAAACTTAAAAGCTTTTGGATAGCAAAGGAAACCATAAGCAAGATGAAAAAACAACCCTCAGAATGGAAGAAAATATTTGTAAATGAAGCAACTGACAAAGGATTAATCCCCCAAATTTATAAGCAGCTCATGCAGCTCGATATCAAAAAACAAACAACCCAATCCAAAAATGGGCAGAAGACCTAAATAGACACTTCTCCAAAGAAGATACACAGTTTGCCAACAAATACATGAAAGGATGCTCGGCACCTCTAATCATTAGAGAAATGCAAATCAAAACTACAATGAGGTATCACCTCACACCAGTCAGAACGGCCATTGTCAAACAATCTACAAACAATAAATGCTGGAGAGGGTGTGGAGAAAAGGGAACCCTCTTGCACTGATGGTGGGAATGTAAACTGATACAGTCACTGTGGAGAACAGTATGAAGGTTCCTTAAAAAACTAAAAATAGAACTACCATATGACCCAGCAATCCGACTACTGGGCATGCACCCTGAGAAAACCATAATTCAAAAGGAGTCATGTACCACAATGTTCATTGCAGCTCTATTTACAATAGCCAGGACATGGAAGCAACCTAAGTGTGCATCAACAGATGAATGGATAAAGAAGATGTGGCACATATATACAATGGAATATTACTCAGCCATAAAAAGAAACGAAATTGAGTTATTTGTAGTCAGGCGGATGGACCCAGAGTCTGTCATACAGAGTGAAGTTAAGTCAGAAAGAGAAAAACAAAAACCGTATGCTAACACATATGTATGGAATCTAAAAAAAAAATAATAATAATGGTTCTGGAAAACCTAAGGGCAGGACAGAAATAAAGATGCAGACATAGAGAATGGACTTGAGGATATGGGGAGGGGAAAGGGTAAGCTGTGACAAAGCGAGAGAGTGGCATGGACATATACACACTACCAATTGTAAAATAGCTAGTGGGAAGAAGCCACATAGCACAGGGAGATCCACTCGGTGCTTTGTGACCACCTGGAGGGGTGGGATAGGGATGGTGGGAGACACAAGAGGGAGGAGATATGGGAATATATGTATATGTATAGCTGATTCACTTTGTTATAAAGCAGAAAGTAACACACCATTGTAAAACAATTATACTCCATTAAAGATGTTTTAAAAAAATAAAATAAAAAAAATAAACAGTAAGGAGAAACCAGACCGAAATTCCATACTTTGCTTGTTAATCTGCTCAGCTACATATCCAAGAGTTCAATGCTTACAAGTTCTATTTTCCACTCAGCAGTAGAATATTATTCAGCCAACTTTTCTTCCACTTTATAATAAAGATCACTTTTCTTCCAGTTTTTAATATTTCCTTCTGAAATCTTACCAGAATCACCTTAGATGTTCATATTTCTTTCTAGTAACATCCTGTTCTTGACAATATATCTATGCTCTAAGATGATATCACCTTTGTCTTCTATCCTCCTCACTTCCTTCTTAGCTTTCATTGGAATTTAGGCTTTTTTTTTTATCACACACCTCAAAATTCTTCCAGACTGTACCCAATTAGCCAACTCCAAATCACTGCCACAATTTTAAGTATCTATTAAAACAGTATCCTACTTCCTGGTACCAAAGTCTGTATTAGTTTCCTAGGGCTGCCATAACAAACTGCCATAAATTAGGTGGCTTAAAATCACAGAAATTAATTTTCTCATAGTTCTGGAGAACCAAAGTCCAAAACTGAGTTGTTAGTAGGGCTGAGCTTCCTTTGAAGGCTCTAGGGGAGAACAGTTCCTTGCATCTTTCCACTTCTGATGGCTCCTGATGTTCCCTGGCTTGTAGTAGCATAAGTGTACTCTCTGCTTCCGTCTTCACAAAGTCTTCTTTGCTGTATCTCTGTGTCTCAGATCTCTCTCTCCATTCTCCTATAAGCGGACCAGTCACAGGATTTAGGGCCTATCCTAACCCCCAAATCATCTTACCTCCAGATCCTCAACTTAATTATATCTGCAAAGACTATTTCCAAATAAGGTCACTGTATTAGTTTGCTAGGTCTATCACAACTAAGTACCACAACTGAGGGTTTAAACAACAGAAATTTACTCTTTCACAGTTTTGGAGGCTAGAGGTCAGATCAATGTTTCAGCAAGATTGGTTTCTTTTAAAGACTGTGAGGAAGAACTTATTCCATCCCTCTGTCCAGCTTCTGTTTTGGCTGCCAATTTTTTGGTGTTCCTTGGTCTGTAAAAGTATAAGTCTGATCTCAATCTTCATCTTCACATAGCATTCACTCTGCATGTATGCATCTGTGTTCAAATTTCCCTTTTTATAAGGACACCAGCCATATTGGGTCATCTTCACGTGGCATTCATTCTGTATGTATGTTCAAATTTCCCTTTTTATAAGGACACCATCCATACTGGGTTAGGGTCTACCCTAATCACATTTTAACTAATTACATCTGCATCAAACTTATATCCAAATAAGCTCACATTCTAAAGTACTAGGGATTAGGACTTCAACCTATGAGTTCTTGGGAACACAATTCAACTCAGAACAGTCACATTCATAAGTACCAGGAGTTAGGCCATGGACATAACCTTTTTTTTTGGGGGGGGGGGTGTAAATATTTTGCCCAGTATAGTTGTTTGCTTTTTTTTTTCTTTCAATACTTTGAATATTTCATTCCACTCTTTTTGCTTGCATGGTTTCTGAGAAGTTAGCTGTAATTCTTATCCTTGTTCTTCTACAGCTGTTTTTCTCTCTGCTATTTTTCAAGATTTTCTGTTTCTTTGGTCTTCTGCATTTTGAATATTATGCCTAAGTATTTATTTTTTGGTATTTATCCTGCTTGATGTTCTCCTGCTTCAGTTTCGTGAATGTGTGGTTTGGTGCTTGTCATTAACTTTGGAAAATTCTCATGTATTATTACTTCAAATATTTGTTTTTGCTCTGTTCTCTTTCTCTTCTTGGTATTCCAATCACTTATCTGAAACACAACCTGAAATTGCCCCCAAATTCTTGCATGTGCTGTTCTGTGTTATTCACTCCCTTTTCTTTTTGCATTTCAGTTTGTGAAGTTTCTATTGACCTATATAAGCTTGCTGATTGTTTCTTCAGCCATGTCCAATCTACTGATGAGCCCATGAAAAGCATGCTTCATTTAGGTTACAGTTTTTTTTGTTTCTAGCATTTACTTTTGATTCTCCTTAAGAGTTTCCATCTCTCTGCTTACATTAACTATCTGTTCTTGCATGTTTTCTACTTTACCCATTAAAGACTTTAACATATTAGTTATTTAAGAGAATTCCAATACCTTTGTCATATTTGAGCCTGGTTCTGATGAATTCTTTGTATTTTCAGAGTTTTTTTTTCCCTATCATGCCCTGTAATTTTTTGTTGAAAGCTGAACATAATGTCATAGGATCTGAGGTAAACAGGCCTTTATTGTGAGATGTTATGTTAATCTAAGAGTCTGAGTGGGACTGCGTTTAATACCAGTTATAGTTGTAGGTGCCAGAGGCCTCGAACTCCTCCAGTGTCCTTGTTTTTGTCTCCCCTGTTAAATAGTTCTCCTCAGAGGGACTATATATTTTGCAGCTGTAACCCACTGTTACTATACTGGGGTTCTGTTGGTGTTATGGTAAAGAATGGGGGAGAGAAAGCATATCTACTATAGTAGCATAACTTACTATAATCTTACAATTAAATCTCAGTCTTTTGGTGGGTCTGTGTCCCTGGTCTGTGACTTTAACAAGTGTTTCTTATTTTCCACCCCCATTCTCTCTTAGGTGAGACAGAAAGGCTACAGAGGGCAGGAGTGGGAGAAATGCTCTTCTCTCAGATGGAATAAGGCTCTGGTAAAGTTTTTTTTCCCTGAAGAGTAAACCTTGTAATGGATAATGCTCTAGGCTTATTTCATAAAGGTTACCCTTCCCTTCCATTCCAGAGCCACTAGGGATCCTTTTTGGCTCTTCATTCTGAGAACTTAGTTGGGTGCCTAAAGGTAAAGTCCATGGAAGTGTGAGGTGTGGGGTTCCCTTAGGCTGTAGTCCCCAGGAGTTTTTCACTCTCAGACTAGTCCACACTCAGCCTCAAGCAATTCAACAAAATTACCATTTAAGTGCTCCTACCAGTTAGTTTATGATTGCTATAGTTTCTGCTCCAGGTAAGCAGATCTTGGCTGTAACTCTTTGGATTTGCCTGTCTCTCCATATTTCGGGTTGGCGGTTTGCTCTGCAACCTCAATTATCTGATGGGTTCATGAAAAGGCAATGATTTTCAGTTTGTTCACCTTTTTCTCGCTGTAAGGACAGTTGTGACAACTTCCAAGCTCTTTACATGTTGGAGCTGAAACCAGAATCCCCCTAATGTCTTTAATAGTATGATGATTTTTTTTGGCAACTTATACATGTAGTTATTGCAGTGAGAATATTGATCGGCCAACTATATATACTATATGCTACCTAGTAGCGGAAGACTGCCACCTCTCTCCATTGCCCTTATATAAGCTGCTCTCAACCAGTACCCTAGAGAGTTAAACACTATAGAAAATGATTTAAATAATTATTTTCTAAATTCTGCCAAGGATGTTACATAGCTAGTACCATTCTAGATGCATAGGATTTAGTTTCTTACATAAAATGGATGCCTTAGCCATTTTATCCCTTAATATTTCAATGTGTATTTCCTAGAATAAGTATATTTTCTTACATAACTGCAAAATATCACATTCAGGAAATTCAACATTGACAGAATATTTTAATATAATCTAGCATCAATAGTACAGTTTTGTCAATTGTCCCCATATTTTCCCTCCAAAAGAACTGTGATCTGGATCATATATTCATTCAGTTGTCATATATCTTAGTCTATCTTTCAATCTGAAGCAGTTCCTCAGGCTTTCTTGGCTTTTATTACATTGGCTTTTTTTTTTTTTTTTTTTTTAAGTATACAGGCCAGTTTTCATTTCTTAATAGCATGTTTCTGATTTTGGCTTTGTCTGATGTCTCCTCATGGTTAAATTCAGGTTATGTATGTCTGGTCAGAATACTACATAGTGATATTATATCTTTCTAATAGGCTACATTAGTTTTTTTTATTTTTACTGTTCAAGTTTTTAAACATACGCAAAAGCAGGGAGAATAATATAGTGATCCCTTATGTACCTACCTCTCCAAATTAACCTTTTACTGCTCTCACTTCATCCATCCTCTTCTCCCTTTCTTTCCTTCACTTCATTGCTTTGCTCTGATATTTTCAAGCAAATTCTTAACATTGTCCTGTTACCCATTTCACTACTGAATGCATCTCTTAAAAATAAGGCCTTTTCCTCACATAACCACAATATCATTATCACACCATCAAAATTATCAATTATTCCTGAACATTATCTAATCATCAGCTGTGGTCAATTTTTCCCAATGATCTCAAAAATGTCTTTTCAGGGTTCTTGTTCAAATCAAGACCCAAACCAAGTCCACACACTGTCTTTGGTTGCTGTGTTTCTCACATCAGTGTCATTCAAGGCCTTGGTGGGTCTCAGGAGTGCTGGCTCCTCCCCTGTCCTTCCGCTGCTCCAGCCCAGCCTGTTTGGCGCTCACCTCTCCTACCTCCTGCTGAGTCCGGGGCAAACCCACACAACTAGGGCCTCTCCTCCAGCCCCTGCACAGCATGGCCTGTGCCACAGGGACCCTGGGACCTGGAGGTCACTGTTCTTGGCTGTTCCCTTCTCTGAACAGACATAGGCTACGTTAGTTTTGATCACTCAGGCAAGGTTACTGTCTGGTTCTCTACCATATAGTTAAGACAATATCAATATCCTGCTCCTCATCAAACTTTTCCCCAATCCTGACCCCAGACTTTTCATGCATTGATGCTTCTTACCCAGTCAATCTTTACTATGATTATTGCAATGATTCTCTAATTTGACTGCTCACTCCACATTTATTAATCAGTATCCTACTCTATGCAAAAGTCTTCCCTTTCCCCTTTTAATCTCTCTCTCTTTCTCTCTCTCTCTCTCATCAGGATACACTCATGGCTACCTATATTTTCACTGGGTTAATTACTGTCCTTAGCTATTTCAATGCTCAGAGAGCCCCAGATTTGGCCAGTGGAAGCCTCTCCAAACAAGCTCTTGGGTTTTTTTTTTTTTTTTGACATGCCCCCATCATTTTTTTTAAACACTTCCTTGCCTTCTGGTAACAATAAGACGTCCCAGGCCCATTTTGTAGCCCCTCTTCCCCAACCCTGGAGATCAGACACTTCTCCAAAGATCTATATTTCCTTTCAGTAAGGAATAGTATTAGAAAACAGAATGAGTGCCACATGTTCTCACTGCTATCATGGTAAGTTTGAGTCTAGTCTTGTCATATCCAATTTGGTAGCCATTATCCAAATGTGGCCATTTAAATCAAAATTAATAAAAATAAAAATTCAGTTCCTCAGCTGCACTAGTCACATTTCACGTGGTCAATAGTTACACATGTATTTAGTAGCTACCATATTGGACAGCACAGATATTTATAGAGCATTTTCGTCATTACAGAAAGTTCTATTAGACATTACTGTTCTAGACCCTTTCACAAAGCAAATCAAGGAAACACACACACACACACACACACACACACACACAAATTCTCACTCTCCATTGCCTTTTAAATATCTTTCTACATTCCACTACAATAATTCTTTCACATATTAATTATTTATTGAGCATATACTATTGGACAGTTACTGTTCAAGACCCTGTAGGTTCAGAAATACACAGTTCCTGTTCTCAAAAAACTTACAATGTAATGAGAAGACAGAAAAATAAATGGAACATTATTATAAAATAATGGATTATTATTATAACACAGGGTGCTACATCATTATATACCCCATAGTGGGAATATCAAGGAAGGCTTCCTGAGAGAAATGACATTTATTAAATTTAGAAAGGTAAATAACTATTACCCTGGAAATTTGGGGGATAAGTTGGGGGTGGGGTCATTTGCTGTTCTCCATCATTTTTTCCCACCTCTGTTACAATTACTAAAGTGCTTTTCTTAATCTCCCCTAAACCCTTTCAATATTCTGTTTATCTTTCCAAACCCATCTTTTATGGTGCATTTCTAAATGCCTCTAACCAGATAAAGCTCCTTCCCCAATTCCCAAATATACAGTCTTTACTGATTTCAAGCACATAAAAGATTTGGTTTAGCCACTGTGGAAAACAGTATGGAGATTCCTCAGAAAACTAAAAATAGAATTACCATATGATCCAGCAATCCCACTCATGGGCATATATTCAGACAAAACTATAATTCAAAAAGACACATGCACCCTTGTGTTCACAGCAGCGCTATTCACAATAGCCAAGACACGGAAACAGCCTAAATATCTGTCAACAGATGAATGGATAAAGAAGATGTGGTACATATATACAATGGAATACTACTCATACATAAAAAAGAATGAAATAATGCCATTTGCAGCAACATGGATGCAACTAGAGATAATCATACTAAGTGAAGTAAGTCAGAAAGAGAAAGACAAATACCATATGATATCACTTATATGTGGAATCTAAAATATGACACAGATGAACCTATCCATGAAAACAGAAATGGAATCATGGACATAGAGAACAGACTGGTGGTTGCCAAGGGGGAGGGGGTTGGGGCAGGGATGGAGTGGGAGGTTGGGGTTAGCAGATGTAAGCTTTTATGCAGAGAACGGATAAACAACAAGGTCCTAGTATATAGCACAGAGAACTACATTTAATATCCTATGACAACCATAATGGAAAAGAATATTAAAAAAAGAATGTGTATATATATATATATATCTGAATAACTTCACTGTACAGCAGAAATTAACACAAGACTGTAGATCAACTTCAATAGAAAATATTGATTAAAAAAAGATTTGGTTTATTTTTGTTGTTATCAATGTACTAATGGATAAGAACATGGCTTCGGAATCAGACTTATTGTTTACTAGCTGTATGACCTCGGGAAAGTTACTTAATCTCCCTAAACTTCAATTTCTGCATCTAAAGGTGGGATTGATAATGCCTCATAGCTTTATGTTTGAGGACTAAATAAAATAATGTACTGAAAATGCTTAGCATTATGACTGGAATATGGTAAATTATATGGTCTACTAGTAACAATGTTAGACGTGTTTCTTCCTTTGTTTGCTGGAAGTTTTAAATTTGTTCACACTTTTCCAGGCCAATCTTTATATTATCAAGGCATATGCAGTACTTTAGTAATATTGAGCAAATCCCCTAAATTATTCAGATAGATTCCTTCCAGTCAGAATATTAAGGCATATTCAAATGTGAGATATTTTTGATAGACAATTCTATTTATAACTATGAAATTATGAAATCATTTTCAAATATATTATTTCTCTATTGCTTGTAGTAACTTTAAATAAAAATTATTAAATAAAATATAATTTCATATATAAAAACTTTAAATAAAATATTTTCCTATTAGGTTTATTAAATATGTAAAATTTCTTTAAATTCTGAAATAAAATTTTCTTAAAAATTTCAAGTTGGGAAAGCATACTACTAATACCTGAACTACTAAATGGCAAAAATCAATCTATTAATAAAAATTAATTTGTCAGAATTCATGTTCCTATTTATAAAAGGATCCTATAAAACCAAATTTGAAATTGGTTCCTAATGAAACAAAGCATCTTGATTTTTTTATAGAAATATATTTAAAAATAGTTAATGTAGTAATAATCAAAAACAATATTAAATCAAGGATAATTTCTTTCCTTTGACATATTATTTAAAATAGATAGCTAGTGGGAAGTAGCTGCATAGCACAGGGAGATCAGCTAGGTGGTTTGTGACCACCTAGAGGGGTGGGATAGGGAGGGTGGGAGGGAGGGAGATGCAAGAGGGAAGAGATATGGGAACATATGTATATGTATAACTGATTCACTTTGTTATAAAGCAGAAACTAACACAACATTGTAAAGCAATTATACTCCAATAAAGATGCTAATATATATATATAGTAAAATAAGGCATAAATAAATAAACTTGATCAAACATTTCCCAGATTTTCCCAAATCATCACCATTATTATTCATTCCCACAATAAATATTTCATATTGGCATATAAAAAATATAAGAGAAAAAAAGCACATTATACCATGAGAACTAGAGATAATTTTGCTCTCCATCACAGCTTATTTAGATATGCACTGAAAGATGCATATCTAACATGTTGCTAACAAATGAAAAATATGCTTTTCAAAATGGACGCTTTTAATGAAGCATATTTTATTTGCAAAAAGGGTAAGCATGGTCATCTAAAACTTCATTGCTTATATGAAAAAGGAGTGCTCACCAGGTTTAACAAATACCAAACATAAAAGGGAGAGCAATGTCATTTCCTCCAAAATAACTGAAAACCCTGCAGATTGTTACTTTTTTCTTCACTAAGCAAAAGGTAAATATATAATACACTTGTGTTTTCCTTGTTACCCTTACTAGTAAAATTTTAAAATCAACTTGATATGTACATTTCTTTCAAACTCGTTTAAGCATAATAGTGATTTAAAAAAATGGAAATGTGAGAAGTTTCAGAATACACTGCTATGTTTAAAAATTATTAAATCCCACTTATTCTAAACAACTGTGTACAGTTCATATCCTCTAACTTGTGAAATATATTGACAATAAAATCTTTGTTCATGTTTTGCCAAAGGCGACCTTACCTGCGGAGTCCAATAAAAAGTAGGGCTCAATCTGTAGAGTTTTCGTTTGTGGAAACTCTGAAGTGGCCTTGTTCGAGCTGCTGTACTCATGATAGTCAAGGATGGAGATTTCAATCTTGTCCTGTCTTTTCTCCTTTTCTTACTGTGCTTCTGGTTAAGTAACCAGCTACTGGAGGAAGAGAGCTCATCTAAATTCTCTGAAGCACTGATATGCCATGAAATAAATGGGAGTGGAGGGAATAAAACAAAAACAAAAAGACAAAGAAAACTAAATGTAAATCACCTTGATCTATTATGACAGAAGAGTATTAATTTTAGCCAATTTTGTGGTAACAATCGATGAAAGAATTAATATTAATGGGAAATTGCATTTCAAGTTGTGAATACAGAATTTCTATTTTCTCCTGCAAAACAAATATCCCACAGGTTAGAAATGCTTACATGAGTTCACTAGTACAATGTAAACGTTCACTGTAAATCAATAATTCATGAATATTACAGTGTTGAAACTACTTACATCAAATTCTTTTTGAATAAGGGTGAAATTATACAGGATTACAGGTTTTTAAAGGGCTAAAATCTCATCACTACATCATTAGCTGCTCTTACATAAGCATTACATATCGTTTCAGTGAATTTTGAAACAAAGATGCAATCCGACTACATTTTAAGAATGTTTTCAAACTTCTGATGACACAGAAGCCACAAACTATAAAATATTAAAACAGATCACACAAACTACACATGAAATAAGCATAATTTTATAATCATTCTTCATATTAATTTTTAAACATTTATTTAAATATTTTAAAACATCAAAACATCAGGAGGAAGTTAATGCCTGTCACCACATAAATTTAAATTCATTTATACCAGTATATTATATATAAAATATTCGGCTTTTTGGGCACTATAATATACCAGTTTCAACCTTATTTATATAAGACGAAAGCTAGTCAACTTAGCATTCTAAGATCAACAAGTGAAACTGCTGTACATGTTATTGCTAATCAACATATGAATTCTAAATGTGCTATTTTGTTCAGGTAGAATCAGTGTTTAATGGTAAACATAAGATATGGTTTTTCTATAGCAGTATCATTGGTTTTGAATATTTACGGCTGCTATAAGATATTCTATTATCTTGTAGATAAAGCAAGTAATTCAAGAACTTTACATAGTAATAAGAAACAAGAAATAAAGGTACCTGAATGGCTTATGTTGGTGAAACCAAAATAAAATATAGAATTTGGTGACTACATATAAATAAAATTGAGTATGTACTACTGGCCAGACCAGTATAGGTAAATTGGTCTGGCCCCTGCCGCTGGCTCTCCTGCTGCATCGTGCATCACACTCCGTCTGGTTCCCTGTGTTCCAGCTGCACTGCCTCCTTTCATTTCAAATAACTCGCACTCACTACTCACTATTATATATAATTTCTGCTTCCTGGAATTTTCTCACATCCTCCTTCAATTACATAATTTCCAATAATCATCTCAGTTCAAAAGTCATTTCCTCAGGTGTCTTTGAGCCCTTGCATAGCCCCTCCAAAGACTAAGTCAAATTCCCTTATGAGCTCTGATAGTACCATTCACCTTTTCTTCATAGTATTTTTCATGGTGATAAGTTTACATTTATTTGTATTATTATCTGATTAATGTCTTTCTCCTTTTCTAAGACTGTAAGTATTACAAAGACTGTGTCTGTTTTGTTTAACTTTATATCAAGAAGTTCCTGATATTGTACCTTGCATACAGCAAATACTCAATATTTATTGAATGAATGGAGAAATATAAACATATATATTTGCAGATTTACCCACTCCAGCTCAGTGCTTTGCACAGTGCATGTATAACACCACATACTACACCTAAATAATTAGTTTAGTGAATGAGTAAACATGTAACATTCTAGTTTAAGACCCAAAAGAAGCTCTAAACAGAAGGCTACAAGAGTCCTTTTAGAAAAATAAGTTACATATTTACACTGCCTTGAGTTCCATTCTAAATCTCTAACTTTGGTTTAAAAAGTTAGTTTCTGATAGTAAAATATGATGTACCTTATTTTATCTCATAATCATATATGCCCATTATAAATTTATGAGAATAATAAGCAGATGAGAGCTATAAGATGTTCTGATTTGTAAAAGAGAAGGCATGGATAAAGTTTAAAATTTTTCTTCTAATTTAAAAAGTGCAAAATGACCGAGAGCTTTATCTAAGAAAATAAGCCAAAAGTCATAAATTCATGTTTTATTAACATTGTTAAATTTCTCTAAGTTACTTAATGACTTTCTGATAATTGGTTTTCTATTACAATCTTAGAAAATCTTAGCAGTTAAGATATTTATGGATAACAATAGGCATTCAATTTGCTTTTACAGAGTATAAATGGAAAACTTCAAGTGAATTTTTTAAATAAAAATTTTACTATACTGATTACTACAGAAACCAAAGGCCCAGAAGCGAGGCAATTAATCTTTTAACTGATATTTTATTATAAATCCCTACAAAAATCAATTCCTGCAAACATTATGTACTTGCATCAAAATTAATAAAACAATCTAAAGATATGGGTTTATGGGGACATATATTAGCTAACTTCTTGGTGTCATCTTGGGGGTGGTGATAATGGTGGATGGATATGGAAGAACAGTCTAATTTCAACCTATTTTTTAATAAACTCAGTGAAAGATAGTCTAGAATTTTTAGTAACTTATTCAAGTATTTCATAACCTTTGGCCTAAGCCAAATTATTTTCTTAGAAGGACTGAAATAATCATTATAACACTCTGCTCAAATGCTTTTAGTAAATAAGAAACTTTGGGTCCTGGTTATAAATTTAGGATTCTAAAACCATAAATAGACAAGACTTCATGAAATTGTTTTTATCTTTTAATCTCAAGGAACAGCAGCAATTATTCAACACAGAATTTTAAATTACTGTTTTAGTACTGTTTTCAACATTTCCCCCACATTCATGTATTCTTATACTAAATACACTTAAGAAAAAGCAGAAATCAACAATGGAGAAAAGAATTATAATGTGTATTATCTAAGAACTTACGATAGCCCCCCAGTTCCCAATCTACTCATATACACAAATACCCACACCTGCTATACTGGGCTGAACAGTGTCCTCACAATATTTACATCCACCAGGAACCTCAGATTGTGACCTTACTTGGAAATACAGTCTTTGCAGATGTAATTAGGTAAAATGAGGTCATACTGGATTAGGGTAGGTCCTATATCCAATCACTGATGTCCTTATAAGAAGAGACACAGAATTAAGGAAGAGATCCACCCAGGGAATAATGCCATGTGAAGACAGAGGAGAGAAGCCAAAAACGCCAAGGACTGCCAGGAACTGCCAGAAGCCAGGAAAAGGCAAGGATGGATTCTTCCCAGAAACCTTCAGAGACAGCATGGCCCTGCCTGACACCTTGATTTTAAAAACATCTAGCCTCCAGAATTGTGAAAGAATAAATATCTGTTATACCAAGCCACACACTTAGTGGTGATTTGTTATAACACCCCTACGAAATGCATATATTCATAAAAGTACACACCTAAGAATCACTATTTTTGCATAAGTTATGTCTATTTCAAGTCTACTTTGATCTTTTGGAGTTCTTTGATGACTTCAACCTATAGCAGCTAAGGTAGGTGCAACCTTTTCCAAACTTTCCCTGATGCCCAAAGTCCTGCCAATAGTTGAATTTAATACCTTTCTTTCCCTTGATAATGTTTGGAGAAATTAATGCATCATATACTCAGATATATTCAATGATATTTTAAAGAAATTATATAAAATTGGACTTTATATAAACTTACTAAAATGGCCCACTAGGGGCATTACTTGTCCTCCACATGGCAAAACAAACATCTCTCTCAAACGGCCAATGGACCAAGATCCAGGCATTATCTGCTACATATAGAGAAAACAGTGCATCGACCAGCCCATTTCACCTACTCTAGGAATTAATTAGGAAAATTAGACCCCTTACTCAAAAATACGAGTCTCTTCAACCATAGCAACAAGAAAATGTGTTGGAGTACACTGTAAAATGGCATTCTAAATTAGATATGGCCCCTAAAAAAAATTAAGGTACTTACCTGTTCTAAAAAATTAAGGTACATCTTAATGCAGCCATTAAAATGGAAAAAAAAATTTAAGTATAGAAAGCTTCAGATATACTTTGAAATAAGATATAAAACGGCTTCCAATAGATCTCAACTATGAAAATAATGTAAAAAATGATAGGAAGGAAATATACTCTGAGCAATATAAGTGATTTCCACTTTCTTCTTAGTATTTTATGACTTTTTAACTTTTCATACAATGAACTTATATAATTTTATAAGAAGAAAACAAAAATGTCATCCAAAATTGCAGTCTTTTTTTTTTGGCATTAGAAATTTCTAATATTTACATTTTAAAATGTAACATAACAACCAAATGTAATATGGATTTTGTTTGGGTCCTGATTCTAACAAATTATCCTAACAAACAAATTTGTTAGAATAACAAATTATTCTAACAAAATCATAAAAAGATGATTTTGAGACAACTGGGAAAATATGAATATAGAGAATTTCATGATAGTGATAAATTATGACTAATATAAGAATAATAAAAAAAAGCAGATGATAACATGGTGGGTATGTTGAAAAAAAGCTTATCAGAGAAATATACAGAAGTATTTACAGTTAAAATAACAATCAATAGAATTTATTTTTTAAAAGCATAGGAAAAAAATGTGTCAGGAAGGGAAATAGCTGAAATGAGTAGCAAAATCTTGACAACTGTTAAAGCTGGGAATAAGTTGATTCACTTTGCTATGCTTTCTATATGTTAAAGCTTTTCATAATAAAGGTTGAGAGAAAAAGAGACCGACTATTGCAGTGTTATTTGCTATTCTTATCTCTGGCTCTTAATTTCAAGTGGGACTTGAAATTACAAAGTATAAAGGCAAAGGGACTAGGAAGCCAATATGATAGCTATATTGTTCTGAGTATTGTGACATAAAATTTGCCAAACATTTCTAGCTAATCTATAGTTTGGGAGTACAGTTCAGATTCTTCAATATAATCTGTGAGCTGTTTTTCTGACATATAAGATACAGTTTGAAATTGAGACTTTCTATTTTACTAATTATTTTTCATTTTAAAGGAAAATTTGCAAATAGAAAAAAGTTGAAAAAAATAAAAGCTAAAATATTTTTCAAAATCTCATCATCTAAACACAAATATAGCTTTAATAAAAACTTTAAATTTTATCCTTCAAATCTTTTTTTTTCTATGAAATCATACTGTACAATGATTTTGGCATCCTGATTTTTCCACCTAACATTCCAAAGGAAGTATGTTCCTATATGACTACATCCCTTCTATACACATAATTTTTTATTTTGTGGTACGCGGGCCTCTCACTGTTGTGGCCTCTCCTGTTGCAGAGCACAGGCTCTGGACATGCAGGCTCGGCGGCCATGGCTCACGGGCCTAGCCGCTCTGCGGCATGTGAGATCTTCCCGGACCGGGGCACGAACCCGTGTCCCCTGCATTGGCAGGTGGACTCTCAACCACTGCGCCACCAGGGAAGCCCTACACATAATTTTTTAATAGTTATATGATATGCCTTCCAGTGGTTGCATCACAATTTATTTAAACATTTCCTATAACATTAAGTTTCAGACTTATATTAATAGAGGTTAAAAGGGAAAAGTAAAGTTTTTACAAAAGAAAATAATTCCTACTGGTATTATTTTAAAAACACAGCAGGAGAAGTTTTAGTTCCTTATTGATGTTGTACATCTAGCTAATACAATAGTTAATGACACTCATAGAAACCCAAAATTATTTTGAAAACTTCAGCCTGGAATTTGCTGCTAAAAATGTTTTCTCATAACTGAGAAGTGACTATTGAAAATATTATGAGGGTAAAAGAATTACTTTATATGTTATTAGTTTACCAGCTTAGCGGCAGTTTTTCAATTGTGATGCCCAATTAGAAAGAATCGTTGCATTTCGTGAGATAATTATCATTAGTGGAATTAAGTAGCATGAAAATGATTAATTGGAATTTAATTTCATATCATATTCTGGGACTCATTAAAGTAAAAAAACAACAACAAAAATCTAGCCATTATTTCAAGTAGAAATTCACTTTCCCAGAGATAATACCCCATGGGGTAAATAAGGATGCATTTATAACATTTTATCTTCATTTTAGAGTATGAGATCTAAAAACCAATAACTATCTCTATGATGGTAAAATGTAATGCTTCATTTGTTTGAAGACTCAATCTTTTCAGCTGCTCAGTTCCTGGTGACTCATCTTAAACCCTGCTGCCAAGATTAATAAAGCTAAGAAAACAATTCTGAGTTCTGGGAGATACTTCCATTAAATAAGAGATGGGGATTGGGAATCAATAAATAAAAAGTGGAAAAAACAGCTGCCCTGAAAAATAATTAACCAAGTAAATTTACTTTAGACATTGAAAGAAAAAGATCATTAGGATATTATAAAAATTACCTTAAATATTTTTTAAAAATTATATCAAGCATTAAGTTCTACATGGTCCACTAAAAATTAATACATAGAATAGGTAACCAAACTTTAAAAATTCAAAATTTAAATTTCTTCCAACCTAACTATATACCAAACTTATGATATAATGTGATATAAAGCTAGAATGAGAATGCTTTATTAGAAGCACTTATGAGTTTACTTATCTGGTAAGTCCAAATATACAGAATACAGCTGAAATTGCAAAATCCTTTTAAATAACCAAAAAAGATCTTAGTAAGTCCATGTATGAAAGCTCACTCCTGTTACTGTTAAGAGAGAGGCCTTCTCTCTTACTACAGAATGTCTCTTATTATAGTACAGGTACTTCTACCACTCTAACTTTGGTTATCTGATTTTCTAGTCCAGAGTTAAATTTGATGAGAGGAAGCAGAATTTCAGGAGACAGCCATGAGACCAACAACTGAAATACCAACCTGACTATGGGAGAGAAAAAGCAAATAAATACAAAATATTTTTGTTTTGAATGCTGATTACCTGAAAGAAATCTTAAAAGTCATTCCATTCATTCAAAAAATATTTATTCGTGTCCATGTTATGACTCGTTGATCTAGATGCTAGGAATATAGCAGTTAATAAGACAGACCAAAAAAATTCCTACTCTCATGGAGTTTACATTCTCATCCAGGAGGACACAGATAATAAACAAGTAAAAAATAATAACAAAATTGTATCACACTTGTCATCTCATTTGATCCTCACAACAACCCAGGAAGCAAACTATTCTCATTTCAACTGTGATTTAGAAAGTTACCTAAAATCACAATGCTACCAAGTTGCAGAGTTAGGACTGATCTCAGACCCATCTGATTCCAAAACGATTTTAACAATGCAGTGAGTTTTCTTCATAGCATTTGATCAGGATTTTAAATTTCACATTTATTTGTGTGATTATTCAGTTGATGTCATTTTTACCCAATTAGACTCTACACCATAAGGTCAGAGATCACACCTGGTTTTGTTCAACATCATATCCCAATCCAATCCAAAGCCTGGCACACTGCCATCACTCAGTAGGTATTTGTTGACTATTAAGTGAATTCTTTTATAGATAAACAATTATTAATCTCAATAGCCTCTGAGGATGTGGTCATAGTGATGAGCTTGAGTTATCAAAGAAAAACTGAATTAAGTTCAGTATCATCCAAGAAAGGCAATGTGTAATAAATTTTACTTAAACAATTCTTCCCAATGGCTTATATGAAAGTTTTTAAAATTTGAATAGAATTATCATTTCTCCTACTGTCTTGGGTACTTCTTTCCATAATAACTTCTAGATTATCCTTTAAAGTTACTAAGATATGTTGAGTATAGTAATTTTGCTTTATTCACTAAATCTCTAGATTTAAGCTAACATAAAACATCAAAAGCAAAGCACAATAGTGATGTTACAAAAAGATATACATTTTAGGCTGTATTGAGACCTTTTTGGTTTTATTTTTAATTTGTTTTAAAAAATGGAATTCCTTACAAATAAGCATTTAATTGAAGAATATTAGCATTAGAAACTACTTTACAAAATATTTGTATTCCAGTAAATTTAGGATAAAAAAAGTGAGATGTAAAGAGATTAACTGACTTGCTCAAGGTCACAAAATGTCAAAACAAAAAGTATATGTAAAAAGGGTATACTTCCAAAATCTCAAGTAACCCAAAAACCACTAAATTAAAAACCACTATAATTAAGAATTAACAAAAGTTAAAACTTTCTAGGGGGGAGGAAGGAGATTAAATGCCCAAGATGGTCTTTTGAGAAGGTATGTTTAGTGTAATGAGAATAAAATCCAACAGTGTGTTTACCTGGGTTTACAGAGTCCCAAACAAATTAGGTAGACCAAAAACAAGTCAGCAACTTTTTATCTTCCCAAGAGATATGATGGAAAAATAGGTGGTACCTCAGTGACTCCTAGTACCTATGTGACAGGTGTCTTCAGTAATAGCTGGCCTATAAGGCTCTACATATGCCCTCAAATACTTATCGTAACTCTGGCCACTTTGAAGTACTTCTTTAAAAGAGTAAGAATAGTTGTAAATCAATGACCAGTACCCTGCTAAGGATCTGAAAGAAATATATCCACAATTTTAATATATATTATATACTGTCTCCCAGTAGCTGGTATGTTTACTGCAAGACATACTTAAAACTCTTAGTTGATGACCTGATGAGTGATATACTACATTTTAGTAGATAAAACATGTGCCATTTAAGATGATAGAATTGTAGAAACTGGGTTACAGTGTAGACTTAATGTTGGTTAAGACTTTACAAAATTTTTAGAAGCAAGAGAATATCAATATTTAGATACCATAATGAAACCAATAACTGGATCAGTCTCTACCAGTAACTTTTAAGGTAACATTGAAGTGAGATTTAATTCTCTTTGTTTCACTTTCAACGAATTAAATATCACATTCCTACTTCTACCTTAAATTTTTGGTATTTTATGGTTATAATTTTAACAACGTAGTACTAAAAATTGTATTTTCTATTTAACCTTTTTGAAGTGTACAATTTTTACCTTATTTTAACTTTTTTATTGTAAAATATAAGATACCTATAGTTAAGTACATAAAACATTTATCTTTTGAGAAGGTATGTGTAACTTGTATATATGAAGCAATACCTCACCTACTCCTCCACTGTCCCATAATTACCACTCAGGTCAAGAAAAGGAACATTATCAGCACCTAAGAAACCCCTGCCACATGTGGACCTCTCCATCATACTTAATGTAGAAACATCAAAAGTTAAATCAGTACAGATCTTTCTCAAATTATGATGGGGTTACATCCTGATAAACCCATTGTAAATTGAAAATATTTTAAGTCAAAAATGCATATAATCCCAAACATCATAGCTTAGCCTAGACTACCTTAAACATGCTCAGAATACTGATATTAGCCTACAGTGAGGTAAAATCACCTAACACAAAGCCTATTTTATAATAAAATGTTGAATACCTCATGTAACTTATTGAATACTATACTGAAAGTTAAAAATGGAATAGCTGCATGGGTGCAGAAAGTAAGTATATTGGCTGTTTACCCTCATGATTTGTGGCTGTCTGGGAGCTGCAGCTTGTTGCCACTGCCCAGCATCACAAGAGATTATCATGCCACATACCACTAGACCAGGAAAAGATCCAAATTCAAAATTTGACATACAGTTTCTACTGAATACATATCACTTTCGCACCATCATAAAGTTGAAAAACTGTAAGTCTGACCATTGTAAGTCAAGGAACTTCTGTACTTTTACCAGCCTCCTGAGAATAATTTAAATCCATTTACCTTCCTCCTGGCCTATATGCTGTTGTTGCCATGGAATTTTTTTAACCCTACTAGACATATTTTCTACTGTTTGTTCACATATAACCATATAGTTATTACCATATTATTTGTTCTTCATCCCTTCTTGCATCTCTCAAAAGGATCATCACTTTCCACGGCCTGAAACACTCCCTTTATGGTCATCATTAATTAGAGTCTACTGGTGACACACTCTCAGTTTTGCTTTGTCTGAAAACAATTGTGTTTCAAGGCCAGACTTTAAAGATGTTTTCTCTGAGTATAGAATTTCTAGATAGACAGTTATTTTCTTTCAACACAATGAAGATATCATTTCACTGTACTCTGGCTCCTATTATTACTCTTGAGAAGTCAGCTGTCAGCTGAACTCTGGCTTCAATTAAGGTAATGTCTTCCTCCTTTCCTGCCCCGACTGTTGCTTTTAGATATTCCATTTGTTTCTGTTTTTGCTTTTTTCCCCCACATTTCGTCTCTATTTCTAGGGGTATACTTCTTTTTATTTGTCCTGCTCAGGAATCTGTGTTTGACTTCCTGAATGTGATGTCTTTCATCAGATCAGGTAACTTTTCATCCAATACCTCCTCAACTATTGCTTCTGCTCCAGTCTCTATCTCATCTTCCAGGCCGCTAATTAAGTCTCATATTAGACCTGCTCAATATAGTCTCCACATTTTGTTTTTATTGGCTGCACCTGGTGGCATGTGGGATCTTAGTTCCCCAACCAGGAATTGAACCCATGCCCCCTGCAGTGGAAGCATGTAGTCTTAAACACAGGACCACGAGGGAAGTCCATGTTCTCCACATTTTTAAATGACTCTTGTATTTTCCATTGTTTTGTCTCTTTTCCTACATTCTGTAACTTTTCTTCTAATCTATCTTTTACATTATGAATTCTGTCTCCAATTGTGTCCACATTGCTGCCAAACTCACTTGGTTTTTAATTTCAGCATTTTTCAGAAGTTTTGGACCTTTTTCAAATGTGCTAGTCACTTTTATAGATTCTTCCCTGCAGGTATTTTTAAGCCTCTTTTATTTCTAAAATCAGAATAAGCACTGTTTTTTAAATAATCAGCATTTGATAATTCGAATATCTGAAAACTTTATGATCTGCTTTTGCTGTTATTTTCTCCTTATTCTTACTGTCTTTGCCCTGTGTCCTCATGTTTGATTATATTTGACTGTGTGCTGATCACTGCTCTTGAAAAATTATTCATGAGGATTCCCTGGGCCTAAGAAAGAAGGTGCCTTCCTCTAGAGAGAATCTGCATTTGCCTCTGCCATCATCCATTCTAGAACCATTGTAGTGTCATCCATTCTAGAACCATTTTAAACTAGGCATTCCTTGGATGACTCATTGATACAAATTTGGACTGAAAATCCATGTCAAAGTCCCCATCATGGTCACACTATCTCAAAGTAGGTTTGCTTTTTTAATTTTATCTTCTGCTGTGCTCAGCACCAAGGCAACTCTCCCCATGGTGCCCCAGGAATGGGAAAAGGGAAACAGTTTTTTTTTAATTGAAGTATAGTTGATTTACAAGGTTGTGTCAGTTTCTGGTGTACAGCAAAGGATATGAAAAAGAATATGAATATATATTCTTTTCCATATTCTTTTCTATTATCGTTTATTATAGGATATTGAATATAGTTCCCTGGGCTATACAGTAGGATCTTGTTGTTTATCTATTTTATATATAGTAGTTTGTATATACTAATCCCAAATTCCTAATTTAGCTCTTTCCCACCCCTTTCCCCTTTGGTAACCATAAGTTTGTTTTCTGTGTTTGTGAGTCTGCTTCTGTTTTGTAAATAAGTTCATTTGTATCATATTTTAGATCCCACATAAAAGTGATGACATGTGGTATTTGTCTTTCTGTCTGACTTACTTCATTTAGTATAATAATCTCTAGGTCCATCCATGTTGCCATAAATAGCATTATTTCATTCTTTAATGGCTCAGTAGCATTCCACTGTATGTACATGTATATATATATATATATATATACACACACACACATACAACAACCTCTTTATCCATTCGTCTATTTTTTTTTAACATCTCTATTGGAGTATAATTGCTTTACAATGGTGTGTTAGCTTCTGCTTTATAACAAAGTGAATCAGTTATACATATACATATGCCCCCATATCTCTTCCCTTTTGTGTTTCCCTCCCTCCCACCCTCCCTATCCCACCCCTCTAGGTGGTCACAAAGCACCGAGCTGATCTCCCTGTGCTATGTGGCTGCTTCCCACTAGTTATCTATTTTCATTTGCTAGTGTATATATGCCCATACCACTCTCTCACTTTGTCCCAGCTTACCCTTCCCCCTCCCCATATCCTCAAGTCCATTCTCTAGTAGGTCTGTGTCTTTATTCCCATCTTGCCCCTAGGTTCTTCATGACCTTTTTTTTTTTTTTTTAGATTCCATATATATGTATTAGCATATGGTATTTGTTTTTCTCTTTCTGACACTCTTCACTCTGTATGACAGACTCTAGGTCCATCCACCTCACCACAAATAACTCAATTCCATTTCTTTTTATGGCTGAGTAATATTCCATTGTACACACATGCCACAACTTCTTTATCCATTCATCTGTTGGTGGACACTTAGGTTGCTTCCATGTCCTGGTTATTGTAAATATATGCATTCATCTACCGATGGGCATTTAAGTTGCTTCCATGTTTTGGCTTGTATTTGTATTACATGTATTGTAAATAGTGCTGCTATGAACGCTGGGATGCATGAATCTTTTCAGATTAGAGTTTTTCTCTGGATATATGCCCAGGAGTGGGATTGCTGGATTATATGGCAACTCTATTTTTAGTTTTTTAAGGAAACTCCATACTGTTTTCCATAGTGGCTGCACCAATTTATATTCCCACCAACAGTGTAGGAGGGTTCAGGAAAGGGAATCAGTTTTCTTTCTTATTTACATCTACTGTGAAGGTGTAGCTCCTGGAGGAAGGTGATCTCAGCTAAATATAGGCAGGATTTCATTTTATCGCTCTACTATAGGCAAAGCCATGGGCTTTGATTTATCATCTTCTAACCCCATAAGCTATTAAAACTTCACTTGGTTTTCCTGGATTTGGCTTTGATTTTTCTCTTTCCCCAGAAAGCTATCAAAACCTCAACTTAATTTTGACAGAATTTGGCCTCAGACAAAGTAGATTGCTGTGCTTTGTTTACTTTTCTGGGTTCTTGCTTTTTTTAAGATTTTGGCTTAGAAACATCATTAACGACATTCAATAATTTCTCATTTTCTAAGTAAACAATTACAAAAACTCTTATTCAATTCCCCAATTCCCCTTCTGGGTACATATCCAAAAAATAAAAAGCTGGAACTCAAACAAATATTTGTATACCCATGTTCATAGAAGCATTATTCACACTAGCCAAAAGGTGGAGGAAGCAACCCAAATGTTCATACAAGGATCAATGGATAAACAAAATTGGTCCCAATAAAATAGCAACTCAGGGCCTGGGTGCTGTGGGGGAATCTGTTCTTGGGGATTGGATGCCTCTGCCTAGCTGAGTCTAGTGCTAACTTTCCCCCTCCCTCCCTAACAGGTTCTGAGTAGTGCCTGAGACCTGCTCCACAGGGCTTAGGCATGGGACTGGGGATGCAGAAGTGGTCTGCCCTTTTCTGTTTTCACTGAACAGCTTGTTCTAAGGGAGAAGGAAGTGGGAGAGATCTAGATTGGGTGAGGGGGATGGGGGGGTCAGGGAGGCAAGTGTGTTGTGTTACTGTGTCAATAAACTGATTTAAAGTTAAGAAAAAAAGGTCTATACATAAAACAGAATTTTATTCCTGTAAAAAGGGAATGTTGATACAAGCTACAATATGGATGAACCTTGACAACTTTATGTTAAGTGAAATAAGGCAGTCACAAAAGGATAAATACTGTATGATTTCACTTATATGAGGTACCTAGAGTAGTCGAATTCATAGAGATATAAAGTAGAATGGTGGTTGCTAAGAACTGGGAAGAAGGAAGAATGTGGAGTCATTATGTAATGGATATAAAGTTTCAATTCAGGAAGATGAAAAAAGTTCTGGAGATGGAGGATGGCAACTACTGACAAAAATGTGAATTACTCAATGCCACTAAACTCAAAAATGGTTAAAATGGTAAATTTTATGGTATGTACATTTTACCTGAATTTTAAAAATTCTCAAATGATGAATTTTCTTACCTTCACATTTACTTAAATACATACAATGAATACTATTTATATGCTTAATAGGATATCTTCAGAAAGTGCTTTGTGGTTAAGTATCAAGCTTGAATAACATTAATTAGACTAAGCCCTTACTCCTGAAAAGCTTTAAGTTTGAAAGATGTTTCGTTCATATAAAACTATATGTAAAGAAAAAAAATAACAATAATATTGGAAAAAACAGAAAGATACAAGAAATAAAACTAGGCCTCATTTGCCATTTTACTCCCAGAGTCAAAAGGTTCATAAATAAATAAATTTCACACTGCTTCAATACAGATATCCCTAAATCAAAACTTTTTCATATATTACTATAATGTGAAATTATATATCCTATTAATTTTCAAAATCTATGGTAACATTCTTAAATATGAGTAATGTAGAATAATCTGTTAAATTTATAGAATTTCACTACTATGCATTTATTTTATTAAAAATTCAATTAAATAATACTTTAATAGTTTTACAAATATCATGTACTTTTCACAATATAGTTAAGATACTAAAAAACAAAAACAAAAAAAAAACCCTTAGAAATCACATACCATCCTTCTTCAGGGGCAGGCTTCTCTGCTACTGAATAAGGAAGGGAATAGAGGAAAACACAGGGAAAGGGCTGTGTTTTACTTGTCAATGTCTATCCAAACCTTTACCAAACTCCTTCAGCCCCCTTTCCTACTTTTAATTTAGCTATAGTCACTTTATAAACAACTGCATCTACATCCATTTTAATCTCTTTCACTCCACTTTCAAGGAACAAGTAGATTTCTCCTGTCATAAGGTCCCACCATAATTTTGTGGTATGTATCTCTACATTTCCCATCTCTAGCTCTTTCCCTTCTCTTTATTTTAATAAAGATGCTTACATTTCTTCCATCTTAAAAACAAAAAACACCTTCCTTGACGTTGTACATACATTTTATTACAGCCTTTACAGTGAGCAGCCTTAAAAATATAATCTTGACTCCTCTCTATTTCATCTCCCATTCCCTTAACCCACTCTCATCTCTCTGTCATGCAACTACACATTCTTGCTAAGGTCTCAATTTATAATTGACAAAACCAAGAGATATATTTTAGTACCTCTCTTTGACATCGGACACAACAACCACATATCTTCAAAATTTTCTACTTTTCCTTCAGTGTTATTACTCTCTTATCTGTAATATATTACAGTTTCTAGGTTCCTGGTTAAATATATTTGTATATTATGGTATATATTATCATAAATGGAATTTTTTACAAAAATTTTAATGAGACCTGGAATATCTCCCAAATCTTTTGTTACACATAACAGTTTGCTTATTATCTGGTACCAAGACTTATTAAACTTAAAGATCAATTATACATTTAAAAAACTCTAACATTCTACAATTTCTCACCCCTCCGAGTTGATGAAAGGTAGCTGTATTACATTTTCTAGCAAATGTTAGAAAATAAATACAATCTTTCCTTCAAGGGAAATATTATATTTTGATAGCAAATGTGAAAATAAGTGCTTTTTGAAAAAAATTCATGTTATGTATAAAGGATTTGGAAAAAATCTTGACTGTTGTCAAAAATAAATACATTAGTGAAATGATTAAAATTAATTAAAACACATATGTCAGCACACTTCAAAAAACTGGAGGATGAATTTTTATCTGCTCTTAAATCTATCAAAGAATTTTAGTAGGTTTCAAAACTGTTATAAACTTCCAAATTAGTTTGTACGAACGACTACTTAACATCAGGAAAGATGGCAGTTACTAGCTGATTTCAACAAGAACCTTTGATTATTAGTAGATAGGACTGAAAAAGTATCATGATTTAGTAAATACAGCCAATGGTACATTTCTTTCATTTGGAATTTTTTTTTTAATTTAATTTTTTTTAATAGTTTCTTATTAGTCATCAATTTTATACACATCAGTATATACATGTCAATTCCAATCGCCCAATTCATCACACCACCAACCCCACCCTCCCACGGCTTTACCCCCTTGGTGTCCATACATTTGTTCTCTACATCTGTGTCTCAACTTCTGCCCTGAAAACCAGTTCATCTGTACCATTTCTCTAGGTTCCACATACATGTGTTAAGATACGATATTTGTTTCTCTCTTTCTGACTTACTTCACTCTGTATAACAGTCTCTAGATCCATCCACGTCTCAACAAATGACCCAATTTCGTTCCTTTTTAAGGCTGAGTAATATTCCATTGTATATATCTAACACTTCTTCTTTAGCCATGTGTCTGTCTTTATCCATTCGTCTGATGGGCATTTAGGTTGCTTCCATGACCTGGCTATTGCAAATAGTGCTGCAATGAACACTGGGGTGCATGTGTCTTTTTGAATTATAGTTTTCTCTGGGAATATGCCCAGTAGTGGGATTGCTGGATCATATGGTAATTCTATTTTTGGTTTTTTAAGGAACATCCATACTGTTCTCCATAGTGGCTGTATCAATTTACATTCCTACCAACAGTGCAAGATGGTTCCCTTTTCTCCACACCCTCTCCAGCTTTTGTTGTTTATAGATTTTCTTATGATGCCCATTCTAACTGGTGTGAGGTGATACCTCATTGAAGTTTTGATTTGCATTGCTCTAATAATTAGTGATGTTGAGCAGCTTTTCATGGACTTCTTGTCCATCTGTATGTCTTCTTTGGAAAAATGTCTATTTAGGTCTTCTGCCCATTTTTGGATTGGGTTGCTTGTTTCTTTAATATTGAGCTGCATGAGCTGTTTATATATTTTGGAAATTAATCCTTTGTCCGTTGATTCGTTTGCAAATATTTTCTGCCATTCTGAGGGTTCTCTTTCTGTCTTGTTTATGGTTTCCTTTCCTGTGCAAAAGCTTTGAAGTTTCATTAGGTCCCATTTGCTTATTTTTTAAATTTCCATTACTCTAGGAGGTGGATCAAAGAAGATCTTGCTGTGATTTATGTCAAAGAGTGTTCTTCCTATGTTTTCCTCTAAGAGTTGTATAGTGTTTGGTCTTACATTTAGGTCTCGAATCCATTTTGAGTTTATTTTTGTGTATGGTGTTAGGGGAGAGTTCCAATTTCATTCTTTTACATGTAGCTGTCCAGTTTTCCCAGCACCACTTATTGAAGAGACTGTCTTTTCCCCATTATATATCCTTGCCTCCTTTGTCATAGATTAGTTGACCATAGGTGCATGGGTTTATTCTGGGCTTCTATCTTGTTCCATTGATCTGTGTTTCTGTTTTTGTGCCAGTACCATACTGTCTTGATTACTGTAGCTTTGTAGTATAGT